>NC_056728.1:1211190493-1211501327 GCF_019279795.1 Protopterus annectens
ACCACTACCACCCTTCCAACTGTAAGATTTTTAACAGTGATCATATGACTGACCTGTAGTTTTGTATACAGCATGGCTCTCAACCTTACCCAACCCCTAAAATATTACACCTATTATGTTCACCCTCTGATCTCATGCTAATTATGAGGAAGTTGATGGAAAATGGTCACAACAATGCTTTTCAAGTTCCTAGCCTCCGTCAAGCAATCACAGGCACAGCATTTAACTACTATCCTTTGCTGTTTTCCCACAGACTGCATCCAGATAGCTGCTTCAGGAGATCATCTCCTAAATGTGTAATCATCAAGAAGCAGCAGATATAATGGACACAACAATATATTTTAACCTGCTGCTACAACCTAAACCCATGACTGATGTAAAATGCAAATGTAAATGCAATGCTACTGTGGGTAATACTACCCACAATGGCAGTATATACTTCTGCTACTGTTCACAGTGAACATATGGTCATGTCACTGCTGTAACTTCATGTAAACCAAAGGGTAAAAAGTAAACACAGAGAAACCATTCAGCAAAAACTGCAAGAAAAACCCAGCCAAGCTAAAGTTTTTCCACTCTGTGATACCAAAAACTTCCTGTTGTGGAGGCCCATGGGATATATGTAAATGACAATTGAGGAGCACATCAAGTGTTTCAGCTACATGGCTTCTGAATGTTCCTGCCATTTTTTTTTTTTTTTACTTTTTAAGTCTTTATGGTTGCATTCAGCCCAGTAAAGCTGTAATTTCACTCATGAAATATTCTTGCTAATTATAATTGTTGATATAGTACCACTTAGTATAAATTGTTGCTTGAGTCAACCTTATAGATTGACAAGTTCAGCATTGTCACTTCTCCACCACTTGCAGCCATTTCTAGAACCATAATTAGATGGTTTCTGGTTGCCTGTTGTAAGATAATAAAATAAAAAGAATGCATGTACCTCCTGCTAGACATCAGCACAGTAGCAGCAACAGCACACAGGTACTTTAAATTATGTCATGTTAAAGAGTCAATGTCAAGTTGCATGTTTATATGCAAAAAAATACTAAACCTTTGGTTATCTTGCTTTACTATAATTCACCACAGCTCAATTTCCAACTACAGACTGACTCTACTTCTTCTCAGGTACTGGCTCTACTAATAAATACAGCCTGATCACTACTTGACCAATCTTTTGAGCTCCAGTAGTCTCATTTGCATAACCACAACAAAAAGCATGATGAAGCAACACTCTGTCTTCAGAAATCTACAGACAAAATGTTTGTACAACTTCATAAGTAATTGCTATACTCTCAGACACTGAAAAAGATCAGAAGCCACAAAATGTAACACATCAGAGATTGAAAATACAATTTATAAACATAGAAAGAAGCTGGGCAATTGTTACCACAGGCTATCTGGAGTTAATAGTAAAGTCTTGGATTTACAGGCCCGTATTTGCAGCATCATTGTATTAATGAGAAACCCACCCAAAAATTTGTCACACCTGATTTAGTTGTGGAAGCCAAAGAAATCTTCCTTCAACTTCTGGATTGTCCTATTTGTGTTGTAGCTCCTAATAAATTATTGAATGGGTACAGCTATACTGGGAGGCTGAAGAAAAGCTGAACAAGTTTCCAGTAAACAACAAAAATACACATTAAAGGGAAACACAAGCCTCATTATAGTATATTGATCTCTTTCGCCCTTCACTAATCACACTACTTCAGAAGGCAGAAGTTTCAGGTTTTCTGAAGAAGTCTGTTCAAAAAAGAATGATACTGCTCAATATACTATGTGAGGGTCTTGTGTTACCCTTGTGTGTGTGTGTGTGTGTGTGTGTGTGTGTGTGTGTGTGTGTGTGTGTGTGTGTGTGTGTGTGTGTTTGGTGCTAAAGGGTCATTTTGCACATTGCTATGATCTGTGGTGCTTGCTGATATAGTAATAGTATCCAATAACGTTTGAGCAAATATTTTATTATATATTTTTTTAAAAACCGAAGCAAATACATTTAATTACCAGAATGTATTTATTATACTGATTGCTCAGTACACTTTGTATAAATAAAGTAAAGGGGAGCCACATGAGAAATCTGTGAAGAGAACTAGTTCATACTAAAATTCAGAAAATACCAAGAAAACTACTGCACTTGAGAGAGATTATCTGATACAGCATGCTGTTTTATTAAAATGTATTACATTCTTACTATAACCAATGAATGCACATTAAACATAAGTGGCTATTGCCCTGAGTCAGTTGGTAGTGCTTGGTAGAAAAGCTAACCTACTTAAAGCCATGTGGAATGCAAACAGATGTTGTGGGACAAACTCACACAAACATTTGTCTGTTGAATGATCTACAACACAGTTTGATGTATCTTATCACAATGGGCCTACCTCAATCCACAGAAGAAATTATGAGCCCACAGTAGACATCAGAAATAAGGATAAATGACATACACTCCATAATATAAATAGTAAAATGCAAGGCAACATCATTTTACATCAAACATACAATCATCAAAATGTTTGAATTATGAAAAGGAATGTCAGAAAGCATAGCCAAATAAACAATCTATAGGAAGGCTTCTTCCAGTTTCCTTTTTAACTGCATATGTTTAATCATTCACTCACAAAATTCACCTTGTAAATTAATACTTCAGTTTTACTAGACTTAATGTGTCAAACAGTCCTGCACAAAGCTCAATTTGTTTTGTGTTCAAGAGATTATATCAGTTCTCTCTGAAAAAAATCTTGGAATAAATAATGTTTTTTTGCATGTGTAAACAGAAACGTTTTAAGAAGAGATGCATACATGTGCACACATTCTGAGCACTGGTGAACGTTTAAATTAAAAAAAAAACACAGTGGAAAGAACAGGCTGCAAATAGAAATACGTACTGTGTAGTACATAAAAATACAACAGTTTTTTACAGGGGCTGTGCCTTTCTGCATCCCTGCATTGATATGGCCTGCTCTGACGCTCTACCTCAACAATAATGATGCTTAGTCCAAAATAGCATTAACTCAGACATTTATTTGCTTGCTTGTTTGTTTATGGTTCCATGTATTTAATCTATCTTTGCAGCAGTTCATCCTCAAAGTTAGTATACATACTAGAGATAAATGGAGTGCAGAAGTAATACATGTTTATATTTTTACAGAAGGCTATGGCTCCCACTCACCCTCATGTCAGGAATCAGGAGTGTAGATAGCTTTATTGACATTACTTTGTTACCATATACTGCACACATGTGCATATTTTGTTACATAGATTTATTTTTAGCATGAACTCCAAGAAGAAATAAAACATGTCAAGGTAATAAGCAATTTGTCATAACAATGATTAAATATATATATATACACACACACACACACACACACACACACACATATATATATATATATATATATATATCTACACACACACACACACACACACACACACACACACATATATATATATATATATATATATATATATATATATATATATACACACACACACACACACACACACACATATATATCTATATATGCATACACACTAATGCTTCATTTTCTAACTAGTACTATGATCTTGACATCAACATTATTTTAGCTGATCTCCTTGATTTTTACTCATATTTAGTCAATAAAGAAATACAATTGGCTACAGTACCCAAGTTAAAGGATATAATTAGTTAACTGTAAAAGCAGCTCTAAATCCACAATTAAGGGGCATATAAAATGAGAAGATCAGTCATGTGCATTGCAGTAGGAGAGGAGAAAAAGCAAAGACATTAAGTGGACAGACAGAAGTAGAAAATTGAGTAGAGGGTGGGAAAAAGAAAATAAGGGCTCATTTCCATGATCAATTAAAAATAATATGACCTGTTGTTACCTTTCTTACCCATCAGTCATTCAGAAATGTCAGGAAGGGATGACAACCAAGCTACATGAACAAATGTGTGCAAAAATATAGCATGAAACTTTAAAAACTTTGACTGGAGGGGACATTCAAAATTTTCTCTAATTGAATGACGTATACTGTCACTTCATAATCATTTCAAATTATGTATTAATCCTCACAGATCCCTGAAGTACCAGATGATATATTTGATATATTCGCATTTATCCATCTTCTATTTGGAAAGATAAGTTGAATTTCCAATGTTTGATGATAATCTTTTCATCTGCTATGCTTATTAGAGGAATCACTGGCGGTAGCTTTGCATGACATTGCCATACAGCCAATACTAAAGATCACCATCTGGGCATCAAAGTATGAAATTTCTGAATATAATACCTGGTGTATCTTCCTCAGCTTTCTCCAGTACTCAATCAAGTTTAGGCATGCATTGAAAATGTGCATTCAGGTGTTTGGTTCTTTTGGAAAACCTGTGCTGCACCAACAGCGGTTTGTCGTTGTGGAAAAGATTCCTACCAACCGTTCCAGAGTGTAAAGTAATATGTGGATACATTTTCAAGAATATGCCAGCCATTTTAAGCATGCAATAAGTCAAAACAGTAAGGCTAATGAAGCAAATGGACCATCTGAAGATCACTACAGTGATCATCTTGGGTCACTCTATAAGCTTGCTTAATTTGGACAAAAGAATTAAGAGAAGGCCCTGTAAAGAAGTGGATAAACAAGTGAATCCCTAAGGACCACAATCTGTCTACTGGAAACATATAAAAAATGCAGAAAACATAGGAAATCCATCAATAATGATTAACATAAAGGTCCAAGATATGTCACAATCTTTTGCAGAATACCTGCTGCAGGAAAAAATATATCAAATTCATGCATTGAGAAGAGCCTATATGCTTGCAGTTTTTAAAGAATGCTGAATAAACAAGCCTTCAAAAGAAACCACTGTTGTAACAGAGTAGCTGTTGTAGCTTTATAGTGGTATAAGGCTGTAGGTATGGTCTTCAAAAAGAGATTAATCCAATGTGCCTTAGAAATGACTTGCCAGCAGTGGGTAGTTATCCTAAGATGATGGAAAGCATTTAAGCATAGATAGAAAAAAGGGATTCTGAGCCCTCTAAATGATTTAGGTACATAGTGAAGAGATGGTAAGGCTCTGTCCAATCAGGTTGCCAGATGATTGCATAACTTCTCTGGGACATTTACAGAGAGTCGTCGGTGGAAGTCTCATAGGGACAACTTACAAGAAATATGTAATTTTAGAATATAATATAGGTTCAACAACAGATAATTTCACTGTGATCTCAACAATATAAATGACTTTGTGAATAAAGTGAATCCAAAAATCAATCCACATTAGTTTATTGCTAAAAAATAAGTTGGTACCTTGGCCATTCGCCTTCATAGGATCTGACATCAGACAAACTGCATCCCATTTTAAAGTGTACATCAATAAATTAATAATTAATTACTCAATTATTCACTTTATCAGTTGTACTATTAAATAAATGCTTATCATATCCATCCATCAATCCACAACCCCTTTTCCCTATTTTTGCACATGGGGTTGGGGTGTTACTTCAACAGCAACAATCATCTAGACAATATGTTGACATTGCAGGGTAGCTATTTAAAAACATTTAAATTCATATTTAATCTTAAAAAATAAATAAGCCCTTATGTATCGTATATTTATTTCTTGATCCAAGCCCCTTGGATATAAAGTGCCAAATCTTAATATCATTCTTGTCTCTTTAACAAACTAGTCATGATACACCCTCCCCAGTAAGAAAGGCTTAGCCAGAACCTTAAGGAACATTTCTATATTGTTTTTGTTTGTCCCGCAACAATTTTATACGTTTATTGATTTTTCAACACACTTTTTGTTTACTGTTAAATTTTCACTGTGACCAGACAGCTAATCGGGTAGATAAAAGATGCTTGATTGCTTTCCTATTGAATTCCCTAACTTGATGATGAGTGACTATTACTTTTACACCCAGGTACTTAATAGTGAAAGAGGCCTGAATAAATTTATAGGTGCTATAGAAATTTGTGGAGGGTACAAAATGTATTAGTATGTGTGAAGCAGAGTTCTTCCCTAACCAAATTGAAGTGAAACTTGAACCTGTGAATGGGGAATCAAAAAGGTACCCCTGGTCTATTACCTGTGTCTCTAATGGACAGAGGCAGCCTGTAAATGCTTGACCACCAATGCCCAAACCTACATGTACCCCTTAAAATATTATCAGCATATCAAAACTTGTCAGATACATTTCAGAATAATGCCTAGGCTTAAAACGACCCCCTTGGGTTCATTAACCTAGTAATCACCTATGAATATATATATATATATATATATATATATATATATATATATATATATATATATATATCACATATGTTGCCTTGTTCCAAGAATGAGTTTAATTATGATGGATTCTAATCATTGATGATGAAAGCACTTAGTTGTGATAAATATTTTCTGTAAACAACCTCACTGTTTCTTCATTTTTATGCATATTGACACTTGAAATAAATATGCCCAATACTAGACAACAGAAGTAGTACAGTGCTGTTACAGAACACTGTTTTATATACAAGGTAATATAAAAACAGTAAAAATAGCATTTAAATATGCTCCATACATGAAAAGTATTTAATGTTTACACTGAAAAGATGTTCATGTTACTTAATAAAAACACAATGTTGTGCGACCTTGTTGTTGTTGTTGTTGTCTTTCGGCTTTTCCCGGTTAGGGGTTACCACAGCGGAACTCCGGTCTGCTAATGATTGGCAGTAGATTTTTACGTGCCGAGTTGCCAGCTCTGAAGCACAACCTTCAACGAAGGTACGCCCATTCACGCATGTCTCCACACAGCAGACGCTTTAGCTGAGAATCGAACAGGACAACATCTTACTGTGAGGTGACAACGCTACTGCAGCACCACCATGGTGTGGGGGGTACAGCCCCCCTCAATGAGGGGTGTGGGGGCAAAGCCCCCCACCTATTTTCATTTAAAATGTGTAGCTTTTCTTGTATTTTCATGCTTTTAAATGAAAATAGGTGGGGTCTCCGCATCCCACACCACCCAATGTGGGGGGCACAGTGGGGGTGGAGCCCCCCACCTATTTTCATATCACTGTACATTTATATTACACAGCCATACTTTCCCTAACATTAATGCATGCACATACATACACACACGCACACACACACACACACACACACACACACACACACACACACACACACACACACACACACACACACACACACACACACACACTAGTGCTAATATTTCAATTACGGCTGAAAGAAAACTTACATAAGGGACAAAACAGAAGGAAGGGGGTGTACTATCTGCACTGTCAAGAAGTTGTTACTGTGATTGCTTTCATTATTACAAGTGCTACCATCCACTGGCCAATCAAACCTCCTAACCCCACTTTCCAGGTTTTCATTGCACTAATGTTGCTTGCTTAAAATATGCATATTTTTCATTTGAAGTAGTTGAGTTTCTCTGTGATGCAAATTATATTTTTTGATGCCAGTTGTACAGCTGATTTAACAGATCACAGTGATGGATGATTTCTCATCACTTTTTATCTTCTGCTAAATTCAAACTCTGGAGACCAAAACCATTTAAAACAAATGAGGAATGCCTTGCCAGCAGTGGTAGCATAATGCAAGTTTATCTGATCCATCAGATCTTAAACCAAGAAAATTCTTTACTATTGTAAGTTATATTTTTCTTATTCTTTCCCTTGAGTGTTCGAGTGTTCCCAGACTATTTTTATGAGAGATGGTTCAAGTCCTCCTTGGCAGGTCTTTTTCATAAAATGCTCATTATACTTGTTGCAGCAGGTAATATACATCTGGCTTGCACATATGGCATCACAAGAGTCACATAATGGGGCCTAAATAGAATATATTTTCCCTGGTGTTAATTTTATACCTACTGTGGGATGGAAAAGAACTGCTCAAGGAAAAAGACCTACTCAGAACTTATTGACAAACACTGACACACACACACACACACACACACACACACACACACACACACACACACACACACACACACACACACACACAAAAACACACACATACACAAAAGATTTGCAAAAATTCCAGTATGAAATTTGACCTCGACACTATTTAAGCATTGATTTTAGAAGTAGTTTGCTTCAACAAAGTGAAGTAACAAGAAGCACGGTGATATCATAAAAGGTCTTTGAATGATCATAAGTCTCTCACAAAACATAGGCCAGATCTTTGAACATGGCTCCTCTGTTGTTTGAGACTTTCATAACTATTGAAAATCCTGAGTAGAAGCAGTAATTACAAATGACAAACTGTGTATCTGTGACATAAATACCTTAACCCTTATTCCAGCCCCGCAAAATCAAGTATACTCCTTGGTGCTTCGTGTACAGCCTCTCTTGACATAATTACTGTAATAGAAACTTGGGCTGACAGCCTGCATTTCAGTCTCAGATGTAAAGACATGCAAGAAATGACACAAAATGGCATTTCAATTCATGCCATAAATGTAGCTAAGGTGAACAGATCCCTAGGATCTGGTACAGCTGAACAATTTGGGCAATATTAGGCAATAAAATTGTGCGATGGGTTTTTGTCAAATTACAAGTAAAACTAGGGAAGGTAACAAGTGAAATATAGAAAACATAGAGTTATCTGAATTTATGCCAGCAATGCAAAATAACAACTACCAGCCTGAATTATATTGAAATATGGCACCGATACAATGTCATTGTTTGTTAGGTAACCTGGGGATAGTTTGATGAAGTGAAGGCTGGAAATTGTAGCTAGATCAGTGGACATTTTTACAATTATGTTAATTTTACAGGTACTGAGAGATGGAATAGAACTGCTCCAGCCTTATCAACTGTCAGGAAATTCAAAAAAAAAAAAAAAAAGATTTACAAAATATTCAGTGTTGCACAACAGGACAATATGCAGTACCTGGTTATAGTGGATGCAGTAACAAATATGAAAGAGAAAACAGTAAAATATATGGTATTACAAACCTACAACACATGAAAATATATATACACAAACATGCATAAATATATACATATATATATATATATATATATATATCTAAACACAGACATATATACATGCACATGCATACACATATGTGTGTCTGTCTATATATATATATATATATATATATATATATAGAGAGAGAGGGAGATAGATGGGTTCCATTGGTTTGGCTGACAGGAAGTTTGATCAACATCTGTTTAGTCGACCGCATTTGGTTGACTAAACAGCTAGCTGACGTGTGCAAGATCAATAATCCCCAAGCAGTTATTTTTAAGAGGAAATACTTTTCATTTCTTTATTTTAAATGTCTGCGGCTGATGTCTTACTTTATTATGGAAGAGTATCTCTATAGTACTGCTGTGACTGTTTTAACCACTTTTATCGGAGAGACTGTTTGACTATTAGCTATTATAATTTATAATTTTTATGTCATTTGTCTCAGTGAAACAGTGGAAGAGATTTTTATATCAGGTTAGCAATTGAATTAGAGGGAATGTGTACAAATGAGGTGTACCGTCACTGGACAGGTATCAGTACCTCTAGTGGAAAAGATTATAAGCATGTGTCTGTGAGAAGATCGCTTGGTTAAGTCTCAGTTAATGTTAGCTTACATTAGAAAGCACTGGGCTCAGACTGAGACAGAGATTATAGCCATATTCTGCAACCAGTATTTTAAGTTTTATTTCATTGGGAGGGGTGTCAATCATAACACAAGACACTAGTGTACATTTGCAATATGCTCTTAAGGGTATCAGTGGCACAGATGCAGTATCCTTAACTCCTTCATCTCATTTTATTTTGTGGCAGTGATGGGATACAAACCCATATGTCTATGACATTTGGTAACAGTAGGTCAGGGTTCTACGGCCCATACTACCCTGTTCCTAACATTTTTGGTCTGCGGTATTGTGGACATATTGTAAATCTGACTTTTACAGCCTGCAAAACAGTCTTTTCACCAAAACAACTGTGGTGACCCTTGCAGCAGCAAGGAAAATGTATAGCAGTACACACACTCTACACAGCAGTTACTTTATTGTCAGAACAGTTAGAACACTGGCTAAATGAGCTCTGTGGAACATTTCAATATTTTGATAGCACAAGGATGTCTTCTTAGTTGCCTTGTGAAGATGAAATGCACTCCATGGGTCACAGAGAGAGCCTGGCAAGGACTGTCGATGTTTAGCATAGAACCATATGAGGCCACTCAATGTGGTGATCTTAAAATGCAGCTACAGTTAAAGGGGGCTAAATATGGAGCTTACGATAACATACCTAGAAGCAGCCAAGAGAATGAAACACTATGAGGCACAGGAGAAGGAAAAAGGCCAAAAGCTGAAGGAAAGAAAGTGACAGTCTGAAACTGCAGAGAATGAGAAGGAGCGTGCAGATAAAAATAACATAAAAAATAGCAATGAGATGGAACTCATGATCCTTTGCCAAGAACTAATGAGATATACCAATCAAATGTCAGCCATAGAAACTAGTATCAGTATTATATTATTTCCTCAGAATAAAAAGGGCGATTATTTTGATTACTTTGATGGCTTTGAAAGTTTAGTTGGACAATTGAAAGAGTGTGTAATTAGAACCAGATTGATTTAGGCAATGTTTGAGGTTTTTAACTCATCTTTTCATAAAGCCATGCATGCTATTAGCAACACATTAGATTCTGTGCTCCATAAGGTTTTGCACCCAGTTAGAATGGTTAAAGTTTCCACATGAAAACAGCATGACAGATTTACGAAATCAGAAAATAACACTCATGATTTAATTGTAGAAATAAATATTTACTTTCATAAGGCGTTGAGTTGAAATGTTGGAAGGCCTTATAATTAGAGATTCAGCAATCAGTACTATACCTGGAGATATGAGGATCTGTCTGACAGACTAGGCATGGGACTCAGCTAAAAAGCTGGATAAAATGGAGACCTCTAAGCAGAAAGCAGGGCACAACTGAACAAAAGGACTTATCTGGCACTACACATTGGTACTAGGGATCCTAAAAGCAGTCTAAACCATCACATTAGATTTCACAACCACTGTGGAAGTCATTGAGTAGAATCCACATCAAAATCCTACAGGTAGGTGTTTCCAATGGAGCCAAATGCGACATGTATAGTCCAAATTTCTGTGAAGAAAGGAATGAGAATAAAACCCATGTAAGAGAACTTGAAGAAGCAGAACCACAGCAATGGTGAGCGGTCTTGAAAATGAAATTACACTAGATTATCACTTTGTCCTTTACCTTAAACTGATAGACGGTAAAGAAAATAATGTTCAAGGGATAATGCGTCAGCATCAGACATAAATATTGTTAAACACGCAGCTGTTGGAAATGATCATTACTTTGCTTTGGTAGTCCACTCCTGTTGGGGCCATGGGAGTGATGCTTTTTCATGAGTCACCAGTCAGAATTCCTTCATTATGCAGTACCTTGTATATGTGCAGTTACATACATCCACACATGAAGGCAAGTATCGGTGGGTGGAAGGCATAAATGTGAAGACCCAGGCAGTTCCCCCAAAAGAAACTGCTAATGTGGTACATCAGGAGAAGACCTGTGTAATGCCAGCACATCTGAGTAGAATGGGGCTATTGTACAGAAAAGGGTAGTTTTTAAATATGTCTAACTGAGCCAGAATTAACAAAATATACTACTGCTGGTGTTTTAGCTGTTGTGAAACTAAGTTTCCCATGAACACACCCTTTCTTTGTTGTGCTATCAAACGTCGTTTCTCTTGAATGACCCACCCCTTCTGTAAATTTGATTTTGGAAACTCCTCCCAGTCTCATCTTATCTGCTCATACTAGTGAGCACTACATGTTCAACCTAGGAAGGCCTTTTACACTTTTAAGTGTAACCATTTAAAGGCGCATATGGCTAGGCCTATTATGGGCCCTGTGATTGCTTCCCTACTACCTATGTTCCTGTTTTCCTATGTTCCTATGAACTAGACTTCCTATGGAAGGAGAAGTTGACAGGATAACAAAGACAAGAGTTGTAATAGGCACAGATCTCAGGTCCCTCATTACAAAACCTGGTAGTCAAAGAGGCTTCTAACTTTCAAGGTCAGAGTGAGGCCATATACTTGAAGAAGTGGCAATTGTACAGAAAATGGACTACCAGGTATGGTCAATAGGGTGAAGTATTACAGCAGCTGACAGTCCTAAGGGCCTGCTATTGGGTACTTCTGGCAGTGGCCCATTATATTATTTTTCCAGTCCGTCTAGGCATAAAACATTCAAAGATGATGGTTGCACAAACTTTTTTTGACCAGGTATTACAAAAAATATGACAGGCTTCAGTAAGATATTTGAGCAAAACCAATGGGTAACAAGAAGGGAGACAAAGCTAATGCTGCTTTGTTGGCTGTTCCACTTATTGAAGAACAATTTCAGGTGGTTGTCATAGGTACTGTGAGACTTCTTAGTACCATGCACTAGAGAAAAATATGCATGCCTTTGTAGTGGATTATTAGTTTTTGCTCTTGTTTTTGACTCCATACAGATAACCGTAAGCTGTTTAAAGTCCTCTCCTCATCCACTGTGTCTACCAGACCTGCCTTACCTTCCTCTGGTATATAGCCAACCTATGTGCAGGGCCAATGAGGAGACTGAGGATCCTGGAACAGTGTTTTCTCTTATTTTCTCTCTCCTGTGCATACTCAGTACCACACTGTGGGGCATTCACTGGAAATCAGCAGTAAACCACCCCTCATTTCCACAGGACTTGACAACAGCTGGACACCCTACCAATCCTCAGGAAGCACCTCATGTCTACTACACAACCTGTAGTACTAAGAATTACACTGGAGGTGCTACAAGTCGTGTACCCATCAGTTTGTTTTTTCCTCTGGTGTTACCAGTTTGTATTGTGGAGCACCTCATGTGTGTTTCCCGGGCCTCGTTGAGGGAAAACAAATGGTGACAGGATGCCTTGAGTGCACATTTCACTCCTCCTCCCAGGATGGGTAGGCCCACCCTCCCCTGCCAGCACCTCAGATGCCTGAGATGCTAATCAAACCCGGGACACCCAGAACCTAGTTAGGGCCTTAGCCCTCTATTTCATGTTGCTAGCTGCAGTGGTGTATTGTGATACTAGGTATCCTAAGCTGAATGCTCTGTTCTCTGCTGAGGCAGAAAAGATAAACATTCTCTGTATCAAATGCTCATTGGTGTAGTTTTCTCATTGGAAGTAATGATGGACAAAAAGACTGACTTTATGTCAAACCAGCTGACCTGTTTGTGTAAATGCAGTGGGAAAAACAAAACTACCTACCACCATTCTGGTGAAGTAGTTTAGCTGTTCTCTTAAGACCATGCTGATAGCATTCACAGACTGATTTAAGTGGTAATAGGACAACTGCCTTTGTCATCTCTTGCATACATACCGAGAAATGTCCAAATCTATAAGTTTTCTTCATTTAAGCTACTTTGTGGCACATGTTGATGATGGCTTTGAACTTACGTTTTGATGAATGTAGAGCAAGGGAGACACTCTGAAACATTATTTCATGGCGCATGTACTAAATTTTCAGGAGTATGCTTATGGATCTCGTGGGATTGGCACAGGTGCGACTACTTCAAACAGAACAAGAGAAAAAAGTTTGGTATGACTTAACAGTAGAAACACAAGAATATACTGTTAGACAAAAGGTAAGGATGCTTACTCATATTCAACAAAATTAGCTTCAGGCAGCATACAAAGACAATGTAATGGTTTGTGCTGTTTATCCCTGCTGCCAGCCAACCATCACTCCTGCTCTTGTCCATCTGGGCATTCATTTCCCTTAGTACCTGAGCAAAGGTCATCTGAAAGTTAGCCATCATATAGACACCCATGTTTTTTTCCACTTTTGGCCCTAAACCCATGCTGCATGCTCAGTAAACTACCCATGGATCACTATGTAGTGGACATACATAATATATATATATATATATGTGTTGGACGACAGGTGAGGAGAATAAGAGGCTATTTCTGGAGCATGCGGTCTTGTGTGCAGCTTGACTGGTACAGCCGTTGTTGCTTTCTGTTACGTTGTTTTCATCCCGTCCATTCACAGCAAGAACACAATTTATAATTTCATCTTCCTCTTTGATCTGTAGACTGCTCTCACTTCTAAGTATGCCCAGAATTTTTATTTTTTTTTTAGAAAATCCCTAACGATGAAAGGTAGCAAAACACAATTTATGGAGCAAAAGTAAAAGGGTGGTAGTTTGTTTGCTCAGAGTTAGAGTTGTGTGAATGAGAGTGGTGAGGTGCAGTAGGAGGGGTGGATATCATACCTTTTAACCATACAGATCCGCAGACTTTGCACATTTGTTTGGTGGCCGTGAGTGATAAGGCAGTATTTTGCTGTTGCTTGGTTGTTAAGGTGAGTGTGTGCCGGTTTGGCGGGCTGAGATTTCCCATAAGAATGATTGTCGATTTGCACATGCACGTGTGGGATAACAGCCATGGTTGAGGATCCTGGCAAGGCCTGATTAATTATGCTGTACTCTAGGTGGCCACTGGGCTTATTGCTTACAGGTGGTGACAGCAGTCTATTGGTTCACCAGACATGTACAGTATATATATATATATATATATATATATATATATATATATATATATATATATATATATATATATATATATATATATATATATATATATATATATAATAGAAAGTTTACTTGCCACAGCTTTACTTGTTGCAGCTTTGTTAATGGTGTATTTGGCTGCAAGGGCAAGTAGGGAATGTGCCGTGTGAGCACGGTAGATTGCTAGGCATTGCTGTGAGCAGGGAGTCAAGACACATTTGTGGTGTGGAGCCAAGTACTTAGTTGCAGGTCTTTGTCATACAGCCCATTAAGCTGCTTGTTTTTCTGCCCTGTAGCTGTACCTCCTCGAGTGTGGTTATGCAGATTTACAGAGCACAATCATTACTTTTCACATATCAAGTGCATATCGATAGATTACATGTTCATACATGTTAGTATGTCAGATTGTTGTTTCCTTCTTTCTGAAATTTACTGTTCTAATCATGTTTGAATATTTTGATGGGACAAATGCAGATGATATGCTATTTGCAATAAATGTTTTATGCTATCTTAAGAACCTACGGATTTTACCAGGGCTATGATTTATGGTGGAAGGATCGACAGGATGTGTTTTCGCTGGTGGTGTGTTGACCGGGAAGAGTGCTATCTGGATTACATGTGCTTTGTTTGGTGTGTGGCAGGCCTTTTGTTTTTGTTTGTGCCTCTCATATTCACTGGTGAGTTTTTGCGGGCTGTGAGACTTGTTAGCTTTGTTTTCAGCCAAGCAGGTATTCTCTGGGAGGCTTCCGTGGGGTCTGAGATTTCTGGCACATGTGCACTTGTGTCCTTGGTCATTACGGGGAGGTGATACCTTTCCTAATTTTTTTCAGATGTTTGATAAGAGTTCTTAATAGCTATTCACCATTATTAGTAAAAAGTGCTTGCCTTTCAAACAAAATGATTTTAAACATAATTTAAAGAGATGAAAAAATTAAGCAGGAAGAAATTAAATCAAAATAATCATGTATGTAACTTCTAACAGTTTTGGCATCCATATGTGAAATATGTCTGCACTGTAAGCACAATCCATCTACACTGAACAGTCCTGTTATGATTTACAGACCTGCATCATATATCATTGCCTTCTAATGTATCCTTTATACTTTGTGATTTAAAAATATGCCACGAAGAGCACCAATATATAGGGCAGGATAATGAGTTAGTCACAAGTGTTTCAGGAACGTGGATCCTGGGAGAATGGAAAAATGTTGTCTTATGGAGATGCTTCACATGCAGGGCCAAGCAGGAAATGAGTAAGTAGGAGAGGCACTGCACTGGAGCCATGGTGTGTTATGTGCATGGCTGATGTAGCAAGGAGGCAGCACTGGATACGTGTGGTCTGTCTTTCTGGGGGGGACTGCGGGGTTCTCTTCAAATATGAGGAGTTCATGGGTAGGTGGTTTGTATCCCATTTGCTTGACACTATGTCCATGGTAAACTCTCAGCAGTCACCCCCCCTTTACACTTATAGGAGTATTTATAGTGCTTGTAAGTTAAGCAAAGATGTGGGATGTGAGTGTATTAAGGGGAGATTGGGTGTGGACATGCATGTGCATGTCTGCAGTGGCATGAGTGAGGCGGCATGAATCTGTGTGACAATGAATGGGTGACTCTGATGTGGGTTATCAAAATAATATAATTTCTGGATGTGTGTGTGTACCATTCTGAATATCCATGCTACCGAAACCTGTTAATCAATCTTTTAAAGTTTGTGAGATTTAAAATACTACCTGATATTATTTGTAAGCTGCTAGTCAGTTATTATTTTGCTGCACTGTGTTCATTTGTTCCATATTATGGTGGATAGTGTGCCTCATTTCGAGATGGAAGGTTAAGAGCTAGGCAGACGGTTTTACGATATAAGTTAGCTTGGCTTATACAGGGCGCTAATTGATGTGGTCTGGAATCGCAAGGTTACCCTGGTTGTGGATATTGATAGGTCCCTTCATGTGGGGGGGGTTTAGTTTTAACATACTCGACTGGTAGTTAAATTTATCTTGGGTATTTGATAGGTTCATTGGAAGCATAGCTTCAGTTATGGCTGCTTTGTCATAGATGAGAGTGGTGATGGTACATTCCTTCCCGGGTTGGCAATATAGGTTGTCCTTAAAGATGTCTTGGAATGTGTGTTATGTATTTTGGATATTTTACATGTCCTTTTCTTTCTTGCAGATTGAGTCTTGGAACGCTGTGGTTGTAGTTTGGAATAGATGGGTGGAAGCTTCTCTTTACTATTAGAGGGTTTAATTTTGTCCTTTTCTTTGTAGATGGTGGTGTGCCAAATACCAGTTATGGCGATACAGTGAATTCGCAGATGATGGAAGCAGTGGCGAGTGAGGAGGTTACACATGGGGATAACAAGTGGGCAACAGTTACTGACAAAAATTGCTGAATTGCAGAAGGCATCATGCAGTGGCTTGAAAAGGGGATTTGAAAGGTGATGTTTTGATAGGATGGACATTAATGCCACTTGAATGGGGCACAAGGAGGGTCTGAGTAATCACCTTAGTAAGACATGTTAGAGCTCAGTGTTTAATTAGTGGGAGCTGATTATTGCATTGGTATAGGGGGCAAGTAAGGAAGAGGTAGGTAAGGGGGACAAGGGGAAAAACTGTTGGGGAAAATTTATGGGGAGTGTGAGGATCCCACGGGATGAGTAGAGTCATGACGTTCATAGGAGCACAGGAACTTATTAGGCTACAGCCCTATGGCTCCTGCAAGCCAGTGAAGTTCAGTCCTTGCTTCTTGGAACCTTGGGTGGTCATATTCACTCATCCAGTTGTTTGAACCATATGCAGGGAAAGGGCCAATGAGGTGTTTGACAGGATGCTAGAGTTTTTTCCTAACGGGTTTTATCTTGGGGTGACAAAATTGTCCCTTGAGTAGGTAGTATTAATGTTGCATACCAGGTTAAGGTTTTACAGAATAGCATAAGGATCATTTCACTTGGGGTTTGGGTGAATTTTGTAGATAGGGTTTTAGGAAGCATGGTAGGTAGGTGGCTGTGTTGGGGTAGTTTTAGAAACTGGGTGCATTGTTATGGGGGAGTTAGAATATTTAAGGAAGCCTGGTTGCAGGAAAGGGCAGCTGTAGGATAGGTCTTAATTACCTACTAGTGGTATAGGTATTATAAGGAAAGAGAGCTTTTGAGGGGAAAGGCCACGGACAAACAGGGGTTAAGAATGGTTTGGTAATGAGTGAATTGGGGGTGTTTATGGCTGGGCACATTGCTGAGCATAGGTGAGTTTTCAGGAACTAGGTCAAGGGGCATAGGATTTCTGCCATCTAAGGTTAGGACATTAAAGTTTTGGAGTTAGACTATTCCCTAAGGTAACTGAGTTGTTGCACATCCAGAACATGGTAGTTGGTGGGATAAAGTGATAGGCTACAGTTGACAGGGTCCTGAGTGTGAGACTTGATACTAGTTGTTTTGTCTGGCTGTCGATTTGAGTTCAAGGGGTTATAGTTTGTGGTTATAGGTTGTCAATCCATTCAGGATGAGCCATGATTTCAGCTTTGAAGGAAGTGGAAAAGGGTATGTATTCTCTTGGGGTGGACATTCCGGTGGTACAGTGGGGGGTCACGGTAATCCTACTTTATTGAGTTTCATTAGGGTGTGTTTCAGTGATGGTATGGCAAGCTGGGTTTATGACAGGATTCTAAGGTGATTTACAGATGATGGTGCACCAAATGATGTTTGGCTTGACCCTTCCCTTTATGGGAAGTAGTGGTTTGAACAATTTTGGGTAGAAGGGAGGGGGAAACAGCCTGATCAGGCTGGTTGGCAGAGAAGCGGGATAGGCTTGCCCTCTTCTCTTCCCCCCTTGGTGTCCAGATGTTCATTTCAAGGATTTGAGGGAAAGGAAAATGAGCAGCTGGAGGAAGCTTGCTGAACAGATAAGCAAGCGGAGGTAAGGATGCTGCTTATTGGTGGAAGGTAATTCAATGAATGATGTATGAAGTGAGATGGGATGCTGCTTCATAAGTAAAGTAAGTGAGCAGAGGTATGGACCCTGCTTACTGAGCAGGGTGAGTAGGTGCGCTGCCCTGATTAACATTACAAGGATGGTGTGTCACAAGTAAAGCAAGTGAGCAGAGGTATGGACGCTGCTTACTGGGGGCAGGGTGAGTAGGTACGCTGCCCTGATTAACATTACAAGGATGTTATGCTGTGTTTAGAATCAATTATATTATGAATAGTTGTAATTAATGAATTTAATGAACAAAGCTATGTTATGAAATTTAATAAAGGTCGTCAAATGTCATTTGGTGTGATGTGTGTTTATTGAAGGGGACCAGGATAACAGTCCACCTTATGAAGTTTGAGCATGTATGTATGTATGTATTTACATTTTTATAGTAAAAAGTACTAGTAGAGTATGATGGCAGACACAAAGATCTGTTGTTATTTTTAATCAATAACATCCATGTACACACACACATCAACAAATACCTGTATGTGATTTGAACAATAGTGTTAAATATTATACAAATGTTCAAATGTTCCATGTTTGTTATTTTCTATATCTCAGATATATCAGCCATGATGATCACTATGTTGGGGTTATTCTGCAAAAGTCTGAAACTGAACTTTTCTCTGCACTAAGATTATTAGTGTCCTTTTAGAAAATATTGTGTGGATTAAATTTTAAAACTTTCAAGATGCCTTTCTTGAAAATTGCAACAGTGTTATTAACTGGGAGCAGAAACTCCGATTTCTCAAACCTGCAGTGTATTAAATTTGATAGTACTTTTAGACTGTAACGCCTGATTCTGAAGAATAGTTTTGGTTTAACTTGCAGGAAAATATTGCATTGCCACTAGCAATTTTTAATTCTGATAAAAAAATAGGAATAAAATTGAGACCTTTATTCAAAAAACATGTTTCATACTTTGTGTATATTTAAAAATATTATGAACCTAATAATGTTCTTACACACTACAATCTATATATGTACATTTAACAAAATTTAGAACAGTTCCATTATGTCCTTGTTTGTTAGCATTTTTTAACATCTCCCTATCCCTTTCCAAAGAGACCATCATCAAGTGTAATGTATTGGTTCTTTCTCTGACATGAGAGAACAGCACATAATCCAAGTTTAAGTCACTGTTCACAGGAGTATTTTTGGCAGTTGAATTGTTTGATAAATCAGAGTGATGTACAATAGACTGAGAAAGATTACTGAGAATTCAGTTGCTTTTCTTAGTTGGCTTCTGTCCTTTGGGATCCCTGAACTTACTGGCAAACCAAATTACCTACTTTGAAGTATGCCACTCAATATCCCTGTGAAACTTTTGGAATTTTTTTTTTGTTTGTTTTGTTTTTCAAAGTTCTTCCAATTACATCGTAATTTTTCATTAACATCTCTAACTTTGTCAAATATGAAGGAAAATCTTTAAAGGAAGTAACACATGCATCTGCACTGTTAAATTCAGTTTGATAAAACTCTATCTGCCTATCATAAATTTGAATCAACATCTAAATGAAACTCATGGATGCAATTTGTTGAACTATGTGCCATTGTTTAAGGAACATGTCATTGTGGATGTTGGCATTGCACTCTAAAAGAACATTTAAAACTTTTAGTGAAATATCCATTGACTGGTAAGCCCTGAGAAGACACTGATGTCATACAATAGATTTAAGGCTATGAATGACTGTGTTAACTCCTTAAAGCCAGAATCAATATTTGCATTAAGATTAAAAGTTTCCATACCTACATGGAGTCCAAAAAACCATTAGAACTCCCAGAAGTGAATAATAACAGATTTCCATATCCTCAGAAAAGACAGAAATAAATGCTTTCAAATCCATGTTCATGAGGCAAGAAAATAAGTTATAAAACTCTCACTAGTCAATCAAAAGAGTCAGATATACTGTGCAAAGCAAAATGAGGAACAAAGCAGCAACAATGTTAATTACTTTCTGTATACTCTGTTTACCCAAGATATAAGGAAGTAGGAAAAACTCAGCACTACAGAGTAAATAATGCTGAAGACCAAATTATTTGCACATAGTTTATTAATTCCATAGTAATGATTAAAATTCAGAAACAAATAAGAAGTCAAATGTTCTAGCCTCCAGGGTGAAAAACACAAGCTGATTTGGATGTTAATCTAAGACCTTATGAGTGTGATCTATTGAGATGCTTAAAATCCTCATTTAAATAGGAACACAGAAAGGATGTCAGAATGATATAGACCAAATTATAACAGAAACATCAAGACAAAAGGCTGTTGTTTTTGAATATGCACAGGAGCAGAAGAATTGCTAAATTTTGAATATTGGCATAGTCGTAATTATGATAAAACAAGTCCTGCTGACTGTAAAGCTACATTTTTGCCCATAGTCCTAATTATATTTAATAAGCTAAGGCTGCATTGCTCATTTTCAGAAGAAAACTGCCACCTGCTTTTTTTTAATGGTAAAAACTGATTCCTCTCCAATACCAGTAGCAATCTAGTAATATAGAACAGATAATAATAAATGTGAAAAAAGAAAGAATGTATGAGTCACAGTGCTGACCAGTAACATCATAGTCTGTACATAATAATTACAAACTCAAACACAGCTAACAACTACTGATGAATATTCATTAAGACCAGGGGAACGAGAGCCCCAAAGTTATAATTAAACTTTGTTCTTTCTGAGGTAACACATCTTTCCAGCCCATTTCTAACATGACCAGGTAATTTATCAATATCTAAACATGAACCTGATATTTTTGTGTTTTAATGTATGTCTAGGCAAACCTTGTTCAGTATAGGACAACAAATATCTAGCTATTTGATCTGACCATTTTATAGCCTGATGAATACTATTATCGTTGTAACTGCAACAGATAAACTTATATTCTATTTTAACAGGTATTGTATACTAAGTCACTGGAGAAAATTCTGTGAACATGTGAAAAGTGAGATTTAGCAATATTTTGTTCATGGGGTCATAGGAAATACAATATAATTGAGTTATAATCTGATTCATGCCTTGCCAATAATCCCCACATGTTGCTAGTGCTGAATGATTGCATTTCTGGTTCTTTGTTTTTTGGGCACAGATTATAGATGAAGCAAACAGACATTGTTGCTGCTCTGTTTAAAATAATAGTAGAATCATATCTACTACTTAATCATAAGACACAGTGTGCGACTCTGTGCTGCACAGTTATGCACTGTGACCCTAACAATGAAGACCCTAATGCTTCATGATATACAGTCTGTGTATGTGGCCCTTTTCCAGCTAAGTATCCTTGGTCTAAGCACTAACAGCACTGTTCAGACACACTGTACTCAGCTTGCTATGCTGTTTATTCCAACTTGTAGTTGCATCTCCATCTGTCAGTGTATGCTATGTTTACTCAGGAGTTCTGTGAGTGATTGAAATGGATGGCACACTAAACTCCAATTCTGTGCACCCATGATTTAAATGAAGCACATGCTTGACAGAAGGACAGCCCAGATACTCAGTGCACTGTATGAAGGATTATTGTGAATTTGGCACCCATTCAGCATTAAACAAACAAGAGGCGTATTAAAGGTGTTGAACTAAAACTAGCAGCAATAAATAGTTGCCTTCTAATTCATAAGCTTGCCACACTTCGTTTAAATTTGCTTAACTCAAATCAGAATTTGACTTCAAGTTCTATATTACAACAGGCATTGGAAATATTTAATTTACTCAGAATTGCAACAGTTACCTAGGAAAGAAAAGATCAAATAAAACAAATATCTCTGGAGTGATCAATTTAGGCATCATCTACAAACTTGTATGACATATTTCAGTTAAGTATTCTTTTTTTATCTTTCTTTGAAAGATTTTATTTTAAAATATTAGATTTGACTGGCAAATGGTTTGAATTTCTATTGCTTTACATCCAATTACATAACCAAAGTGAGCATTTGTTGCTGATGCCCACACTGAATCATAAGGTAAGTGAATTTCACAAAAAACATTTAAGATATTCTGTGACACATGCAGGATATTTAACTGTATAAAAGACATACAGTTATGAATGTAACAGTGTAGCTATATTGATATAAACTGCAGATGTTATGTGGTCCTATCTCGCCTACATTCTTTACTCACGATTCGGCCAACTATTTTTCTAGCATGAAGTCTCTAATTGGCTGGGCTAACCCGGTATCCCAAGATGCACCTAGCCCCAGATCTCGTTTGCCGCTCATAGAGTTAGGACGTGGTCTCACTTGGCTGTGGCTAAGTACCATTTTTTTCTAAAAATTTCGTAAGTCTTAGCAGTCTGTTTCTTCTAAAAAGCTATTTTAATAGCTAGTTTTTCCTTGTGAGTGTACTGTGTAAATGAGTAGTGTTTTTTGTTGTGTCCCTCTGTTTTGGCGGGCTAGGCCCATTTAATTTAGAGGACCTAGTCCTCTCCTGTGTTGTGTTGCTGGTGTAATCTTGTGCTGTTGGTTTTTTGGTCGGTAGTTAGTTCCTGCCTGCACCAAAGAAATGTTTAAATTAGAGTTTTCTTGGCTGTGTGTAGTTGTTTTTCCCGCCTTCCTCTTGTGTCTGTCGTTGTCGGTTGAGTGGGTCTGGTGCTTGGCTATGTCTAAAGAACAGAAAGAGCATAAACCCTCTGGGTTTAAAAAATGCTCAAAATGTGGCTACAAGATGTCCATTACAGATGGGCATTCTATCAGCGTTTATTGTCTTGGTGCTATTCACCTGCAAGAGTCCTGCAGTTTTTGCCACACCTTCAGCCCAAGGGTACTGCAGGAAAGAAAAAATAAGTTGATTTTGAAGGGCCTGGTTAAGCCTTCCTTTGAGGAGTCCTTAGACTCTTCTTCTAGTACAAAATCTAAGACTTCCAAGGCCAAAAAAAGATCTCCGGCTCCATCTGTCTCCTCGGAGCCATCAGAGAAGGTTTCAAAAGTGGATACTGCCTCCTCGGCTCCATTGTCCTTGGGGCAGCAGGAGGTGTCTGTTGTGCTGGAGTTGATTTCGGCCCCGATATTATTGGAGCCTATTCGGAGCCGGTCACCCAGTGTTAGGCATGAGTCTCCGGGTAGGAGGTCTCGTTCTTCTTCTTCTATTTCCTCTAAATCCTCTAGGCTGTCAGATTTGGATGTCGATAGGGTGGTCCAGAGGCTCCTGCAGTCACCGGTGTTAGCAAAATAGTTCTTGGCTCCAGCCCAGTTGGCTTCGAAGCCAGTCCCTATTCTGGTACCGATGATTCCTCCTCCGAGCACCGCTGTGTCATCGGAGCTGGAGTGTCCCGTGCTGAGTGATGTTCTCGAGTCGGCTCCGATACCCCTGGTGAGTTTATTGGAGCCAACATTGGCTCCAACCATGTCGGTTCCGTCCTCTGGTTTCGGTACTCGGGTTTCCTCAGTCGGACCCGAGGGAGATACCTCGGGACTCTTATCAGTTCTGAGCCTCCCTCTCGGTGCTTCAGCTCGGGGAACACCGACTCCGGTTGTGATCTCAGAGACGGGTCATTACTCGGATTCGGGGGGACCTGCCTTCGAGGCCACGAGGAGCGCACTGGCCAGATCATCAGTCACATCACCCGAATCAATCACTCCTTCCCCTACACCCTGGCTAGAGCCTCTGACACCCCCCCTACCCATGGATAGCAGAGCCTGAAGGTCTGAGGATACCCCCATGAGCGGTCCCCAACTTTCTGAGAGACCCTCAGTGCCAGTGCCTGAGGAGCCCCCCAGAAAGAAGTTGCGCAAGAGGAAGCACATATACTCCCAGGACGAATCCCTCACTTCCGATACCAACCTCGAGGATTCAGAGGGGTCCCCCAAGTCATCCTTCGATGATGTCTCTTTCTCTGACATCCTGGAGATCTTGAGGCAGAAAGGTGACTGACCATCCAAGACCCCCTCTGAGGAGGAGTCGGTATTCCTCAAGGCCTTCAGAGCTCAACCCTCCACCTCCTGGGTGTCTCCACCCTTCTATGAACTCTTGGATCTGATTTGTCAAAGGGTGTGGGAGAGTCCTGATTCCGTGGAACCGGTGCCCAGACGTCCAAATAAATTTCTTTCTGCCTCACCGGGGAAAGAGTTCCTGACCAAAGGGGTTTCCGTAGATGCCTTGGTGGTGGCGGCAGCCACTCAGCAGGAAGTTGCAGAGGCTTCTTCTTCTGCCATCCATCCTCCTAACAAGGAGTCCAGGAGTATGGATCGGTACGGGAAGCGTACCCTGTCTTCAGCGACCTTTACCTTGCGGTCACTGAATTATCTTTGTCACTTTACTCGGCTCCAGAGAGATCTCCTAAAGGAGCTAGGAGACACTCTGATGGATAACATGCCTGAGGTGGTAGCGCAGACCGTTAACGCCCAATTGTCTACCCTTGGCTCTATTGTTAACTCGTCCATGAGGCTCATATCCTATGCAGCCGAAGGGGTGAGTAGGGCTGCTAACTCAGGTGTAGCTCTCAGAAGGCAAGCCTGGATGTGCCTGTGTCATTTCACGGAGGCCTTTAAGTCTTCCTTCACTGACGCCCCCTTTGATGGGTCCTCACTCTTTGGGATCAAAGTGAAAGACACCCTCACCAGATGCGAACAGGAAGTAAAGACCCTATCTGCTGTAGGGGCCTGTTTCTCCTTTCCTTCTAGGCCTTACCCCAAGGCTCAGAGGGGAGGGAAAATGTGGTTCAAGAAGTCACAGAAGTCCTTCCCTGCCGCTCAAGGTGAGTCCCCCTCCAGAGGCAGAGGAGGGGGAAATTATTCTAGAAGACGCCATCCTAGAGGCGGAGGAGGCCCCCGCAACTCGGGAGACCGCGATTCCTTTTGCGGATCTTCCTTTCAGAGTTCCTGAGGTGTTGCCCAACTGTGCTGTTCCGGAGCCAGTCGGGGGCCAAATTTCCTTGCATCCGGAAGCCTGGGAAAGCATCACCCAGGATCGTTGGGTGCTTCAAATAGTTACCGGAGGTTACACTATCCCCTTTTTATCTACACCCCCTCCAGTCAAAAGAATCCTGGACGTTCCACCCAGTCAACGGGATCAAGCAGCACTAGAAGTTTCAAAGCTGCTAGACAAAGGAGTCATCCAACCAGTCCCCTCAGACCATATCGGATCAGGAACTTACTCAAGACTCTTTTTGGTGCCGAAAAGAACAGGGGACCTGAGACCCATTCTGGATCTCAGCTGATTGAATCACTACGTTCTGAAGTCAAAGTTCCGAATGGTCACTCTTCAGTCCATTTTTCCCTTGCTGGAAAAAGGAGTATGGATGTGCTCCATCGTTCTCAAGGATGCCTACTACCACATCAAGATGGACAAGGCATCCAGTAGTCACTTACGCTTCCATCTGGGAACCAGTCACTTCCAGTTTCATGCCCTGCCCTTTGGTCTCACCACAGCCCCCAGGGTATTTACCAAGTGTTTGGCAGTGGTGACAGCTCACCTGAGACATTGGGGATTCCAGGTGTTTCCGTATCTGGATGACTGTCTCCTCACCGCCCCCACCAGGCATCTCCTCATTCGAGCCAGGGAGGCTACCATCACACTTTGTCAACAACTAGGAATTACTTTGAACTGGGAAAAGTCTGCCTTGCTGCCCTCACAGCGTGTTGTTTTTATAGGCGCAGAACTAGACTCTATTAAAATGCGGGCCTTTCTACCACAAGAGAGGATAAGAGTGCTGCAGTCTCAGATTCACGCATTGTTGCCCCTCAAGAAAGCTCAGGCCAGGTAAGTTCTCCAGCTCCTGGGATCCATGGCTGCAACCATCATGCTAGTGACTCCAGCCAGGTTACACATGCAGATCCTACAGTGGCTCCTTTTGGCCCAATGGTCCTTTCAGACACTTCCTCTGTCCCACTTGATACTTCTCATGGAACGGTGCAAACAGGACCTCCACTGGTGGCTATGTTCCACCAATCTGCACAAGGGGAGGAGTTTCACTACTATGTCTCCAGTGGCCACGGTGACCACGGACGCCTCCCAGATGGGGTGGGGGGCATTATCTTGACGGTCCAAGGCATGTGGCAAGATCACGAGGTACACTTGCACATCAATGTTCTAGAGATGAAAGCGGTGTTACTAGTGTTACAGGCACTCCAAAGCTCTCTTCCTCTGGGAACGATTGCAATTCACTCGGACAGCATGTCCGTGGTGTGGTACCTGAACAAGCAGGGGGGGACCAAGTCTTATCCCCTCTGCAGAGAGGCCATGTGAGTGTGGCATTGGGCAGTGTCTTCCCAATGGTTTTTAGTGGCAATGCACATTTCAGGAAAGACCAACGTGATAGCGGACAGGCTGAGCAGAGCTATTCTGATGCCTTACGAGTGGTCCCTGAACAACCAAGTGGCGGTTCAAATATTCAACAGGTGGGGTCAGCCTTGCTGCGATCTCTTCGCCAGCCCTCTCAATGCCAAATGCTCAAGTACTTCACACTGATCCCCCCACAGAGGGAGTCACCCAGGGACGCTCTAGTCCACGATTGGCCCTCCGGTCTGATCTATGCTTTCCCTCTGTTTCCAAGAGTGATTCAGAAAGCCATATCCTTGGGAAGCAGGATGATTCTAATTGCTCCACACTGGCCTCGACAAGTTTGGTTCCTTTTCCTGCAGCAGTACGCAGTGGATGGTCCTTGGACCCTGGACCCAGTGCCAGACCTACTGACTCACATGTCTGGACAGCTCCATCCTTCCCTGCGAACCCTCAGGTTGACAGCCTAGCTGCTCCACTTCCATCACTAGTTAGACGACATTCCCTTTCACCTGAGGTGGTACACATCTTGTCTTTGTCTCATAAGTCCTCCACCAGAAGGATTTACTCCAGCAAATGGAAGAGATTCTCCATTTGGGCTCAGGCCCAAGATTTGGACCCCTTCACAGCCCCAATTCTGTCGGTCTTAGACATTTTAGCCATGCTTTTCTGACAGGGCTCTGTGCCCACTACCATTAAGGTGCAAATGGCTGCAATTTCCAATTTTCATACATCTTACTGGCCCTCTCTTATGGGCCATAAACTTTGTAAGGCCTTCTTGAAAGGTGCCTGGTTACTTCGCCCTCCTGTTTCAGAACCTGTCATGCCATGGGATCTAAACCTTGTGTTACAAGCCATCACTTCACCGCCTTTTGAACTGGCTGCCACCTGTGAATTAAAATTTCTATCTTGGAAGACAGCTTTCCTAATAGCCATTACATCAGCTAGAAGAGTATCAGAGATTCAAGCTTTGTCCATTAAACCTCCGTATTTCACCTTTCATAAGGACAGAGTTTCCCTGAGGCTTAACCTGTCCTTCCTTCCTAAGGTGTCATCCACCGTTAATCTTCATCAATCTATTGAGTTACCAGTGTTCTTTCCAAACTTTTCCAATAAAGCAGAGTTTAGATTTCCCCAGATAGATGTGCACAGACAACTAAGATTCTACTTCCACAGGACCAAGCATATTAGGAAGTCTGATGAACTGTTTGTGTCCTTCTCAGAAAACAGAACAGGTTGTCTTATTGCCAAGAGCACAATTTCTAAATGGATCAAAGATTGTATTTCCTTTATATATTCGTCAGCAGGCAGAAATTTACCTTTTTCTGTCAAAGCTCACTCTACCAGGGCAGTGTCTACATCAGTAGCTTACCATGCCAGGCTTTCACTGGATGATATTTGTGCTGCGACCACCTGGGCCTCTCCGCACACCTTTATTATTCATTACAAGTTGGACGTGGCTTCTAGTGGCTGGGCTTCCTTTGGTTCCAAGGTTCTCAGGAGCATTTTCCTATGAGCCACCCAGGATAGAGGTGCTGGGGACGCTGTCCAGTGAGTAAAGAATGTAGGTGAGATAGGACCACATAACACCAGGTAGTTATGTACTCACCATAATGATCGATGTATGTGGTCCATCTCGCCTCACATTCTTACATACCCTCCCACCTGCCCCCTTCCTGTAGGATTTGGAGGAAATTTAGCTCTGAGAACCCTTCAAGGTCAATTGTTTCTTTCTTTCCTTCTGGCTGGAGCTCCTTCCAGTGGTGGTTGTGTGTGGGGTGTGACTGGAATGGCTGAAAACTAGATCTGGGGGCTAGGGTGAGGTGCATCTTGGGATACCAGGTTAGCCCAGCCAATTAGAGACTTCGTGCTAGAAAAATAGTTGGCCGAGTCGGAGCCGATTCTTGCCTTCAAACGCGTGAGTAAAGAATGTGAGGCGAGATGGACCACATACATCGATCGTTATGGTGAGTACATAACTACCTGTTTAATGCCACAGTGAACGGCAAGCTTGTCTTTGTAAACATGTCAGCTGCAAGTTCTGTGGAAGACTAGCAGCTATTTACAATTACAGAATGTAGAAGTTAAGCATTCTTCAAATCATGTACAACTCACATGCAAAATGTTTGAATCTAATAAAAACAACTGCAAAGAAAAAAATCATATTACAGACAAATGTGTGCACTGCGTGAACATTGTTTTGGATACTGACTAGAGGAGATAGCTCTGGAGAAAAATCGCAGACAAACTTCTGTGATCCCTACATTATGTATTACCATTTTTGCAGCATGTGAAAGAGCTGATAAGAAGGAGGCTAAATAATTATTATAAACTATAAGCAGTAAAGTAATGTTTTAAAGGGAAAAGAGTATTACAGTACATTAATATACCAATATTCCATGCTTGGGTTACCCTGCAATTTAATCATGTATACCAAAGCAAGTTCAAGTGATTAAACCCCAAAGCCATGTGCAGGGAAATCCTAACATAACCCACCCAATTTTGATAAACTGCTGTTATGCTATGTTTTTAAAACTCATTTATTTAAATATTTAACTTTTTTGAATGTATTTGTATAATACATACATATATATATATATATATATATATATATATATATATATATATATATATATATGTGTGTGTGTGTGCGCGTGTGCGTGTGTGGGTTTGTGTGTGTGTGGAATGAATTTGTATAATACACATATATATATATATATATATATATATATATATATATATATATATGTGTGTGTGTGTGTGTGTGTGTGTGTGTGTATGTGTGTGCATGCACATACACGTGAGAAAAAAATAGACAAGATAGCTACACATATCATTTGAATAACTGACAGATAATTTGGTTGATACATTTTTGTGGATATAAAAATACGGCTGCACAAATATGTGAATGCTTATTTGTGTGACCCAGATTTGACTGAATACAAGTTTTATATAATGGAAGTAATTAGGAGTGTGCAGGAAAATGAACGTTTGATTGAACATTGATTATTGTGAAAATATGCAAAATCAGGTTATAGTGGTTGCTGTGTATGTGCAAGTGTTCAAAGGTTAGGGTTAGAGTAAAGGTTAGGCAAAGGGATAGATTTTACTGTTGAGCCAGTTTTGCTGTTGTGTGCTTTTCTGAGCCCTCTTATATGGATTGCAAAACAGAACAAAGTTTCATGGAATCCATATTACTGTAATATCTCAAATAATTAAGATCAGTTCAAATTACCAATGTGATGACATAATGAGGGTAAATAATACCTACTTAACCTTTCCTTATAGTCATCTTGTTTACTTTATTTATTTACTGGTTTACTGGGCTGGTCTGATGACAATTTTCAGCCACAACACGGCTTCAACAGAATTACACTGAAATGAAGAGATAATAGAAATCATAGTACACTAAAATGAACAGCTAAAATAACACAGCTGAGGTAAATAAAGACTCCTTAATTCTATAATTGTACAAAGCTCAGATGAGAGGCCAATGAGCAGTGATATGCAGGAATGATTAATGAGCACATTGTAGTTTGGAAGTTTATACATGTTCTCATTTATTTCTGCATATCAGGTCCGCGCATAGGATTCTCACTATATACAGCTATCCCCTTCTTAAATAGCTCTGCCCTTAAATGCAAGGCACGGTCCCAGGGCAGGAAACACACTACACCCCTATAGTGCTCCCTATTCATGACAGTATAATATCATTGGGACCTTTTTGTGCTATTCCAGTGGAGTGTACAAAATGCTGGCCTCTTGCCCAGCTTTGTACCATAGTCAGGATAGTATATTTCCCACAGGGACCTCTTTGCCCTTCTCATGGAGGATACACAATCCTGTCATTCTCTGCCTCTTAGATGTAACAGCATAACTTATATCTTTTGTGCTATTGCTATGGCAGATACACAGTTCTACAATATTGTGACCCCATTCATAAGATTATATGTCCTATATGGCCTTGTCTGCTGTTCCAGTAAAGAGTACATAATCCTGCCATGTTGTGCACCCTAATCATAACTGTAAATGTCCTCTAGGAACTTGTTTGCTATTCCTATAAATAATACATAATCCTATAATACTGTGCATGCTAATCATAGCAGCATATCCCTCAGACAATATTACAATTAACATATTACTCATAGGGTTGTATATGTTACTCTTTTAGAGTTTACAAACTGCTGCCCTGCTGTACACCTTCATTGTAAAAGGATATCTACCACCAGCTTTATGTACTGTTCATGAAGATGAAACCCAGTACATACAGGGCAATATGTACCATGTGAAGACTGATCCCCAAGAGCCTCCAGTGCTGCTTTTTAGTCTACCATACATAGTGTTATATTGAGTATGTTGTGAACCCCCTTCCCAAATTATCAAACCAGAAGTACTTCCAGAGCATCCTTCTGTGTGTCCCAGCACTTAGTAATTAAGTTACACACAGCCTCACCCAAACTGCCTCTAGCAGATAATGATTAGCATGTTTGCAAAAATACATGTTTTATAGCATTGCTCTAATGTGCATCATTCATTCATTTCTGGCTGCATTATGAGGCAGTTTATTGATGTGTGACTACTTCTGAATCACTTGCATGTCAGCTTAGTGAAAAAGCCACAAACCACACTACTGGTAGTTCATCATGTGAACATTGCTTTCAAAATGTGTCCTAAGACTACAACATGGTAATAGTATGGAGCCTGCAGATTGTTGTGTATGTGATTCTTGTAGCAACTGGCCTTCATATTGCCCTCCTGTAAGTAAAATTGGTTTATATTGTAAAATAACGTACTGCCATCTTTCCTGTAGACGTATTCCTAAAAGGGGTTAAGACACAAAGTTAACTTCAGTTCAACTTGTCTCAAGCTTTCATGCCTATTTCTTCCCGCACTTCTTCCTACCACTCTACCTGTGTCTAGTCCCTGCACCTCCATGATTGCTTTGCTAAGGCACTGTGTCTGTTATGTAATACACACCTTTCTTCCATTCCCAGAGGGCCGATGCAGAGTACTGCCATTTTACATCCTTCACTTGCTTGTTTTATTTGGTAAGCCGTGGTGGTGCAGCAGTAGCATTGTTGCCTCACAGCAAGATGTTCTCCTGTTCGATTCTTGACTGGGGTGATTTCTGTGTGGAGTCTGCATGTTCTCCCCGTGGTCGAGTGGCGTTCGAAAGACATGCGTGAATGAGTGTGCCTTCATTGAAGGTTGGGCATCGGGCTGGCAACTCGGCACCATAAAAAATCTACTGCCAATCATTAGTGGACCGGAGTTCCGCTCTGGCAACCCCTAACTGGGAAAAGACCAACAACAACAACTTGCTTGTTTTATTTGGTTTCTGCTGCCTTTGCTTTGCTGATTATTTCATTAATTGTGTTACATTTTTTCAGGATAGCCCAAGGTGTTATATACCTCAAATGAGAAAGAGATACAGCTATTGTACCTTCTTTTTCTTGTATTTGAAGCCTAGATAATGTAACTCACTTTCAATCAACATTTTGAATGCAGTTAATCCTTCTGAATTTTCTACCCTGGCACAGTTGTGAAGGGCGTTGAGTAATTTAATTTATGCCACATGTGCCGCAAGTGCCATCCAGGTCATTTAGTAAATGTTTCGTACCTAACTTGTTCTTATATGACAAAAACAAACATTAAAACATTCTCACAAAATAGCTCACCATCTGCCACATACATTCCAACTAAGAAGGCATGATTAATATATTTGTAATAATTGTATCAGTATATTTAATATAGTAGAAGAACTTATTGTATTACACATTAGAAAAAAAAGCTAAATTATACCAGTCAAAACAGAACATGCAACATATGTTATAATTTTAAATAAATTAAGGAAATTGTCTGTCTCATTGCTAATGCTGTCAGCAGGCTAGACTATATGTTTATATATAGAATATATTGAAGTACTGGCAGCTGTATAATTAGGCTGCTCAAAACAGCATATTTAAGGACAGTTTTGGCAAATTCAATAATGGAAAATGTATGAAGATTTTTTGGTTGCAAAGTGATAAGTTGCACAGTCTGTACTTCTACTCATGAGGAAATTGTATCTGCCTTACATTCAAAATCCAGATGTTCTGTAATGTCGACTTCTCTAGTTTAACATACATCACCATCCTACTCCACTGAACTGTCTAATTCAGCGCAGCCTCTGTGGCCATAATCAAAACACACAAACAGCACTGCTTTCACAGTTATTAATAGCATATTAACGGCCTCTTTCTTTAGATTCCCAGCTCCTAGCCTTAAGACCATATGCTGCTCACTGCTGTATTAAACACTTTGCTCCTTCTAGTTTGCTTCCACTGAAACTGAAAATCTGATTTTTTGTTGTCATTCAGAAGTGATAACTGACCGTTATTACCATTTAAAGACTGCTCGATATGGTGTATTGTTTTACAAGTATATCAGTTAGTCATCTAGCCATTCTCAGGCTTGTATCTGCAAATATAATAGTTCAGAAAAATGGAGTTTGAAAACTACTCATCTGTACTAAAGTGTATCAATTACATTCACAGTGCAATCAGCAAGAGACGACTAATTCAATGACCTCATAGAGGCACTTAACATTATCAGCCATAGCATCTCACTTAGCAAAGTACTGCTCCTTAGTGTCTTCAGACACCACTAGATGGCTTAACCCCTCACAGAGGAGGCAATAAATGAGAAAATAAATAATAAATATTGTGAAATACATGATGTCCAACAACTACTTACTTCCAAAAGTCATTGTTAGTCCCTCTGTTTTACAGCTTGACTAACACGTTTCTATAGGGGTGATTAGCAAATATCTACTTCCAAACATATGATGTGGTGATATTTATCAATAGTCCATACTTTTACTTTTTTCATACTCCGTCATGGCTGTTTCATAACACTCATCATTGACTGAAAAGATAAATTAAAAAAGAAACATAAAAATAACATTGTGTGCTACTTTAACAGCAAATTCAAGTCAAACCATACTGTAGAATCGAGCAACTTATATCAACATACTGACCATGTCAATGGTCTAAATATTTAGGCAGTGTCATACAGATCTTTATTTTGTCCTAAAGAAATTTAACTCCAATGCCAGCCTGTTGTACAGGTAATCTAATGAAAAGCACACAGCTTTCTTCATAGAACGCAAGTCCATAATCTGTGTACACAGTTGCAGATTATCTGTAATCAGCAATGCTACTGACTTGGCCTAAGAAAATTGTCAAAACAGCATTATGCAAAAACCAAGGCTGATACTGGATAATAGAGAGTTTTTACACACTGACATGTCTTTCTGACTCAACAGATAAATAAAATCCCAAGTCTGTCAAGCTGAGAAGCATACAACTGTTTATATGATAACATTTGATTTAACTTACTTTTTATTGATAGAAAAAAAATCAGTATTTTGGATACATGGCACATTACGACTATGCTTGCTTTATGCCAAACAGTATTTTCGCAAGGGTTGTTTATTTCTCATCCTAATTGTACTTAAATTCTCCAATGCCATATTAAATATATCAAAGCTTGCCGTAGTTAAGAATAATCTTTTCAATAGCTGTCAATACTCACCACCACTAAATACAAAAAGTAACAATACTTATCACAAAGCCATGTCCTGTTAAACATGTAACACACACTCTTCCTGTACGAACATGCCAACATCTTTGTTTACATCTCTATACAGCTCCATGTGGGTCCAGTGTCCTGTTTCCTTCTTATTAAGCATCGGTTAATTCACTGTATGGACTTCTGTCATAAAAAGTAGTCTCTGTCCATTTCTCATTCCAAAGAACCTCCCAATTATCACAGCAATGGCTCAACAACTCCAAAGGGTAACATACAGTCAAGCACACACATAAAACACACACACACACACACACACACACACACACACACACCAGCAGTCTAGCTAAATACATTTTTTTTATTTTAGGTGTATTTTCTTTTGTACTTTTTAGACTTGACTATCAACAATGTATTCTAAATGAATAGCAATAAATAAATCTTATACAAAAGACAGTTGCATAAGGTAATGTGTACTGAAATGTCCCAAGACAATATTAATTGCTTGTAACTCATATAATGGGCAAAGAATAGACATCAGTGTATCCAGGTGTACACCTTGTACATCACAACGAACACTTTTTAAAGAATAATTTAGCAATTTGTTAGTTATATAATAATTTAAATTAAAAATGATGCATTTATTATTGCTTTATTTAATTTCTTAAAAATACTTTTCGGAATGCTTAATTGGCTGACTTTTTAAGCCTACCATATCTTTTTTTTCTGTGATCATTACTGAAATCAGAATTAAAATGATACATTCTCCAAAAGATGTGCTTTCTTGAGTAATGATATGTGACACTTAAGGGTGGGAAAACATTTTGGAAACTGAGATACAATTCCAAGAATTCTAGCTATGCATCAAAATGTCATAGATAATGCTGTAAAAGTACGGTGGTACTCTGTGTGGTGGAAATTAATGTTTGAAACTGTTCTAATTAAAGCAAAAGTAAATAAAAAAATACTCTCCAATGGGTGAATCTGACCACCTTCAAGAAACTGCACAAGTCTTACAGACAGAAGTACCACAATACAAGTACTGATATATGATACAGAGTGAGCAAATCTAAAAAAATAAATATATATGTTTGTCAACAAATCAATGGTCAGAAAAATCAAAGAAAGGCAAAGCCTGATTTACTTATAAAGAGAAGAGACTCTACTAAATTAATAATAAATAAATAAATAAATAAATACATTGTGTTTATTTCAATTTTGTTAACCAGGATACAATGGGTCTATGTTCACCCATCGAACAGCTTGTTCATCGAATGGCCATTCATTGAACACAAACCCTCAACTGAACGGCCTTATGATCATAAAGATTTACATCGAATGATCATAGTACGCCAACATAAAGGAAGTGAAACAGAGTACTTACTGGTAACTTTGGTATAAGAAAACCTGTCATTTCCCCAGTGTGCCAGAAACTACAAAAAACAACTAAAGAAATCCGAAACCAACCTGGAAGAAAGGAAGTTAGAACAAAATAAAATGCAGTTAAAAAAAAAATTATTAAAAGCTTCACTAAGCACTTTCATACTAGTATAACAAGGACTTCTTCAGAGTGTAAAAACATAGTGAAAATGTCAATTTAAATATTCCATAATCCAGTCACATGACAAAAACCCATCCAATCAAAAAAAACATTAAAAATAAATCATATAATACAAAACTACCATCTTAAATCAGAAAAACAATCACCATTATAACACATAAGACCTCATTTTTAAAAGGCTAGCTATACTAATTTTGTCATTTAATTCAGGATATATACAACCATTAAGTTTAATTTGCCAAGGTAGTTCTTTAGCTTCCAAATAATCTGAACAGGGACCACCCCTTGGATCCTTAGAAACCATATCTACCCCCCCCAAAAAAAAAATTGTGAAGGGAACAGTGAAATATGTTTAAATAAAGCATTGTTGTTCCGCTTATTTTTTATTTCATAACAATGTTCATAGATACGGTCTTTAAGTCACCGCTCGGTCTTACCAACATAAAAAAACAGAGCAATCTTGGCATTTAGCAATATAGACCAAACCCTTAGAGTTGCAAGTACAATGGAAAGAGGTTTTTGCAACATATTGATTGATAATTAATGATTCAGAAACAGAAATATATCTAAAATAGGGACAATTGCCACACTTATAAGTACTGTGCTTTTTGAAGCTGGTAGACCAGGGATTTACACAATTACTAAAGATAAGGGAAAGGAGGTACACATGGCTTACCTTGACCTTGACCTTGCTAAAGCATTTGACACCATTCCCCATTCAGGTATTATTGATAAGCTCACCAGCCTGGGCATAAACCCTTACGTCACAAGATGGATCGCAAACTGGCTCTCAGACAGATCCCATAAAGTAAGAGTAGCGGGATCTATGTCTGAATCAAGACCAGTAACGAGCGGTGTGCCTCAGGGCTCTGTCCTGGGGCCCCTCCTGTTTGGCATATACTTCTCAGAAGTACAGGCAAGCACGGAAGGGCTGTGACTGACAGTTTGCGGATGACTGCAAACTGGGTGCTATAATAGAGTCTCCGGCCGACATGGAGATCCTCCAGAAGGGCCTAAATGAGACTGATGTATGGTGTCAAAGCCATGGTCTCAAGCTAAATGCAAAAAAATGTGTAGTAATCCCCTTTGGAAAAAACAGAGTACCTGCAAACTACAACATAGGAGGTAATCCCCTGAAATCTGAAGAAGAAATAAGGGATCTAGGGACCTAAGTAGATAGTCAGCTTTCCTTTGAAAACCATGTTGCCAAAGTGGTTAGAAAATCCTTCTATGTGACCCATCTGATCATGAAAGGGTTTGCATCAAGATCTAAGGATGTAATGGTGCCCCTCTACTCTTCCCTCATCAGACCCATTAATGAGTACAATGCACCAATTGGAATGTACCTGGCTAGACATCTCCAGCAGCTGGAGAGACCACAGAGGTACCTAACCAAGAGGATTACTGGCCTCAAACAGTTGCCATATGCAGCACAATTGAAAAAGCTAAAACTGTTCTCTGTTGCATACCACCTTCTCAGAGGCGATCTCTGTCTAACGTACAGAGCCATGTCCAACCCAGAATTGTTGAACATGCTCCATCTTAGCAAAACCAAATCTACTCGAGCTACACGCTCTAGGGATATAAACTTCAACACAGCAATGAATAGAACATACTGGAGGGATAGATTCCCTTCACAGAGACTTCCCTTACTATGGAACAGGGTCCCGATCTACATAAGACAGAGCCCCTCACTATCACTCTTCAAGAGGAACCTTGATGAGTGGATGGGTAACAGAAAGTTTACACTGGGAATCACACCAACAGCAGCACTAGACAGGGGCCAAGGGTACTAGCTGCTAGTACAAGGGTCTAGGGAACTATTAAAGGGGAGGTGAATACCGCACAATGTGGCTGGACTAATATATGCCTTCGGGCAGATAGCCCAGTACCAACCTATGAACCTATGAACTATATGTTCCAAGTAGTTTTTGATAGACCTGCCTCTGCTGTACACATCTTTATGGTGACTCCCAATAAATCAAATACTCCATTAAAACAGGAAAAAATATTCCAGTTTCTCTTTAAAATAGAGATTATCTCCCTGTGTTCATTAGTAAAGGTTGTGACAAAAGAGACACTTCCTGAAAAATATCAGAAATCAATTGCCTAGGGTAACCCCTTGCTAACAACATATCTAACAATTTTGTGCCTTCCTTACTAAAAGTTGCATCCTCAGAAATCATCTGAGCTAGTCTGACAAATTGTCCTTTTACCAGACCCTGTTTTTGATGACGAGGTTGCCAACTAGTATATTGCGACAGACTGTTCGAGTAAGATAGCATTCTATAAATATTATTAACGTATTTCCTACTGGCCACATCCTTACTAATTTGAACATCCAAATAACTAATGCTAGAGTTGTCTGCAACACAGGTAAATTTCAAGACATGAGCACTGAAAGATTTGAAGGAATTTACAAGCCTTTGCTGTTGGCTGAAAACAATGAAGTATTTAAGTGAGAATCTTCAAACATGACAGGCATGGAACAGTTTCAGAATTATTTTGTCACAACCTTTACTATGGAACACAGGGAGATAATCTCCATTTTAAGGAGAAACTGGAATATTTTTCCTGTTTCAACTGAGTATTTGATTTACTGGGGAGTCACCCTAAGGTCTATCAAAAACTACTTCGAACATAATTCTGTAAATCCCTGGTCTACTAGCTTCAAAAAGCACGGTACTTATAAGTGTGGCAATTGTCCTTATTGTAGATATATTTTTGTTTCTGAACCATTAATTATCAATCAGTATGTTGTAAAAACCTCTTTCCATTGCACTTGCAACTCTAAGGGTTTGGTCTATATTGCTAAATGCCAAGATTGCTCTGGTTTTTATGTTGGTAAGACCGAGCGGTGACTTCTATGAACATTGTTATGAAATCAAAAATAAGCTGAACAATGTTTTATTTAAACATATTTCACTGTTTCCTTGGCACAAACATTTTTTTATTTTATTTTTTGGGTAGATATGGTCTCTAAGGATCCAAGGGGTGGTCCCTGGTCAGAGTATTTGGAAACTAAAGAACTATCTTGGCAAATTAAACTTAATGTTGGTATATATCCTGGATTAAATGACTAAATTAGTATAGCTAGCATTTTAAAAATTAGGTCTTATGGGGTATAATGGTGATTTTTTTTTTAAATGGTAGCTTTGTATTATATGATTTTTTTATTATTGGATGTGTTTTTGTCATGTGACTGGATTACAGGATATTTAAATTGACATTTTACAGTCTGAAGAAGTCCTTGTTGTACTTGGGTAAAAGCGCTTAGTGAAGTTTTTAATAAAATGTTTTTTTTTAAACTGCATTTTGTTCTAAGTTCCTCTCCAGGTTGGTTTTGGATTTATTTCCCCAGTGTAGTGTGACCTCACAGTTGGTGTATATAAATTAGCAGGAGGTGTGGGGGTACAGCCCCCCACATAACTAGTGTCCGGTGTTCACTGAATCTTGCCCACCCATACACCCCGTGCTAATTATATATACCAACTCTGAGGTCGCACTACAATGGGGAAAGGGCAGGTTTCCTTAAACTTAAGTTACTGGTAATAAAGTACTTCATTGTGCTTCCCTTATGTTGGCCTACTATCATCATTCAATGTAAATCTTTACGATGATTTGGCCTTTCGATTGAAGGAAGTTTTTAGGGTTTGTATTTTATGAATGGCCTCAATGGGTGAACATAGACCCGGATAGAACACTGGCTGAGCCAGGAAAATGAAACTACACAGACATACATACATATAAAATACAAAGGAATATAGTTACTGAGAATGATTAAAACATGTAAACAGATTAGCATGCTAATTCAAAGAGGTAGGTAATGATAAAATATAATGAATAATAACATATTTAAGAAGCACTGCATATTTCTCACCAATGGTTTAAACATGGAAACAGAGTAATATTGTGTTTGTAACAAAATATTTTGTGTGAAAAGGCTCTAGCAGAGCATACAGAGAATTACAAAGTAAATAAGGATGTAAATTTTAAAGAAAGAATATGGTAATAAACATTGACTTGACTGAGAAACAGTGTTACATGAGGTTTGTACCAGTCCGGTAACACATCAATAACCAGAAAAGTCTAAGAAAACAAGACCTAATCATTTCGTAAAGGGTGACACTGAAGTGCAAAAGTGATACAGAAAGAAAGTGCTGAATTAAAATATTGAATATCATATGAACGCACAAATAATATTTACACTTTAGCAAATAAATGGCCAGAAAAGTCTAAAAAAAGACAAGATCTAATATTCTCATAACTGGTAGTTATAAAGTGCAAAAAGGATATAGAAAAACATCGTATAAAAATATTGACTATCAAGCTAAAAGAAAGCCTAACAAACTAAAAATAGCTTATATATATGTGAATAATTAAAAAACTGCAGCTGAAAATGCCATATATGAAAAATACTGCAAAGAAAGTGAAGTAAGGGTTAACAGAGTACCAGCTGCCCACTAATACAAGTGTGTGATTTGGAGAAAATGAGTGGCCAAACAGTTGTGTAGCAGGATAAAGATATTTAGGCTCTACTGGGCAAACAAATAATTACTTCAAAATAGGGAAGAAGTTAAGGAAATGTGCAGGACATGAATTAGGCACTATATTGAACAGGTGCATAATGCAAATGAAGTATAAAAACAATGAGACACAGTAGTAATAAGATGAGAAGACTTGTAAATTCAGAATGTCTCCAGCCTAGATAATACAATGGTGGACAAGTACTGAAAACAAATGTATTTTATCCCTTGTTTGTTGTGCATTGTGTACTATTTTTGTTGTGCATTTGTAGATGATTTTATTTATTTTTATCAGGTATGACTCCAGGAAGTCCACAATGTCTGAGAATTGTGGATGTACAAGAAGGGACTGTGGAGGCTGGAAGTTATAGCCCAATTATATCGTGAGAAACAGCTGATAAAATTTATCGCTTCAGTGTTCAGTGATTAAAATATTGCCGGAAGATATTTCCTGACTACATTTCTGTGATGTATTGCTTTTAAATAGCAACAAATGGACAGAAGTATTTTTGACCCATGTGGTTTCATCAACAAAAATGTTGGCCTTCATAATACACGAAGAACTATTATTAAAATCAACAGCACCATTTCACATAAGATCACACTGATAATGCTAATGTGTATTGCAAAAAGAAGAGAAAAAAAGGGTTCATTTACAGCTTTTTTAAAGAACTGCTGACATAAAATTTACCTGGCATCCTAAGAGGTCTTAAAATCTTATAGTCCAAACTGTCATATTTCAAATACTCTAGTAGTATTATAACATCATAGATCCTAACCCCATCAACCCTAATGCTGGCTCCCTCCCCAATCTACTGGGATATTGCTCCTCATTCATGATGCAGTAAGACCGGGGGATATAAGCACCTGAACTACTTAAGACCGATACAGGCATAGTAAGCAAGTGGTGCTGCGGTAGCGTTGTCGCTTCACAGTAATATGTTAATCTGTTGGATTCTCTGCTAGACCGTCTTCTATGTGAAAACATGCGTGAATGGGCGTACTGTCGTTGAAGGTTGTGCGTCTGAGTTGGCAACTCGGCACGTAAAAATCTACTACCAATCATTAGCGGACCGGAGTTCCGCTGTGGCAATCCCTAACCTGGAAAAGCCCAAAGACACAACATAGGCGTAGTAAACAAATCAGATAGAGTTTGCGTGCACTTGTTTTAAATTTTTCATATTCCCATGGCTCTTAGGAACACTTTCATTTGATGCTACTAACTTGATTATTCAGCTTTTGAATAAAGATTACTTTGTTAAATTTTAACAGTCAAGACCTTCAGTGCTGAATCAGATCAGTCTGCTCCCTTTACAACTCAGGAAGATCATGAAACTCATCAATTAGATACTAAAAGCTCCTTTTTGTTTGACTGTGCTTTATTTAATCCCTCCAAAGCCTCCAGTTCAATCCTTCGATTAGGAAATGAGAACATCTGACAACCAAGGCTAATCCACATCTTCGAGAGCTTTGTAGTATTCACAGTCTAAAATTGAAGAGAAAATGTTTTTTTTTTCTCCTTAGACTTGACATCCAACAGTATATAGAAACATCAATGGGGAATTAACTCATCAAACAAAACTTCAAAAGCAGTATCCTGCATGATTGGAATAGTTAGATGTGCATGTTAAATATCCTACAAAGTATAAATTCTATATGTTTAATCTCACCAAACAAGTAACTAGATCACCTGCATATGAGCTTAGAAAAGCAACAGAAAGCCATCAATAAAAATACATTGTATTTTCAGAGCAAAATTTAATTTTGCAGCAATAGGACTTACGATGAAACTGTATTTTTCCTTGTAACCAAAAATGCATTACTTTTGTCAATGTTATTCACAAACCACACACACACACACACACACACACACACACACGCGCGCGCGAATGCAAAATACACACAACAGGCAAACCATTTTGCCACAGCATCAGGAAGTGCTACATGAAGAAGATGGCAAATATTGATGGACTACGCCAAATCATCCAACATTTCAAACACAGACATTATTCCAAAAATTTGCAAGAAATGCAAATATTTTGCAAATGTACCTTATCCTAGGAATTAATATATTAAATGAAGTTACTTTATTTATTTGCTGATGCAACGCAGTAAATATAATAGGAGTACACTCAGCAGATAGCTCCATACTGTTTCAGTTATCGGCCCTAAACAAAGTAAAAACACCCTTTATGTATGGAAATATTTTATTCCCTTCCTGCTCAGCATTTGGAATGGGGGTTTGACACTCACTAGTCTATACTTTTTTAAAGCGATTTGTTTCTAATCTAAACTGCTGCTAAGGGATCTCATTGCTACTGTCCATGATAGGATGGTCAGTCGAGATCATCAGGATACTAGAGAAAGCCCGACATTTTGCTCAGCTAAGACAGATCACAGTGACTACAGAAGTTCTGAACACTGTGGCAGCGTAGTATTCCAAGTGTCCAAAGTGACTAACTGAGCAAGTAATAGAAATGTTCCTTTAAGCTACAAATGTAATATCTGGAGCATTACATTTATAGAAAAGTGCAGGTGAGGTGAACTAGCAGAACAAAGATGAACCTTTTTCGGGAAGGTCTTTTTCGGTCATAGGCAAGGAAACACAGTATGTGCAGCATATAAGGGAAGTAAATAAACATTTATAATAGGTCTAACAAAAAAATGAAATTTCATAACGGAGTTCTAATGCCGATCAGCCGCATACACTGAACCATGATCGGTCTGGCATATATGTTTACGCCTGGGTACATTGTCCTCTGCACACTTAAAGTAAAGTTTTTGTTTTTTTATTACAAGAAACAGACTGCAAACAAACACCTTTAAATAACAAACCTCTGCAGCACCTTGGTCATCTGAGGTTCTGATAAATAAGATGTACCCATCGAAACCTGACGTTTTTCCGTGTAGTTAAACTCCTAGGTCATCATGTTTACATCAACATCTGAATTCATTTCATAATGAATCTTCATCTACTGTTTACAAGAAAATGGCAAGAGTTTGTCGCTGGTACGTTTGGCGGAAGTAAAGCATGAATTACTTTTCTTTGCGTGAGTATACAATAACCACCACTTGCTGTTTATTTACCCCATGTCCATTCACTATCATTCACCCTTTTTATACGTTTAACTGCTTTCTTGTGATAAAAACATGGATCACACACACTCAAGCATACAAAAAAACAAATGACGTTAGTGTTTATATAGTCATGAGCAGATGCAGAGCAAGTTACTCTCCAAATGTATGTTTTAATAGCAAAGTTTACAATTTGCCTGCTGTGAGGTGCCTGCTTTGTGGGACAGGACTGCTGCAGTCCCTAAGTAAACATAAAATACAATGCGCGCGAGCCAATTAGAAGGTTTCTGAGGTACATAACCAAAACATCATCCTTAGCCAGATAGTATGTAATTACAACGAAATACACAGTAATAGTATAACTCACACCAACTCATTCAGTCCCTCCCAGTCGAAACCCCCAACCCAAGACTAATTTTGCAAGAGTGGAGAAACCTTACTCACGAAAGAAGATGTACTCGGTGTAGCTACTCCATACTTTGTCCTGGGGCTCACGGTACTGGTTCACAAACGCCGCTGTGCCTGTCGAGTTACATGCCACCATGTGGAAGCCGGCTACGGAGAGCCGGTCGAACGCCTGCTCTAGGGCCGTGAACTTGAGGTAAAAGCGGGACGTGTACTTGTCCGGTGGTCGGTCGGGGTCACGACTCTCGTTCAGGCTTTCCCCAAACACCTCTTTGGCCAGGGCAATGCGTCCACATACCATGATACGCGCTACCCGCCGAAATTTCGCGTCTGCTTGGTTGTCCCGCACCAGGGTGTAGGACCCTCGGTAGCCCAAGGTGATGAAGCCGGACTTTTTATCAGAAAATATTGAGCAGGCTGAAGCCGGGTCACCGCTGTCATGGGAGCTCTCTTCGAGATCACTCTGACAGCCTTCATCATTGAGTGAGCTCTGTTTGGTGACCTTGGGACTTAGCAGTTTGACAAGGTCCTGGAGCTGAAAGTACTCGGCCTCTCTCAGAAGTCGTTCCTTCTCCGGAAAGTGATCGGGCAGGACAAGGTGCCGGTCGCGGAGGTAGTCCAGAACGTACCTAAAGAGGAAACCGTCTCGATCAATGAAAAAGCGGCCACGGTTATCTCGGGGCAAGTCCTTGAGGCTAGTCCTGGAAAACATGCCATGCAAAGTGCTGTCCTGTATACTGAGCAGAGTACTGTGCCTGGTGACATACACCTGTCCACCTACGTTCAGTTCAACCACCTCCGGGAACGGAGGAGACACCTCGCTAATGGGCAGGATACAGCTGCCGTTGCTGTCTTTCAAAGCCATGAAGAGAGATATAAAGTGTAATGTTGGTCCCTAGTACTCCTGCTTAGCTAGTTGGGTAATGGAGCGGTTTCTTTGGAGATCAGCAGTCTCTCGCCAATGCTGCAACTGCTAAGTTTCAGTTCACAGAGTCCCACAAAGATGCTAAAAAGCTAAGAGGTGATGGCATCTGCAGGGCAGGAAGCAAGATCCACCCTTCATATGCAAGAGGAGCTGATTAGGTTGCATGAGTTTGAAGAGCTATGAGCAAAACATCTCCTGCATTAAGCCTCCCCGGGCTCAGCTGTACAGTTTGGATTAGAAGAGCTGTTGCACCGACACCGAGAGAGCAGCAGCCAGGAGTGGGATCTCAGCTGGCAATGCCCTAGGAAAGCCGTGCTGACGTCATCCCCTCACTGCGGCCACAGCCGCTCCAACTTCATGTGCTCCTTGGAACAAATGAGGTGGCAAACCGTGGATGCCCCAGGGCAGCAGGGTGCCCCCTGCATCTGGTTATACTGAGGAATTCACAGAAAGGCTCTGAGGGCGGAGGTTCACTTTAAAAGTGAAATTTAAAAATGAATAGGGAAGATGGTGTCGAGTGCTTAGAAGTTTTTTTTCTTCTCCGTTAGCTACATAAATTCTTGACAGCTTGCTGAAAGTATTTTCTGTCTTTTGAAGTTGTGAAATGTAACAGAAACTGAAACATTTTCTTCTCTCAAAGGAGGAATCTAAAGCTGCAGGCACTACACCTTGCATTAACAAATACATGAGAAGTCACGAAGGAATCTCTTCATAAGTACTATGTCAGTAAAGTCTGACCAAGGAAAGTCAACCCAAGTATATCCTAGATGTGTTTAAATATAAGGACTTTCTTTAAAACAGATCTTGTTCCGAATGGAAGCTAATATTTTATTTTGTTTGGATAGTCTGGTATAGCTGCATGTGCAACTGCCCCATGTCAGCACATGCAATCACTTATCCTGTTTGTGTTAGCTGTACCAGCCACTCTGAAGTCATCTTCATCCCGGGTGTGTCACAAGCTAGGGGGAATCAGACATGCTGCCAAATTACCTAAGGCAAAGTGAAAGGGTGCATGTCGCAGGTGGACAGTAGGCTTGCTTTGAGATTTAGGTGTAACTAAGGTACCATCCACACAGCACATGCGCGCATCTATGTGAAAAATAATATTAGTTGATCTTGCTCAAATATGAAAATCACACAGACAGTACATAACGTAAAGTAGTGCAGGGAAATCGCTGATGAATTTAAAAGTACCATCGCACGTCTCGACGTTTCTTCACTAATCTGAGTGCCAGGGCACCTAGTCTTGCACAAGGCATTGGCCTCACTTCCTTTGCAGCAATTGTAAAACATCTAATAAAATCCATCGTTACTAGCAAATGGCTACCAGCTGATGAGGACATTGTCACTCTGTCTTCAGAAAAGAGTTGGACCCGAATTTTAAATGCTGGGATTATCCCTAAGAAAAAGTTCCGCTCAAGGACATGAGAATGAAATTCATAAAATATGTCATTAAATTGTTTGCCAACTCGATTTCAAACTAAATAATTTCCCTATCGCTTCTGAGCAGGGGTCACCTAGTTGGTCTCAGTCTAGAAATATTGGGAATAAAGCAATAAGGAGACACTTTTAAATACTGACATTGGAATTTGTATTAGATTTATAATTTAAAATCCATTTTCTGAAGCAAAAGAAGCCTGTAATGCTAATTATGGCCATTCTCTATGGAGTACAATCCAACAACATCTTTTGGTGGAAAAAATCACCAGTTTTGACAGGGTTAGGGCACAAATTTAGGTCAAAACACATTTGAGAGATATGGGACATCCTGTAATATGCAATAGACGTATCTGCTATGTCAAGTATTCTGCTACAGCTGGGTTTAGAAAGAGCAGTTGTGTAAAATCTTACCATGCAATGGATGTACTTCTCTTCACTGCTGCAGTATTTCTTAAAGAAGGGATGTCTGGCCGGGGCAGCTGTCGCATGGCCAGTATGGATAAGCTTAAAAGAGATCTTGTCTGCGCTGTACATCACATTTATGCCCCCAACACTGAAAATAAGACATAAAAGAGATCCTTAATGTATAATCTTTTTTCATTTCCAAACACCTTTATTGAATTATCACTTGTGACATAGGCAAATTTGCATTCATATAAAAGTAATCAAACTATATTAACATAAACATTATACTTTACATATATTGCTATATATCATATAACCTAAGCAACATTACATACATTACTCAGTTTCTGCCTTTTTTAAACAAGAAACATCTTTAGTAAACCATCGCTCATTACATAGGCAATCATACATTTATATAAATGGAAACAAACCACACCGACACAATCCTAGTCGCAAGCATTTTACATCACAAACCATACTGACACACTCCCAGTTCCAAACATTGCACATCACTTACAATCTACTCACTCTTTCTCACTCAAACATTACATAATTCATTTAAGTCCTGCTGCCTTTTATTCCTCATTACTCCCTTGTATGTACTGTTCCCACAATTTCCATTTTTCCTATGTAGTTTGTTCCTACCTTTTTCGAAAGATCTCAGTTCCAGTTGTATTATCTCTTGTTACTATATTCACTACTTCTAGTACAGTTGGTTTAGACTTTGATTTCCATTTTCTAGTAATTGTTTTTTTTTTTTTTGGCAGTCACCATTATTAGACACAGCAAGGCCTAACCATGTCTAGGCAATTCCAATTCTGTATCATAGCTCAGAAAAATCATCTCCCTCGTCAGACCAATCTGCCCACCCATCATCTCTGACAGTGCATCCCGCAGGGTATCCTTAAAGTCCACCAACTCACTGCACTCCCAGAAAATATGTTCCCAGTTGGCTTTTTCTTCCCCTTCACACCTGCAACATTTGTTGTCTGCCTGAGAAAAAATTCTCTGGAGTCTACTTGGAGTATACATATATTGATGTAAACATTTCCAGGCAGAAATCCTGAATCTTCTGGATTTTGTTGCATATTTGAGAGACATACATATAGCCTCCCATTGTTTTTTTTGTGAATTGTTTATCTAATCTCTCTTCCCAATCCTTTCTAACCTCCTCTGATTGAGTCTTAGACTTATCATGCAGTATTTTATATGTTCTACAAATTATTTCTTTTTTAATGGCAGCTTCTGTTTTAGATTCTATTAAAAACAGTAAAAGTGCTGGTCTTTCATTGAGGACCTCCTATTTCTTTATCTTTGCCTATACTCTGATATCAATCCCTGATAGAGAAGGCAATCTCTAACCTGCAGTCCCGATAAATTCTTGGTATCTTCCCATTCTATCATCTTTCCCTCTCTAGTTATTTGCTCCCAATATCTTGGCTCCTTTGATGGTTTTCGCCAATAAATTCCAGCCCGCTTTTGATTATTGTCTGTATCCCTAATTGCAGTCATTCCTATTGGCAGAATCTCCTTTCTCCATTCTCATGTTGATTTAGATGTTTTTCATGTTTCACTGTTGCAGTCATCACACTTGGGTTATCTGCCTGCAGGTAGCCCTCAGTCGGCCCGAATACCACAGACTTAGCATTTCTGCATCGGTTGCTGTCGCTCCAGGACTGACGTCAGATCATCAGGGGTATAAAAACAGACAGTTGACACCATTATATCAGTCTTTCTTGCCGGGGAGCCCAAAGCAGAAGCAGTTCGCATGAGTGCCGGTCGGCCACTACCTGAGTTTTTGTTTACGAATTGAATCATCCTGAAGTCTTCTAAAGCTAAGTACCCCATTGGGGATCCTTTTTTCTTGCTCTAACCGATCTCAGAAAAAGTTAACAATTGTCTTGCCTGTGGAAAGCAAATACCACACCGAGATTTTCATTTTTACTGCGTCACCTGTTTGAGCCCAGACGATGACGTACCTCGCTGTCGGTTTTGTGCCTTGTTCAACACCCGAACAATTCATCATCAGGCCCTTATTGTCGCTAAATACTTTGGTTCTCACTCTCCGCACTCCAAAATGGTTTCGGTAAGCCACCCGACTACCGATATTCTGAAAAAACGTAAGGATAAAGACAGAGACAGACCGCACAGGTCCAAAACTGTCAATGACACTTCCATTAAGCTAGTCGCCAGTTCACTGGTACTCAGTGAGGCGCTTTCGCAGCCCCTGATGCCCTCTTCTATGGATTCACAGGCCTCTACTGAGACCCATTCGGAGTCCGGTATGCCACGAGACTATTCTTCAACTATGCAACCTGCGGATGTCTCTACCTTGGATGGGTCCAGAGCTGCTGAGCAGGCATCGGCTTCTGAGGAAGTTCTTCACACTACCAATGTTCGACACAAACTGACGACATCTTTTGGGTTTTCAGTTCTGTCTATAACTACCGAGTTTCTAAGGCCAAGAGTATGCGCTATGCCTAGAAAACTGATGACCAAAGCATATGCACCTGCTTCCTTGCCACAACATCAAATGCTTAAAATGGCAGAAGACCTTATTATGCTAACTAGGGGAAGCCAGCCTTCCCCTGCTAAGAGAAAAAGAGATCGGTCCCCTGCAGCTTCAACAAACCAAGAGTCTGAAGACTCTGAGGTATCTGATTATGAAGACACACCCTTATCTGCTTATGAGGATTCTGATGCAGAGGAATCCATTCCCTCTGCCTCTCCTCCAGAGGATTTTTCTTTTGGTGAAACCTTACATACCTTAAGAGAGCATTTCCATTGGGAATGCCAAGACTATCCTCAGTCCAAAAAGAGACTCAGAGAATTTCTAGATTTGCCACAACCTAGGCCTTTAGCAATACCCCCAGTCCTGGAAGTTATTGATGATATCTTTATGGAATCCAGCCTTACCCCAGATACTTTACCCCATGCTCCTAGGAAACCAGACAGGTAATACAGAGTACCTTATTCTCACAAATTCCTTTTCAAAAATCTTACTGCTGTTCCAGAGATCATTTCCCATGGGCCTAAAGGTATCAAAGCTACTGCAGCTAAGAATCCCACCCTTTCGGACAGGGATTCCCGAGCTTTGGATAAATGGGGTAAGAAAGTATATACCTCTGCAACTCTCACCATTAGGGCTCTGAATTGTCAGTTTCACATGCTGAAGTACCAACAATATATTATGGAACTTATTAAGCAAAAAATAGCAACCTTTAAAGACTGTGCAAAAAACAAAGAATTGCAAGAGCTTATGCATTCTGCAAGCTAAGTCAGCAAGCATACATTGCAGTGTGGTTTGATGCCCTAGAAGCATCTTGCAGGGTAGCAGTCACTGGTTCTGTACTGAAAAGGCATGCTTGGCTTAAGGAACAGACCTTGCCAAACCATGTCAAATCAAAGTTATTAGATGCTCCTTTGTACAAGGGCAGTCTGTTTGGCACCAAAGCAGAAGAGGTTCTTAAAAAGATGGAAGAAAAAGCAAAATCTATGCAGACAGTTAAAGAATTCTTGCAAGTACAGCCTCCTAGATTCAGTAGGCATTGCCCATCGAAACATTGGTCCTTTCCAGTCCCCTCAAGGCCATCTCAAACCAGACCCAGAGGTAACAGACCACCCAGACTACAGTCTCAGGGTATGTAGAGATCTAAACAATGGAGTGCCTCCACCTCCAAAGCAGGGAGTGCTAAGCCACACCCTTATGGAAAGAATTCCCAACGACTTCTCACCTCCACTCCCCACCTCTGCCCAACTACTTGTGCCCCTAGGAGAAAAACGTGCCCTTCATGCAAAAAACTGGATTTCCATCACCAAAGACCGTGATAGGTCCTCAACATTTTATGCCAGGGGTACAAATTTACTTCCACTCACTGCCAACCCCAAATAGATTCCAAGACCTTCCTCCAAACCAGTGGGCAGAGGCACAGAATCAAGTTTAATCCCTGCTCTCTATAAAGGCAATTCAACCTGTTCCTGTGGAACAGACAGGCCAAGGATTCTATTCCAGACTCTTCCTGGTACCCAGAAAAGAGGGCACTTGGCACCCAATCCTTGATCTGTCAATTCTCAACACTTTCCTGGTGGTACCAAAATTCAAAATGCTCACCCTGCAGCAGCTTCTACCTATGCTAGACAAGGATGCCTGGTTAGTCACCCTTGACTTAAAAGAAGCCTATTTCCACATCCCTATAAGGGACTCGTGCAGGAAATATCTATGCTTCTGAGCAGGATCTATGCATTATCAGTTCTCTGCACTTCCCTTTGGCTTATCCACTGCTCCCAGAGTATTCACAAAATGCCTGGCCCCAGCCATTGCTTTCTGCAGACAGAGAAATATCCCAATTTACCCATACTTGGATGACTGCCTGATTCAGGCAGATAGTCAGGAAATGCTGTTGCAGCACCTGACATTTTTAAAAAAAACCTTCTAACCTCCCTGGGGTACACAATCAATGAAAAGAAATCAAAACTGGTCGCTAGTCAAAAGATTGTATTCCTGGGAGCAAGCTTGGACACAGCATCCCAGATGGCATTCCTCACTCCAGAAAAACAAGCCTATCTGACAGACTATTTTACTCAAATGGCCACCAGAACCCAACTATCCACAAAGAAAATCCTGCAGGCCCTAGGGTTCATGGCCTCATGCATCCTACTAATTCCATATGCCAGTAACTTCAATGTTACTTAAAAAGTCTTTGGTGCCAACATTCTCAGGACCTGGAAACTGTCATTCCTATCATACCCTGTCTAAGGACAGAGTTTCTTTGGGGGGACAGCAGCATGCAACCACAACAAGGGACTGCCCTTTACTCAACCCCATGCCACCCAGACCCTAACCACAGATACATCAGACTATGCCTGGGGGCACACATGGATGGCAAGTGCATTCAGGGCTGCTGGAGCCCAAGTCAAATTCATCTGCACATCAACCAAAAAGAGATGCTAGCTGTGCAGTACGCTATGACAGCTTTCAGATCCCTACTCTCACCGGGACACTTGCTAATAAAAACAGACAACACCACAGTTGTGTGGTACATCAACAAGCAGGGGGGGGACACATGCTTACCTATACTGTAGACTAGCCATAGCCTTGTGGAACATGACCTTGGACATGCAGGTCCATCTGCAAGCTCAATTCCTGCCAGGCAAACAAAACTCACCGGCAGACGACTTAAGCAGAAATCTCTTAGACCCACATGAGTGGAAATTAGAGCCCAGCACCTTCAATCTTCTGATTCAGAAATGGGGGACCCCAGATGTGGATCTATTTGCCTCCCCCTGCATTCACCAGCTCAGCAAATTCTGCACCAGGAGTCCTCACAGCAGGGCCTGGAAAGTGGATGCCCTATCCTTCCACTGGGTAAATCTCTCAATCTATGCCTTTCTCCCTCTGCTCCTTCTTTCAAGAGTATTGCACAAGATAAGACAGGACAGACCAAGGACAGTTCTGATTGCCCTTGACTGGCCATGCCAGCACTGGTACTCGCTCCTGTGCAGCCTGTCACTGGTGCCACCTTGGCAACTACACCAGAACCTAACCCTGCTCTCTCAGCAGGGGGGACAGATCTTGCATCTGCAACTGCAAACCCTAAATCTTGCAGCCTGGCTTATTCTGGGAATTCTCTCCCAGTAACCAGCCTAAGCAAGCAGGTGCTGGACGTCGTTCATGAAGCCAGAAGACCCAGTACAAGGAAATCCTATGCTGATAAGTGGAAAAGATACTGCTCCTGCATTCAATCTAAAGGAGAGGACACAAATATGCCCTCCCTGACTCTAATCCTGGATTACTTAGCAGATCTACTCCACAGAGGCCTATCTTTCTCCTCCATTAAGATCCATGCCTCTGCCATTTCAGCTCATTACAACACTAAGCCACCTCTCTTCTCTCACCCTCTTATCAAACAGTTCCTGAGAGGGGCAAACAACTTAAGGCTGCCAAGGAGGGCACCCACCCCTGCTTGGGACCTTAACATTGTACTGGAAAAGCTCACGCTTCCCCCCTTTGAGCCTGCAGTGTCAGCAGAGTTAAAATTCCTCACTTGGAAAACAGCCTTCTTTCTGGCCATCACTTCAGCTAGAAGAGTGTCTAAGCTACAAGCACTCATGGATGTGGAACCCTTCATTATTTTCCATGCTGACAGGGTTTCCCTCAGGACTAACCCTTCCTTTATGCCTAAAGTGGTATCGTGTGTGGCTCTCAACCAATCTATCCGTTTGCCAACCTTCTTCCCTAATCCTCAAAATAAAGAAGAAAGGATCCTGCACTCCTTGGACATGCACAGACAGCTCAGCTTCTCCCTTGATAGGACTAAGCCAATCAGGAAATCTGACCAGTTACTAGTCAGCTTTGCACCAGGGGCAGAGGGCAAGGCCATTTCTAAACAAACATTTTCCAAATGGATAGCACACTGCATCCATTTCTGCCACAAGCACCATGGGAAACCAACTCCCCAGGGGGTCAGAACACATTCCACTAGGGCAACTTCTACCTCTACAGCATTCCTCAGGGGAGTCCCTACCAGGGGCATCCTGGAAGCTGCTACCTGGAGTTCTGTACACACACATTCACCAAGCATTACCACCTGCCTATCTTTTCCAAATCCAGGATGGGTTTTGCTACAGCAGTCCTGCAAGGTATACTAGCCAGCCCCAACTCTTCTTGACTGCCTCCACCCTTATTCAGCTTTTGAAATCTACCCAAGTGTGATGACTGCAACAGTGAAACATGAAGAACATAGTACAGTTGTGTACACTTACCATAAATGCAGATGTTCGAGTGTATTCACTGCTGCAGTCCTGGTTTCCCTCCCTCCAGCCCCCTTGTTTCTCTTTCTTTCTCTCCTCTCTATGCCTATTACTCACCCCTTTCTGGGGTATTGGTATTTACTTTTTACTGGTGGTGTTTTCCCCACCATAACTTAGCCCCCTATTTGGGGGGCTCCTGACATTTGGGGCAAAAAAAACTGATGTAATGGTGTCAGCTTCCTGTTTTTATACCCCTGACAACCTGACATCAGTCCTGGAGTGACAGCAACCGAAGCAGAAATACTAAGTCTCTGGTATTCGGGCCGACTGAGGGCTACCTGCTGGCAGATAACCCAAGTGTGATGACTGCAACAGTGAATACACTCGAACATCTACATTTATGGTAAGTGTACACAACTGTACTTTCTTAGAATACTTTCTGCTACTTTATGGATATAATATTCTGTATGACTACTGTTATTCTCGTTAAAGGCCTGCATCCAAAATCCCAGTCTCTCCTTGTTTCTTGACCTTCCCTCCATTTCATCATCATCCCTTTCCACTTTGAATTATAATTTTCTGCTAGTGCTATGTATAGGAGTCTTAACTGTGTAGTTCTGAAATACCCCATTCAAACTGGGTAATCGTAATCTGCCCTGTTCTACTGGAAGAATCAGCTTATCCCACTTGACTCTTGCTGTCTTCCCCTCCCAGATAAAGTCCTTCAGCTCTTTAGTAATTGCTATCCACAACTTCTTCTCTGGTTGATAAAAATATGCCTGACCTGTGTATAAGACTTTTTTTGTTGTATATTTCGGCTTTTCCCAGTTAGGGGTCACCACAGCAGAACTCCGGTCCGCTAATGACTGGCAGTAGATTTTTACATACCGAGTTGCCAGCCCTGACGCACAACCTTCAACGAACGTACGCCCATTCACGCATGTCTCCACACAGAAGACGCTTTAGCTGAGAATTGAACAGGACAACGTCTTACTGTGAGGCGACAACGCTACCGCAGCACCACCACCGCATGGCCTAAAGGGACTAAAAACATTTTAACTGTGCTTGTATCTCACTATCCATATCCATATAACAAAGCTTCTATTTTCTCAGTTTTTGTATTATCTTTTGTTTAGTTTCTTCTCACATATCCTTAGCTGCCACACTAGAATAATGTTAATCCATACTCCTAAATACTTCATTTTATTATGTCCCCATAAATATGGATAATCCTGAACCAGTTCACGTGTGGGTACATAATTTACTGCTATTACCTTTGTTTTAGCTTCATTAATTTTGTATTCCGAAAACATCTGAAACCGTGTCAAAATGTTCCACAACAATGTAACATCTTTATCTAGTTTTGTCAGGTATAAAATAATATCATTTACAAATAAAGCCAGCTTTTCTTGACTACCATAACAATTACATCCTTGAATTTCTGAGTCTCTTACTTTCTTTGCCAATGGTTCTAAATATAATGCAAATAATAAATAGGAAAGAGGACACACCTGCCTGGTTCCTCTACTCAAACAGAAATTATCAGAGAGGACCCCACCAACTTTAATTTTCACCTCTGATCCCTCATATATCCTCCTAATCAACCTTATATTTTTTCAGGAAATGCATGTGCTTCCATTACCCTGCTCACAAAGTCCCAGCTTACTCTGTCAAATGCTTTCTCTGCATCAAGACCCACCAGTAACAATGGTATTTTGTTACATTCTGCTTCCCTCTGGATCATCAGTGTTCTGTTAATGTTGTCAAATGCTTACCTGCCCTCCACAAAACCACATTGATCCATATCTATCAGTTTTGGCATTATTTTTGCCATTCTTTTAGCCATTATAGACATGAACACTTTATAATCATGGTTTAGTATTGAAATTGGCCTGTATGAAGCTGGATCTGATGGATCTTTACCTTCTTTAGATATTACAGCTACCACTGCTTTCTTCAAGGATGGTGGTACTTCTCCTCCTCTGAAATCATGGAAACAAATGTTCAATATTATACTGGCATAAAACATTGAATTTGAAACAAGCCTTTAATATACACAACAAAAAACATAACATTATTTGGAACTATACTACTTTAAATTACAAACCCTGGAGAAAACAACCTCATCATTTACTTTTAAGAGAGAATATGGAAGCATTCATGTAAATAATGTAAATATGTTTTAAGAATACTGCTTTGAATACTGTATGAACAACACCTCTGTTTTTTTGTTTTTTTTTTTTATTTTCTTGTAAATATTTTGGAATGGAAAAAGAAAACAATAAAAAAAATATTATTGAAAAAAAAAAAAAAAAAGATACTGTTAAACAGAACCTTCCAGATCATTATAATTTTTTTCCTCCTAGTTTTCAAACCTCCACAGGAATTCTATCTATTCCTGGGGACTTTCCTGTAGATTGGTTATACATCATAATTTTTTTCTCAGCTGTTCCTAACCTAACTGTTAGTAATTGAGCCTCATCTACCTCTCTATCCTTGGCATATATTTATAATACCTCTATAGGATCTCTTGTAACCTTCCTTGTTAAAGCTTCCTAAGTTTGGCAACAGCCCTTTCTACTCTGTGTTGCCTGAGTCATTGTGCTAAAGGTTTTTGTGCTCTAGTGTTATTATCAAACAACAGTTGCTTAACAGCAATCTTTCTAAGCTTGTGCATATTATCACGGCAATCCCTTATTTTCTGCCTAGCATTTTGCAGCTGATCCTCTCAGACAGACAAAGTTGGATCATGTGGCAGCCATCATGTCATTGTTGAAACAGTCACTCAAATCAAGCCAGATAGGTATAGAAGTATATGTTAGACAAGACCGGAAAGACTGAGTATGTCAGAAACTTGATTTCCAAAATGACATTGCGTTCTTTATGTCTTTGTTTTTTTTTCTTCTGAACTTTGTCATAACATTGGGACATCTCCCTTTCATGAGTCTTTATTCAGTTCATAAGATAGCAATAGTAGTAACATCCTGTGTTATGACCTCCCAAGAAGGATGGTCTAACATGTGAGAAATCCTTACCTGAGGCAGACAGATTTTGGTGAAAGACTGTCTGTCCTGTCTTATGTTACCCACCCACCCCCACACACACATACACACACAAACATACACTTTAACCAATTTACATTATTAGTTACTGTCAAGCACATTTCCAGGAGCATAGTACAACACCTGCTCTCAAATATGCTGGAACCTCTGATCCTTATTTTCATGAAAAAAAAGTATGTGTGGACAATAACAGTTCAATCAGTATTACACTGAGCATGGGTATCCCTCAGGGCTGCATCCTGAGCCCTCTGATATTCACCTTGTTGACACATGATTGCATGATCAAGCATGAATCCAACAAAATCCTCAAGTTCACGGATGATAAAACTGTCATAGGTCTTGTCTGAAATGGTGAGGAAATGAGGAAACAGCCTACAGGGATGAAGTGGCCCATCTGATAGGCTGGTGTGACAGCAACAATCTGGCCTTAAATGTAACCAATCCCAAGAATTAATAGTGGACTTTAGGAGGACTTAGGAGATACATCAACCTCTGGAAATTAAGGGGGTGGCAGTGTAAAGAATCAAAACCACCAAGTTCCTCAGGGTGCACATCTCAGATGACCTATCCTGGTCAACTCACATTAGTCACGCAGTGAAGAAGGCACAACAACATCTGCACTTCCTACAGAAACTGAGGAAGGAAAACCTGTCTCAGTCCATCCTCAAAGTTTTCTACCAGGGGGACCATCAAGGGCATCCTCTCAAATAACATCATAGTTTCGTATGGTAACTGCAAAGCATCTGACTATAAGGCTCTGCTTAGGGTAGTGAGAACTGCAGAAAATGCTATTGGTTCCTTGCTCCCATCCATAGATGATCTGCATGAGACTCAGTGCGTGGGAAGGGCTAGGAAGATACATAATCAACGATGCCACATACCCTGCCCATGGCATGTACTTCTGCCTTTCCTCGGGCAGGTGGTATCACAGCTTATATTGCAAAACATCTAGACTGAACAGGTGCTTCTTCCTTCTATTCGTAAGGCTGCTGAACTTGAATGCCAGGCAAGACAGCAAATACTAGACCAATATGCCACTTGCTATGAAGTATCAGCTATAGTAATCAATCTGGCAATTTGCTTCAATAACTGGTACAGCTAGCCTGATTTCTTATGCTATTACTTCCTGAATGTGCAATAGTCGGAAATGAGTCACCACTCCACACATGTGCAATATGATCATCAGAATATATCATACTACAACTGATGCAGTGCAATATTCTAAGCGATCACAATGTGAAGTCATGGTCTTGCAATACCTATTAGTATAATATTGTCTAATGTCTTCCTGTCCAATTGTGATAATTTATTGTGTTGTTAATATTTTAATTATTACTGTATGTACATTAGTGTTACTGTCATTCAGACTATGTGCTCATTCTTATGTCTTGCACAGGGACCAAAGCAACATAATTTTGTTCAGTTTGTACTGCTGTGTGTATCTGATTGGCAATAAGGTTTACTTTGACTTTGACAAATTTCTCTTCCTTTGTCACTTTTAAATCACAGAGTCAGGTAACCTGATCTCATCCTTGCAGTGTGCCATACTTCTCATAAGACCATGCAGTATTCTTCTGGCCTTTCCTAGAATATGTTTATTGCTCACATCCTTCAATGTGAATTTTAAAAAGCCTTTAACCAAAAAAGTAGAATATGTGGACAATATTTTGATATATTTTGCACCTCTAAGTGATCTGCTATTTCATATGTAGCAATGATATATTGCTTAAACCATTTCCCCCAGCTCTATCATAGTAATGTCTGGTTCCCACAATGCTTCTCTCTTTCAGGAGGTTCAGACAGCATGTGCTTGGAACTGCCATCAGCTACCTGATCATCTATATTAGAATGATATGGCATCCAAGTTTTTAATTGGGACTGTTTGACTTGTATTCAGAAGTGACCCATAGTTATAGCTGAAGTAACCAGAAGTATAACTTGTGAGCCTTGGACAATCACTGTTCCAACACCTTATTGACCTCAACCAGAGACACCATACCCTCTCTATACAAAGCCACTATTATGTGAAAGAAATGCAATGTTTACTTTTTGTATCCAGGCCTTAAACCTCTGTTTGCTTACACAGTATAGCCCAAAATGTCACTGAATAAGGTGGAGTGCTCTCCCCATAAGTCCTGTGGCTTTCTGAGAGCGAAACAAAATGGCACAACTCATAATTTGCATGTTCATGAAGTAGTGGTAGTACAGACTACACATTCACTAATTGTCAGTAGGAAAGAAAGTATGCATACCTTCAACAAAAAAGACCAACATAATTTCTTAGTGGAAATAGCCACAGCACTTCACTTTACAGGCCAGTATAGCTATACTCTTTATGCCAGTTAGACCAAATCAGTGGTGAGATTACCAAGCAGTTGGTGTATGCTAGAAGCTATGCCAGGAAGTCTTCCAAGAGTATTAGTACATGATTGTACTTTACAAATGAGGGACAACCTTTCAGGTGCCATAGCTCCATGTTCCACATAGGGTTATCCTTCATGCACACCATTTTAAATACTGTATTGTAAGCTTTAACAAAAGAAACATGATTCTTTGGCCCATTTTTAAATATTATTTTTTCCATTTTTCCCCAAATGGATACACTTATACAGACTATGTCAATTATATGTCTTTAGTCTTCATATGCTCACCCTATTGATATTGTTTTACACATAAAGGGTGGCCTGATCTTCTGTAGTGAGACAGATTGCCTGACCTTCTGCACTGCACAAGCCTTCATAACATTTAGCATTGTTAAGTTCCATGCTGCATGAATGTAACAGTTTAGCCTATTCATAGACTAAAATAATATTGATTGGAAGGTAAAAGAAAAATAAATGACAGCTGCACAGTAATAAAAAGAAATCTTTAGTTAATCCCGGTATGATTACTTTTACTTAAAGAATGGGTAAACTGCACATTGCCACCTGACTGGAGAGCAAACATCCTTTAGCATGGTGTTACTGTACAGATAATGCCCACTGAAAAATGAATCTGGCACTTCAAGGCAGCAAAGAGTGCTTTAGCAATCATAAAATTAGAATCATAAAGTATGTTAAATAAAAAATAAAATAAAATATAAAAGTCTGTGTGTGTGTGTGTGTGTGTGTGTGTGTGTGTGTGTGCTCGCATCTGTGCATCTGTGTGTGTGTGTTCATGTATCCTTTCATGAAGTTGTGTTTTCAGTTGATTTTGGACTACTCATTTGTCAGTTTTGAATCAAGTCATTAGTACAGCTTTTCTTCTTTGCAAAAAAGTAAGGATTTTTTTCCTATCTGTTTTTGCTCAGACCATCCTTTCATTATGATGTCTTCCTGTAGGTGAATTTCAGAGTCAGTATCAGTAGACCTCTGAAATTATTCTACTTTTGTCATCATTAAATTTAGTATTACCCGGTAAATCTGTAGATCTCCAAGTAACTCTTCATGCTTTCTGCCAAGTATGATTTACTCAACATATCTGTTATTTGTTTGCTTAGCCCATCACTTTCAGTGATACTTTTGTTGTTTAACATCTTAGGCAATCAAGGAGGTGCATTACATAAGGACTTCCTGAGCATTCCTTGCAAGGATTTGTGTTTTATTTATAATTTTATACTTTTACTATACTCATAAGTGTAAAATTTCACAAATCCACATACTTTTGCTGACAATTAGTTTTCATTTTGAATGCAATTTTTGCACATCTATAAATCATCTTGAACCATAGGTCACCTGGGTATATGGGTAGCTACAGCTCTGAGTTTTTCTAATCTTATCATCTAATTGGTTAGTGATAGTTATACAAGTATAGTTTGTATAAAAAGATTTATAAAGTCAAGGACATCAGAAATGGTGAAGTCATTATTTGTTAGCTATATTTGACCCAAGCCTGAATGTAGAAAAACAATATGGAAACTTTATAAGAAATGAAGCATGAGTGCACTGGAAAGACTACAGTGAAAATATACCAAGGGCATCCAGAAATGTACAAATTTAAGTTATTATGAAAGTCTAAAATAGATGAACTTGCACAGTGTCTCATATAGATATTTAAGAGGAGACCTTATTCAACTATATGGGGCATTTAGAGGCAACTAACTCTGGGAATGTTTGGGCTTATCAAAAAGTAGAAAATCATCAGACAACCTATGCAGAAGATTCTATAGGAATGAGAAGTGTAGTAATTCGTTATCTGAGACAGTAGCTGATGCATGAAATAGATTACTAAATTACATTAAAGCAAACACAAGTTTAGATATTTTCAAGAGCAGCCTGGAGACATATTATAGGAACAACTGTTTTGGTATATTGGCAGGCTAGAAGGGCATTATTGCCTGTGGCCTGAAATATTTGTATGTATGCATGTATAGGTAAATGGTCTACCTTCTTGTAGATCCTGTATAATTCCGAGAGGTATCTACTTATAAAACAAGTGACCTGGTCTAATCATAATATTTTAATGTCAGAGCATCTTCAGGACTTGAAATAAAACAACAGGCTACTGACCCACAAAATTTTATTTGTCTCTAGCACTTCAGCTTAACAGCCTTCAAGGAGCAACATTTAATAACAAAATACACCATATATGTAGAAAACACATAAAAGCAATCAATTAATCAATTGATAAAACAATTATATTAAATATTTCCAAATAATTTCACAGTTCAATCTTCAGGACTTGGCTTCTGATCAATTATTTTGATTTGTTTTTCATCTAGATTAAGTTTCAGTCACTTTGATGGCAGAAAATGTTCCATGTAATTAAAATATGCAAAATTATGCTGTCTTAATCTATTTAGCAACATTATCTCATAGACAGTTCTTTCATCTATACCATATCAGGAAATCATAATTCATACTTACCAGACCTTCCAGGCCATCGATTATTTGCACAAGTCTTTGAAGTACCCGTGGAGATGACAAAATGCTGGACAGAAATATACAGAATCTGTATCTTTCTAATGGTGTATTAAAATGTACATAATCTGGAATTTGTTCTTAAAGCTATATCTACCATAAATACTGGTTTGTTTCTATTATTGAGAAAAATATAGAATATAACATTCTCAAGATCACTTCTTAAACTATAAAGAATTGTCATTATTCTGACATCACCACACTGTGCAGATTTTATGGATCAATAAAAATGTGAGTCTTGCCTTTGTTTATGGCACTGACCATACTGTTCACCCATTCTTTTTTGCTTTTTCATGACATCTGTACTTTCCATTTTCTTTCCATTTCCTGTTCAGTGCTACAGGTGCTTTACTAGGAGCATGTTTCAATGGCACAGCATCAAGCTTTATTTGCATGTACTATTCTCTAAAAAAGCTTTGTAATCCTACAAATAAATCAGCATAGTCATGAAATATGTCACATATTGGACAGCAAGAATTGTTTCTGTCTCTCTGTGATTGATTTTGTTCACATACAGTCTTTGCTTGTATGCCATTTATTTGTGTTATTTATTTATTGTATTTAATATTTGTTTACTGGGAAAGTCCAGCTTGGAATGAAGCCAATTTTCAGCGGATGCCCAGGGAGAAACGTTCCTGACACGTTTTTGTTTTGTCATTCATAACTGCTCACAAGATAATCAGCACAAAATATTAAGAAATGTATTACTTCATTTACACTATTTCAAAACAAAGATTGAACTTTTAATGTTTTACTAATCTTTCAGCAGTTTCTGACTTAATTGGGCCACATTGTGGCCAGGGTAGGTTAACAATGTATGCAAATATTTCTCTTAAGTATTTTGTATTCCTGAAGCTAGAAATACATTTTCTGACAATATCTTGCTATGTGGTCCTGTGCCATGTTTAAAGCCTGCAGACTTACCAATAAAATTTCACTGCATATTTCCAAAATCTTCGTGAATACCTGCTACTGTAATATGCATTTTTATATTTCATAGTATCAATACTTTTCAGTTCTGAAGTGCCAACAGTTAATTTTCAAATCTCTGTCCAACAAAATGCAGTTTATTTTGAAAATACCTGGCCTTGCTTTTACATATCTTTGTAAAATGCCCTTTTCTAGCAAGATTCCGAAATTTGACTTAGAAATAGGTATACTTATAGCCACAAAGAAAAAAAATATGAACTGGCTCAAGTAAAGGAACCAAACAGTTATGAACAATTCTAAAAACTTTAATCAAAATGAACATTTTTGCCTTGTCACAACAAGGCTTCTTCAGAGTTGATGAGTTCCTTTACTTGAACCCGTTCATACATATAGCCACACCTATTGATACACTGACTTTCACCAGTATAATGTTTGTTTTTGCCTCCTGGTTAGAGTTTCTTTTTGTTACAGTACATTACCACATAGGTATTTCTTTCCCAACAATCCCATCTCTACTTTGTTATATTGTTTCACTCAAACTGTCTTACACACATATTTATACTGTTTTTATACACATATATATTTTGCCAGTTAGTTCTGTGCATTAATGGTTTTACTTGCTTTGTACATGTCTGCAGCTTTAAGTAAGGTCAAGTCTGCTTCTTTTAAAATCATGCTTCTAGTTTAATATTTTGTTATACCACAAATTACTCTGTCAGTTTGATGTAGGTCACATAATTCTTAGTCTGTAGCTCTATTCTTGGGGTCTGTCAGATCTTGTGATCGTATCTAATAAATTACAAATTATTTCTGCACTGAGAAAAAAAAAACAGTGAGTAGATCTGTAAGCCTTGTTAGTAGTGCCTTTTTATCACTTTATCACAGAAAGTAAATGAATTACATGTATTTATAGCTTCTTCCACAACCAACATACAAGAATAATTCAGTTTTTTAAGATAATAGATTTACCATGAGGAATAAATCAAGTTTTTTATACAAAGTTTTCAGTTTAATTTGCAATAAAATTGTTGGATTTAAAGCCTTTGTCTTTTAGCCTGGATTCTTTCTTGTAGCAACATATTCCAGAAGGGTACAGCTGAGGCATATTTACATTGGGAATTAATACTTGTATAGTTCCAAACATATAAACTATTGATAGTAGCCTTGCTCCATCACCTCTATGTGATATTTCTACAGTACTGGCAGATATTTCTCAATCATGATGCTATGGTTTATCAGGAGGCTTAATCAACAATGCCTTCTTTGGAGGTTGGGTGTCGGGCTGGCAACTCTGCACCGTAAAAATCTACTGCCAGTCATGAGCAGACCGGAGTTCCCCTGTGGCGACCCCTAACCGGGAAAAGCCGAAAGTCTAAAAAAAAAAAAAAAAAATAGCCAGAATATGTGGTTAAAAATCCATGACGTCTACATTAAAAATAATTCTCTGAAACTTCTATGTATCATGTCACTATAGCTAGATCATTAGCATTTAAAGGTATAAGACACATGTCTGATAGCAGCTTTTGTATAACAGCATGTCCTGTCTTTCTTTCTCATGTAATTTAGAATACTGAATAAGATGAATTGTAAGCCATTGTCTAGAAGCTAATTATCATACTTATTGTAAATGCAAAGGGTTTTACTTATATAAAGTAATGCCTAATCAACTTGGGTGTTTTGATAAAGCAATTTTATCATGTGCAGCTTTCTGTTGCAAATCATTTAGTATAGTACCAACAAAGAACTTCCTTTTCCAGGCTATTACTTAACTGCCATTAAAACCTACTTTTGTTGCTGGAGCAAGCTTCCATATGGGCACAGAGCAAATACTCTTGTAGGTAGAAGGGATATTTATTAATAGCAATTAAGTACTCTGGAAGACTTGCTTTTTATTCCTGTCTCAGGCACTTTACCACAGATTTCTCACTACTCTTCAGACAGCAGTCAATACAGTGAAATGCTCTACAGAATTATATACTTTGTCACCTGCAATGTCTGGCAAGATTTAGTCTTGCATGAAATTTTACACTTTGCCAAAGAAACACATAGTAAGATTCAGAATTGTATTCAATTTGCTTCAGACAGTATCTAGTAAAATTTGGTGCTCCCTAAAGCTCAATCATTTGTCAGTGTTTTCCTTTTTCTGTTTATTTCTTAACAAGTATGATGTACACATGCAAAGTTTTCAGCAGTTTCTACCAAAACAGTATATTTCAAAAGCAGTTGTCAGAAGCTTATTTTCACTTGCTTAAAACACAAGGCAAATCATAAATGTAAGAAATGTCTGAGTCAATGAGAAATATACTTTCAATTGTTTCAAGGTGCCATCATTTTGTGAATTTCAGCAGTCTGTCAAGAGTATACTTTAGAGTTATTAAATTTGCACTCAACAACCATTAACTATTTTTTTCACTACAAAAGTCCCTACTCATTTTTTAAACATATAATTAATTTACATACAATACACTTCCCCAGCAAAAATTCACATAACTGACACAATGCAGAAATAATACCAAGTTTATTGCCTTGTAACAATACATTTGAACTGTTTTGGAAATAGCATATCATCAGTTTCAGTAAAACTTTATGCTTTGCTAAGACTCTTGTGTTTAGACTGTAGTTAAAACATGCAGTGACTCAACATTTCCCAGTGTTTAACTTTAAAAATGCATGATTTGTTACTTAAAAAAACTCTTTTCACTACACCCCAGTGTTTACACTCAACAATTGTCTTATTTTATCAGAAAAAAGTAGTACAACTCTTCTCAACTCACGGCTGAACAAAGACTTTATATTGTCACAAAGTTTTCCAACACTTTGTATGCAAATTACGTTTTCACTTTTTAGGCATACCACTTTTCCACAATTTGCATTAACTAGGGGAGTTTCCACTTCCCAACGTGACAGGTAATTTGACTCCACAATGATTTAGAGTTTGCTAATTTCAGTTCTATATTTAAAATGCAGTAAGCAACCTTTTCAGTTCAGAAATTCAGCACAGTTTTGACATGCTTGTTATTTGCCTTAGTAATTTCTTTCTTGATTATGTAATTCATACTAAAAATATATTTTCCAGTACATTTTTGCCATTAACATAGTACATTTACTGTACATAGTGTGCTAATCAACTTTCTAGTTATTTCTTTGCACATTGTCAAGGCATTTAACAGGACTTGCTATTCTGCCACTTTTTGTACATGTTATATACTTTTTTTTTACACTTGGTAAAGTAAGAAGTTGGACTTCTCTCTTAGCATCTACCTTCCACTTCTCTCTCCCTCTCTCTTTCTCTATCTTTCTATGTCTGGAACATGCAAAAGAAAACGCGTTCATTCTTCTTAGTTTTCAATTAAGAATTCATAAACTATACACTTTCAGGCTCACCATTGTCAGACTCCTAGTTTGCTAAAAAAATCCTCATGAAGCACAAACTTCAGCCTCTTTTTCTACAGACGGGGAAATCAACTCTCAATAGGTATGCACTTGCATGCAGAAACGTAAGGATCAACATATAGTATAATTTGATATAGTCATACAGAATTTTGCCTGCCAAATAACCATAAGTATAATATTAGCAACCGTTGAGGACTCTGATTTATATTTCAAGTGAGTTTTATTTATAGTGCATTACCCATTAGAAAATGAAAAGCGTGAATAATTGGTATATTAAGCCATGTCAAAACAAAATGTATCTAAAAATAATGTCTTACAATTTGTAGTCCTGTTGTGGTCAATAAACAATGAGTCAGTTTTTGTTACTTAGCCTTACTCCCTACAGACTCAGGCCACAGCATCTGTGACTCTCCAGTACTTCTCTCTCTACCAACAAGGTCATAATTTATAGTACTCCATCTCAAGCTATGCAAGCCACTGTCTGTGGGCCTCTTCATACTACTTTCTCTCTTTGTCAAAGAAGCCTACACCTCTCTCTCTCTCTATCTCATACACATATTAACTGCATTGCAACTGTTGCTCCATATACTCACAGCACTTACAAGGGGCGCTATTTCATAACTGAAAGTTAAAGATGCTGCATATGATCACTGCATTTTAAGTGATTAAAATCCCCAATCTTAAAAAAAGCTCTGTATGCATTTTAGTGCATGTACCCCTGCTGCTAAAGAAATGCAGATAAATGCATTGAACTTAATGAGAGGTCTAACCAAAGACTTATAAGTGGTATGACAACATTGGCCTTCGTAGAGGAAGGTATTCTTAACTAAGATTCCATGCACAAGAAACATTCTTTAGCTACTATTTCAACATAAATATTAATTTATATATATTTTCCCTCTTTGCCTGCCAACCATCAACCCCCTCCTATGAGCTGTGCATCCCTAATCACATGAATACATCACACCTTGTATGGTTGCCACTTGGAGTTAGGGGGAATGCCAGTGGGAGAGGACTGCCATGACCAAAGCAAAGTTGAAAGAGTTTGTGACATTTTCTTGTGGCAAAATTGCATGTGTCACCAAGGCAGTGAAGAATGCCATTGCCCCAAATGCCAGAGGTTCTAGTTTCATCCCACCCATAAGGAGGACCTCTACATTCCATTACTGGATCCTAATTGCACAATGGTTATCAAAGTGCACATCCTCTCCATTTCTCTAGTGGCTACTACATCTAGCTATAGAAATAGAAAATGAAGCATTTCCTATTAAGCCGTAATCCCACCCCCACCCCCAATTGGTTGACATCTATGTGTGTAAGCATGTGTATCTGTGCTGGAGATTTGGTGTTCATGTTATCTGAATATTCAGTGTGGGCACATGTTGTCAATGTGCTGAGTTTAATTGTTTTCTCTGTCAGTGGCAGTGATAGTCAATTCAATAATACAGATTTCACTGGGGAGAAATGAGTTTTGTTAAATTGACATTCAAGTTCACATTTCATGATTTGATTGAATAATGGTTTGCTTGACTCTAACTGGCAGCAAACTGGTAGTGTTTTAGTGTTTTTGCTGTAAAGGATGTATTTCCTTTGTCACTGTGGTGGATTCATGGAGTTATAATATATATATATATATATATATATATATATATATATATATATATATATATATATATATATATATATATATATATATATATGTCTACCTGATATGGTTGACAGCTCATATGATCGACATGGAAAACACTGAGACCAGAACACTGACAGCTCAAAACACTGAAAGCTCATTTGGTCGACAGCTCATTTTGTCGACACATGAAACCAAAGGATTACGCCCTTCCCCCACTGTAGGGTGACCTTGGAGTAGGAATAATAAGTTTGGGGGGGTGTGGGGGGCACAGCCACCCACACTGGGGGGTGTGGGGGGGAGGAGCCCCCCACATATGCCATAAATTGTAAACATATATATGAATACATTGAACTGAGTTGACTATATTCATGTACATAATGTGGGGGGCTTTGCCCCCCACACCCCCCAAGTGGGGGGCTGTACCCCCACACACCCCCAAACTTATTATTCCTACTCCAGGGTCACCCTACAGTGGTGGAAGGGCGTAATCCTTTGGTTTCATGTGTCGACCAAATGAGCTGTCGACCAAATGACGTCAGTGTTTGAACTTTTACAAGTTCGAACATATGGTCTTGGCCATATCTGGTTTGAACTAGTAAAAGTTCAACCTTATATATATATATATATATATATATATATATATATATATATATGGGTTTTATGTGGTTTTACATCAGTGTTTGAACTTTCAATATGGTATATGGCATGTGGTTTGAAACTAGTAAAGTTCAATCTACTGAAGTAGATAGATATATATATATATATATATATATATATATATATATATATATATATATATATATATATATATATATATATATATATATATATATATATATATATATATATATACACACATATATATATATATATATATATATATATATATATATACATATATATATATATATATATATATATATATATATATATATATACATATATACACATATAATGGGGGAGTAAATTCAAAGCTCCACATATAGGGGGTGCAGGGGTTTGTCCCCCCATGCAAAAGCATAGTGTTTGTGTTTTATAAAAGTTGTAGTAGAGTTGAGTTGGTTTGCTAGTATTGTTTTATTTTGTTTGGTATGGGGTGGTGTCTGTGTATGTAGTTTGGTAAGTGTAAGTGTGTATTGATTTAGGTGTGAGTGGCAATATGTGAGTAGTTGTGGAGCTATTAGTGGTTGTGTGTGCATGCAATGTCTGTAGGATATGTTATTGATAAGTGTTACTCTGTGTATTTTGATTGTGCAGATACTAAAAACACTTAAAAAAAGGAACTAGTAATAGTATTAATTTAAGTTGAGTGGTGTCATTCTCTTCAACAAAACAGTTACTGACACAAATATTGCTGGGGAACCATCTCAATAATCCTTGGGAATAGCAACACAGTTGCACATATAATGAATTAAATAAGGTTGCAAATGAATCAAAAGTTGTGATATGTCTTTGTATGTAACAGCATTACAACATATGGATGAAACAAGAATTATGTGCCCATGTAATCAGTATGACATTATATTGATGAATGTCACAGAGCATGTAATATTGGTAGGTATACACATGCACACATATGCCATTCTGCAAGTGTCACTGTGATGGTTGAATGAGAACAGTGTAGAGTATTGATGTGCTCCATTACACAAACACATACCTTACTAAGCCAACAGTAAACATAGTATGATCTCATGTCAACAGTTCTCAGGAGACATATTACTACAGCTGTTATGGAAGGAACATGTAATCAAATGGCAGCAGTGGCCTTCGATAAATAACCTGACATCAGAGTTAATAATATCCTCTTGTAGAGCTACTGTACATCCACACCTCAACACAGCACATGTGAATGACAGCGACATTGACAGGTGAAATGTTCATAGGGTCATAGCACATTACTAGGTAAATGGACAGCATCACATAAAATCCTAGCCATTATTATACCATTTAAACTAAAATTGCTTTCATATCTATATGATGGAAGATAGTAAGGGCATGTGCATATGTGTGTATGTGTTTGATTGAATTACATACCGACTCTGTCCATACATGACATGTGCACCACCTCATGACAGAAATAGTAATCACACATCCAGTGATCTGGATATGGCTTGCAGATGCTCATGGAAGGATTCTGCTTCATGATGTGTGTAGGCATCTTTGAGATGAGGACATCCTCCAGTCCTCTGCAGGAAGGATGTTATGCGGCCAGAGGGAAAAAGAGTATTTTGGATTCATGGAGCTATGTTAAAGGGTCTCAGAAGTGGTAGTTAAATGAAAAAAGATTAAAAAAAAATCATACAATGACCATAACGTACCACCAACCACATGCACACAGCAGTTGACTGGGTCTGATTTGAACATTAAATCTGTGAATCTGGATTCTATACAATGGAACAGTAGCACCATCCCATATGTCTGGCTTTAACACTGTCATGATGCACTTTATAGAGGATGCTAGCATCATAGTATACTGAGAAGATGTTGGTAGGAGTGTCTGTGTAAACACACACACACACACACACACACACACACACACACACACACACACACACACACACACACACAGACACACACACACACACACACACACACACACACACACACACACACACACACACACACACACACACACACACACACAGACTGCTGTCAGGTAAGAATCCCTAGCTTGAGAACACAGTACTTAACATTAGTGCCACAGACCGTACTATTTAGAGGTTGACATTATCAGTGTATGTTGAGAAGAAGATGTTTGTAAGAGTGTCTGACATAGCTGTGGACTCACATGCCATTCTAAAATTGTCACATGACTGATTGTTGAATGAACACACACAAACACCTGTTGACTGTAGTGAGACTAAAATGCCTATCTAGCTATCTACAGAACGCAGTACTTGATGCAAGCACCACAGCACAAGTCTGGGTTTCATGATAGACAACACTTTAGCTAATGTCATCAGCAGTGTCTGCGGAGAAGAAAATGGTAGTAGTAGTGTCCCAACTGATGTTCTAAAATGGCCTCCAAAATGTGAACTAATTGAACCCAAACACATATGCACACACCAGTTGACCACAACAAGACTCAAAACCTTTCCTAACTATCTACAAAACACATTACTTAAGCAAGTGACACAGCAGAAGTCAGACATTCATACTGGTAGACAACACTTTATAGCTGATGACATCATCACTGTCTGGTGAGAAGAAGATGGTAGTAAGAGTGTCTCACATGCTATTCTAAAATGGTGCCCAGAATGCAAACTAACTGCACACAAACACACCCCAGTTAACCATAGTGAGACTAGAACCCCTACATAACTATCTACAGAATACAGTACTTAACACAAGCACCACAGCACAAGTCTGGGTGTTATAATGTCAGACAACACTTCATAGTTGATGACATCAGGAGTTTATGTTTGAGAGAAGATTTTGAAAGGCTTGTATGAAATGGCTGTATAGGTATGTATGACTGTAAAAAGTATTGTTAGGATATACACATGCACAAGTTGACAGTAGTGAGATTAGAACCCCTATTTAACTAGCTACACAAACTAAAGACCACAATACTCAGCACAAGTGCCACAGCATGAGTCTGCCTTTTGTATTGATATAGAACACTTTATAGTGGATGACATCATCACTGTATGTTTGGGAGAATATGTTGGGATGCTTGTATGAAATGGCTGTGTAGCCAAGTACAGCTGTAAAAAAATCAGCTCTTTATGGGACTGGATTGTTGAAAATAAGATACAGATTCATGCTGTTTTGCCCCCCCCCCCACACACACACTTTCACTACAGTGAGATTAGAACCTCTATCGAACTAGAGAATGCAGTACTTAAGGCAAGTACAACATCACAAGTCTGACTTTTAAAATGTTGCTGGATACTTTATAGCAAATGATATCATCATTGTGTGTTTGGGAGAAGATGTTGGGGAGCCTGTTTCAAGTAACTGTGCAGGCATGTACTACTGTAAACATTTTTTTTCTCCATAGGACTGGATTACTGACAGCAGGATATAGACTTATGCTCTTCTTACTATGCACACACACACACACACACACACACACACACACACACACACACACACACACACACACACACACACACACACACACACACACACTAGTTGACTGCAACAAAATTAGAACAACTACATCACTAGTTACTCAAGATAGAGAGCACAGTACTTAATGCATGCACCATAGCACCAACTTATTTTTAAATTGTTGCTTACACTTTATAGTGTGTGACATCATCATTGCATGTTTGGACCAAGATATTGTGAGGCCTGTATGAAATGGCTGTGTAGGCATGTATGACTGTAAACAATTTTGTTTTCCATGACACTTAATTGCTGACAGGAGGATTAAGAATAATGCCGTTCTGACTATGCACACACAAACACTTACACACATACAGACACAATGTGGCTGTTGTGGTAAGTTAACCCCCCAACAATTTTGTTCCCATCTGCAGAACACAGTAGTTAATATCTGCTCCATCCCTGAAGTATGCATTTTCTTTGTCGTAGTGGTCTTTATAGATGGTGGCATCATCATTATATGATGCAGTTAACATATCCTGCTATGAGAGTGGTGTGCAAAGTGTGGACTTTGGACTTTCTGTTTCAGTTCAGATGTGCAGATATACTTTAAAAGACAGTTTCTCAAACTGAATGCAATAAGCTGTCAGGAAGGCATGTTGCAGAACTGAGACATATGTGCACATTACACATGTACAATCATACAAACATATTTTGTGATTAGTATGGATGCAACTGTAAAAGTATGTATGTTCATATTTGTGATTAATTGATGTCTGCATTAAGACATGTATAAGACAATTCAAATGTTCATAAGTTCACAGGTTCAGAGGTGGTTACTAGACTATAGTTCCAAAGGTCTTTATAAGCCTAGTGGTGTGTACTCAGTATAAAACTAGAGAAACTCAATATAAAGGATCTTGCCTAAACTTGAGTTCTTAGTTAGCAATGACTACCCATATCTAGGAGGGTCACAGGTGAAATCCCTGGCAGTAATTTATAGTTTCCCATCCAGTCATCCAGGCAATGCTTAAAGAGGGTCATAGAGGAGCTTTGTTTTATCTGAATTGGTAGCCTATTCCAGAGGAGTAACAACCTCTGAGAGACATATCTGTCTCTCCAGCAGGTCCTATTTATGCCACAGGCCAGGTTAAGGTCCCTGGAGTGGATGACTCTTGTCCCATTTGACTTGTGGATGTGCAGCATTTCCATTAGATTTGGGTCCAAGATTACTCTGTAAGACAGGTACAAGTCTCCTATACGTAGTCTGTATGCCACTGAGTAAAGTGACAGTGACTTCAGTCTACTAATGTATGACATGTGGTGGAGACCCTAAATTTTCTTGGTTAGAAATCTCTGAGGTCTGTCAAGTTGCTGTAGGTGCTTGGTAAGGTACATACCAAAGGGAGTATTGCACTGAATTATTGGCCTGATGAGAGTTGAGTACAAGGGTATGAACTCTTTCTCTCTCTTGAGGCAATGCCTTTGCTAATGAGGTGTGCAACGTAGAATGCCTTCCTTACCACAGTAGACACATAGTGGTCAGAGTTTAGGCTACAGTCAACTTGCATTCCCAAGTCTCTCACTACTGAGTTGTTACTTAGGGTATTATTATTTATATGATAGCCTGCAGGGATATTGTTTTTACTGAAGGGGCTGATAATGCATTTTTTAGTATTGAGTTTGAGTCCATGGTTTTGGCACTAATCATTGCTTTGTGCAATCCCTCTTGAAGTATATTGACATTGTTTGCGGATTCAGTGATTGCACCTAATTTGCAGTCATCAGCAAACTTAATCAGCAACAGCCCCTCTGTTTTGGCCTGAACTTCTGAGAAGTATATTCCAAACAATTGGGGGCCCAGCACTGACCCAGGTGGAATCCCACTGGTGACAGGTCTGGTGGTTGAGTTAAAGTCCCCAGCTTTGACTGAGTGGGATTTGTCAGTGAGCCAGTTAGCAACCCACCTGATGACATAAGAGTTGATATTCAACTGTGAGAGTTTATCAATGATGCCCTAATGTGGGATTGTGTCAAAGACCTTTACTAAGTCAAGGCAGGCTGCATGCACAGATCTACCTTCATCTACAGTTCAGGTAAAGTTTCTGAAGAAGTCCACTGGGTTTAATAGGCATGCCCTGCCTTTGACAAAACCAAACTGTGTTGGATCAAGGGTTTGGAGATCAACTATATCCTTATTTATAAGGTCCATGATGATTTGTTCAATGTCCTTACAGATAAGACTGGTTATACTTATGGGTCTGTAGTAACCAGTAGCCAGGCTGTGGTTGAAGAGAGTACCTAAAGGAGTTGCTACCTTATGTTTTGGACCATTTAAAATGCAACCTTGTATGCCATTTGATCCCATTGAGGCTGTTTTTGGTCTTGGAGAGAGCACTAATGACTTGCTCTTTGGAGATGCAAGGCAGCAGAGATGTAGAGGGAATGCTTTGTGGAATGTTTGGAGAGGACAGGGGGGTGAAATTTTCTTTAAAGCTGTCGGCTAATAGGTTAGCTATTTTTGCAAGATGAGTGTGTGTAATGCCATCCACAACTAGTTCAGCGCACATCTGGGTCCTACCTTTTAGGTTACAGATATAGCTGAATAATGACTTATGGTTATCCTTAGCTATGATTGCTAAATTATTTTCAAAGTTGCCCTTAGAGGATTGTACAAGTCTTATTTGTTTGTTCAAGCAGAGGAGGATATTCTTCCAGTGTTGGGACCTCTCTTTTTTATTCTTAGACAGAAACTTTTTCCTCTTGAATAACTTATTAATGCTAGATGCTTACCAGGAAGGCTTGTTTTTTTTTGTTTCTTTTAATATCTTATTTTGATCCTATCAGGTACAGCTGTGTCAATACATTTGTGTAGGTGTTTGTACAGGGCATTTGTGTATACCTTAGTATAGCTGTCAGTGCCATCTGTGGGAACAAGAGCTTAGAAAGTATTTATGCCACCCCTTAGGAGGGTATAATTAGCTTTGCTGAAATCTTTTAGCCTGATTTCACCTAACAGGGGTTCAGGTGTTGTAGCTACTTCAAATGTGACTGGTTTACAGAAGGAGTCTATTTTTTTTTATTTCTCCAAGCCTTTTGGGTTTCTAATATCACAATGGGAATGGACTTCATTCCTAATTCTAAGTATGATTAAAGTTCATGAAATTAGTATTTTTCAATCTTTGATGTTAGCCAGAAATATTCCTCCCAGCACCCAAAATGTGCCCAGAAATTACTCCTTTTGCAATTCATATGGAGTTACATGTATTGATAACATATCTAAGTACAATTGTAAATCATTTTTTATAAGACCCATTGCTTCTACTATTATTGGAACTGTCTGGGTATCACAAGAAGGAAAGAAAAGTCAGCCACAGTTAACATTTTATTAAATTCCACGGTTAAGCACTTTTATCCCTCATATAGGGACTTCTTCAGAACAAATTCATACAGTCAACCCAGCACTTTCAAATATACCCTTCTACTTCTCTTTCGGCTGTTCCCATTAGGGAGTTGCCACAGCGGATCATCTGTTTCCATTTCTTCCTTTCTCTGCATCTTGCTCTGTCACACCAACCACGTGCATGTCCTCTCTTACCACATCCATAAACCTTATCTTAGGCCTTCCTCTTTTCCTCTTACCTGGCAGTCATATTACCTCAATATCATAATTGACTAATTAGCACCCAAGCAATTAAAATTTAAAGCAAACCATCCATTAAAAAGAAGAACCAACATTGCTCACTAAAATTCTAAGAAATATAATTAATAAAATTATCCCAACAAGTTATTAAATCTCAACACGTAGTTTATACTAGCAGTTTCATTGATAGCTGGGTACTTTGTGGCATCTAAAGTAAGTTGCTACTTGTGTTATTCAGTTTGTGGATCTTGTTCGTTTGTAACTGTCGGGGTATACTTCTTCCACATTGCCCTTGTTTCTGCCGGGAATTCCTGGTATTTTATGACTGTGTCTCTCTCTGTAAATAAAACACTATTGTCACTGGATGTAGCAATTTCAATGATCAATGCTACTTTTGTCTTCTTTTCATGGACTACTATATCTGGTTTTCTCTCATCTATTTTTTTTTGAACTGTTGGTAATTGGTGACCCCATGTTTATAAACTTCAACATTTTCTATAAGGCTTTGTGGCTCATGTTTCCAATGTTTTTCAGCCATATCACTACCACAATGTTTGCACAATCCCCAATGCAACTGTTTTATCACATTATTATGCATCTCTGTATACAGTCCTTCTGCCATTTGTATATCACAACCAGCAACAAGATGTGTAACTGTTTCCAGTTCTGTTTCTTCCACTTAATCAATGGACTTTGTAAATCAACATGCATGTAGTCCACTATCCTGGGCCACTGATATTACCTTTATGTCTTTTTATTTAAATTCACCTCTCCTTAACCATTCCTGCATTTGATTCCGATCAACATGAGGTTGTTCCAAGCATTTTCTGTACCTGCAACTAAATTTATGCATTTTCCACACTTCTTCCCTTCTTCATCAGAGCCTTCATCTTATATTCTTTTTTTAATTTTTTGGCACATCCAGTTGCTGCCTGATTTTTATCTACTTCTGGTTTGATTTAAATTCCCCTTTGACACCAGTATGCTCCTGCTACTAATCAGGGAAGTCATCTTGGATTTATTCTCCTCATATTTTAAAGTTTTCGCTATGTTTGGGTCTTGTGAGGACAGTGGACATGCATGCAGTCCTATGATTGCAGAGTTATACATGAAATCTTCGAGGAGGCCCATACCTCCTTCAGAATGGGGAATATATAGTTTTGGTATATACTGAATTTTTTAAAAGCATTTGATAAGCATGAAGCATTTTTCTTGTTTTTCTGTTCAACTGATCCAATGCCTTTTGGGGCCAGTCAGTCACTCCAAAACTGTAAGTTAGGACAGGAAGAACAAATTGGTTTACTGACTGGACTTTGTTCCTAGATGTCACAGCTGTTTTCAGTATTAATTTTAGTCTTCTAAAATATTCCTTACTAAGTTGTATTCACATTTGGTCATACTTTATTGTTGATCCTTCATCACTTCCCAAATATTTCTACACTCCCTCTTACTCAATTTCATTTACATCACATTCTTTTTCCAGGCTGATGTTTTCTTGGTGTTGCAGCTTTCCCACTTTAAAGGTTGCTTTGCACATTTATTAAGACCAAATGCCATCTTATATATCCTGGAAAAGTTGTGACCACTTACAGTTGTGCTTTCAGTTCCTCATCTGATGAATATTACAGTTTTAAATCATCCACAAAAAGAAGCAGAGAAGTCTTTACACTTTGTTGTTTTCTGCGAGCCAAATTGTAACCGTGACCTAATCTGTTAAGTGGACAGCGTAATAGGTTAAAAGCAAGACAAAAGAGCAGCGGTGACAAAGAGACAACCCGGAATATCCCCTTAGAACTTTTATCCCAGGAATAATAATTTGTCCTTTACCATAGCTTAACCGTAATGTGGGCTGCCACTATTTCTTGGTTGTGTAATGTAACTGATCAGTGTAAGGTGTATCTTATACATTTCTGTCCATCTCTACTAAATCAAATAACTCTTCCTCTTAGATCATGTTCTTTTAAAATGAGGGCACATTCTTTGTTTTCCATTTCCTCCTGATGTGTTGTAAAATTTTCCAGATCTGGATTCCTTTCCCTGTATTTCTCTTCAAATACCTTTGGTGCTAATCTTTTTGTATTGAATAGTTTTGCTTTCCCCCTTGCATAAATAGTGCAACATATTAAATCTCTTCTTTTCAGATATCCATATTTTTTCCGCAGATGTCTCCAGCTCCACTTGTTTCTCCAAACTTGAGGGACTTATTGTTCCATTATGCTGTGATATAACCTGTGTTAGACTTTCTACACTAAATCTTTCACATCATAGGTATTCCATAACTTTGGCTTCTATTTTGTTTAACCTTCTGCTTGACTAATCTTCTGTTCTACATTCCCTCTTTCTGATCTTTTTTTTTGTATTGTAAAATTTTCCATATCTAGAAGCCTCTGCCTGTATTTCTCTTTGAATATCTTTGGGACTGCTTTTTTCGTATTGATTAATTTGGCTTTCCCATTTGTGTAAATATTGTACCATATCAGATCTCTCTTTCCCATGTCCATATTTCTTTTTTATTCCTTTCAAAAATCTTTTGTTCTTTATATTTTTGCACTTCCTCAGTTGCTTGTTTTTTAAAATGGCCCAAGGTTTCTTTGTTTATATAATGTTTTTCATAAATTTGTTAAATTAACGTGTATGAAGCTTTTGACAGTTTTTCTTGTGCAAGTATTTTTATTTCCTTGACTTTCTCTCTTAACTTTTTTGTATAGCTTCTGTCTGGATATTCTGGGCTTCTTGCATAATAGTAACAATACATCATTTCTTTCTTATCCTCAATAGTCCACTCTATCGTCTTTATGGCTCTTTTTTGGCCTATCAGTTTTTGTGGACTGATACTTCCTTCTACAATGGGGGGGGGGCATCTTCCCCCTGGGCCTTGTCTAACCTCATTGCAGGAATGTTCCCATGTTTTGGGGATTCTTTACCATCATTTTTTCCAGTCTTGGCACCAATGTGCTTACCAGGATTGGGCACTTTTTTTTCCTGGGTCTTGTGCACCCAGCTATCTTTTTTATTTTTTAGCCTACTTCTATCCATGATACATGCTACATAAAATGCAGTCTATATATCAATGTCGTCTTGCTGAGATTTTGTAAAAAACATGGTCCACCTCATGAAAGTACTCACCAAGACTTAAGGATGCATTCATTTCCAGAAATACGTCTCTCCTCTGCTTGCTGATTTTATCATCTCTCCATTCTAACCCCTCATCTCTCCATTCAGAATCAGTATAAAGCTTTAGGTGATGTAACAGTGCAGTTGTGGTATTTCTTTTATGTAGTGTAGTTGACATTTTAGTACTATTAATAATATATATCCATTTTTAAGTGCATGGGTACAGGGCACACATAAGTCTGAGTAAATATGTGTTCAGTCACTGAAATGTCCCATCTCTTTGGTTGTGTGTCTATACAGAGTTTAATGGGGTGAAGAGTAATTGGGTAATAAACACAGTAATGCATGCTAATCAGCTCTTTCCATAGCACATCACCAAGCAACTGGTTTGCTTGATCGATGGCAAAATGTTTACACATGTGAGATTTACATTTAATGGCTACGACTTGAACTTTACAAGTACTTATGCATATACGCTATGGCAGAACTAGCTGACTTATACTATGGTGTTCATACTGTAGTTTATACTGGAAATGTGTCATAACTTTTATAACATTAAGGACTGCTGCTTTTGCCTTCTACATTTGCGTGGAGTTAAGCAACAAGCAAACAGGGTTCTCTAATTAAATGAAATAATAAACAGTTCACAACAGTAAAAAAATGCTGAAATGTAACGGATGCAAATCAAACACTGTACCAATGCACGAAGTAGTAAAATTAATCACCTTTAATAAAAGAACGTAAAAATCTCATAAACATTAAGTGCTTATATCCACGTTAAGTTGGACTTAATCAAAATGAATTACATCATTTTAATGTGCATTTAAGTATTCCATTTTGGCACCAAAAATTCACTAAATGTTTAAAATTTTAAAGTGAACTAGTGCCAATAAATAAATGAATGAATGAACTTTACATACATTTCATCATTAAGATCACCCCTATCTAAATATAATACCAGTGTATTTGTATATAGTCAATATAAATTACTTACAATTTTTATAATAATGAATAAATAAATCTATTCGAATGACTACATGTTCTGCTTAATTACAATAACTGTAAAAAGTATAATAATGAAAGTACAATAGTATAAAAAAATCAATATATACCTGTGTAGTAAAATCAATACATTCTAACCAAAAAAAAAATGTTTATGTGATGTTGTAGCAAAAACTCTCCATAACAAAAACATCATGTACCATGTACGAATAGTCATGTTTAAGTTAGATGGGGTGATCTTAATGATGAAATATACGTATAGAGTTCATTCATTCATTTATTGGCACTAGTGCACTTAAAAATTTTAAACATTTAGAGATTTTTTGGCGCCAAAATGGGATACTTAAATGCACATTAAAATGCTGTAATTCATTCTGATGAAGTCCACCTTAGCATGGATGAAAGCGTTTAATGTTTATGAGATTTTTGCGTTCTTTTATTAAAGGTGATTAATTTTACTACTTTGGATGCTGGCACAGTGTTTGATATCATCTGTTACATTTCAGCATTTTTTTTTACTGTTGTGGACTGTTTATGCTGTTGTCACACTGAATACTTGTTTATTCTTGGTTGTTTCATTATGGATTTATCAGATGAGATGCCAAATGCTTCAGATGATCGTGACGAACTACAGAGACTTCAGTCGGAAGAACACATGCATAAATGTATTAATAAGCCACCCTTTTGCCCTATTGTCTCGGGTAGTCATTCTAATATTTACCCCATAGGAGTGGTTATAGATAAATGGCTAAAACATATATATATATACCAGTATATTGAACTCTTTACCCAATCAGACAACAAGAGCCAGGGCACACCAGGAGGAATGTTAGCATGCAATAATACAAGCTACAATCAGTTGCAGATGGATATACCCAAAGACCAGGGGGCTGTTTTTTTTAGGCCAGCAGTTCTGGATACCAGAGGTTCAAAAACAAGAGGGGATTTTGGCAACAAGAGTGTTTTATTGGACAAGGAACTCACCTTTGATTTTTTTGGTCTATAACATCAACTAGGGCTTTCAGCGAATGGGGGCAAGACCAAAACACCCTTTGAATATAAAAACTTATTCCACGGCAGTTAACAAGGCTACCGGAAACCAAAATGGTATTGTAGTTTGCAGTTCTAGCCCTAGAAGCCATGGTAATCACACAAGTGTTGGGCAGGGTATTAATCAACTTGATAATTTTTTATCAAAAGAATTTGACTTTAACTCTACAAATCAAGCTGATAATCTGGTCAGACACCAGAGTACTGTTGTTGAAGGAACTTTAAAAGACTTGATTTATTTGCTGGGTAAAAAGTTTAGATGCTATTAAGGGGGTAAAAATCGACAATGCATATTTAAGCAAATGTATATCTTTAAACATTGTGCCTATGGGACTGCGATTTTTTAAGGTACCTATGGGGGTATAGTTGGATGAACAGTCAATTGATTTTAATGTACTTTTTAACAAGTTTGGGTTTGATTACATGAGACTGCTTATAAAGAAGAATGATGAAAAGTTATGCAAGCTTTCAGCTGAAGGTGATAAGTTGAATAATACCATTATAAATGATTTGTTGTTCCCACAATGGGAGAAACTGTATATGAAACAATATAGTATAGCTAACAAAAAGGCTCAGGTTATTTATAATAAGAAGTTTAAGAAAATTAAGAGACATGTTGATCAATACAACAATAATATGGTATATCCATGGAAAGAAGGGGATGACAAAGGTAAAAAGGAAAATGTAAAATATACCACAGACCCAGTATCTAAGAATCATTATGAGGGTAACAGACATCAAACTTTTCCAAGAGGGGGGAAACATCAAGCACAGGTGGAATGGAGAAAGGATTGGAAAAGGAAAAAAACACAGGCAGGATTGGAACCAGACATATTACGGCAACATGAGATGGGGAGAGAGGACCACACTGTGGTAGAGTATGTCACAAATTCAAATGAGGGATTAAGCCCTGATAATTTTGATGGTATAGTAAGTAGTTACAACAACTTTAAGATATATAACTACACTGGTTTAATGGTTAAACAGGAACATTTCACACTATTGTCAAAAAGTATGAAGTTTATACCTAAAACTAAATTTAATACTGTGGACACCATTTTGGAAATCAAGCTTTATCTTAGGAAATTAAATCTAGCTATACAGTTTCAAAACAAGGCACAATCGTTAGTACAAGATGAACTAAAGAAAAAAAGTACATGCATACCCCCCACCCACCCTAATGTGTCTGTTTATGAAAAATCAGTGACAAATGATATATATAAAATATACAAGGATTTAGGCTATAGGAGGTTTCATGACTATTTATCTGAGTGAGAACGAGAGGTATTGGCACAGTTAACTAAAGATCATGGTATAAGGGTTATGAAACCAGACAAGGGGGCAAGTGCGGTAATATTCCCTGGAATATATTACTGAGATGTACAAAATTTTATATGAATCGGAATTTTGAAATCATGTCAATTAATGAGATAAATATAGGTTATAAATGTATCGACCTATGTCTTGAGGAATTCTTGTTAGATAATCATATCACCATAGATACGTACAATTATTTAAAGGTTGAACATCCTATTCTAGCTACCATTGTAGGTATACCAAATATTTATAAATGTATTACTAAGCCACCCTTTCGCCCTGTTGTCTCGGGTAGTCATTCTATAATTTACCCCATAGGAGTGGTTATAGATAAATGGCTAAAACATATCTATATATATATATATATATATATATATATATATATATATATATATATATATATATATATATATATATATATATATATACCAGTATACCACATTTTATCAAAGATTCCTGGTCTTTTTTTGGGTAATTTAACTTCTAATATTTGGAAAGAGAATCTTATAGTTATTACCATAGACGTTATTGATTTATTTTCTTGTATACCTAAAAATCAGGGCATGGATGATTTTTGTAACAGCTTGAGGAAATTTTCTAATTTAGAATGGGATAAAATCAGTTTAATCATGGAACTTATGTCTATGGTTCTAGATTATAATTACATATACTTTGAAGGGGAGTATTTCAGACAAACCACGGGGGTGGCCATGGGGACGGCTTGTGCCCCCATGTTCGCCAACTTGGTTATGTTGGAATGGGAAACTACTCATCTATTTATAAACATGTGTCCTATTATTCCAGGTTCCTGGATGATATTTTTATTCTATGGGACGGACCCCAGGATAGTATAGGGCAGTTTATGGACTGCTTGAACAGTACCAGTACATTTGTGAAATTTACTTTTTCAAGTAGTTCAGATAGTATAGCTTATTTGGACATCTATATTTCCAATACCAGTAGTTGCTCAAGTCTAAAATACATAGAAAATGTACTTTTTCGAACAATTATCTGGAATACTCCAGTATTCACCCAAGGAGCTTGATGAGGAATATATACCAAGGACACTGTATCAGAGCTGCCTGTATGACGTCTATATATAATGATATGATTGATGAAATAAATTACATTAAATCCATGTTCATTTCAAGGGGGTATCCAATACGTATGTTGAATGATGTGTTGTAAGTGAATGGGGGAGCAATTATCCCCCTTTATTAGGTAAGGAACTTGTTAAGAATTCAGTAGCAGCTGGGAATGGTATTGTTATTTAACACAATAGAACTTGCATATTGGAGTATTCCCCATATGTAAACGGTATAAAAAATGTATTAAGAAAGAACTGGAATATTCTTGTGGCTGATCAAGAATTAAGGAAAATTATAGGTGACACACCAGGTTTTGTACATAAAATGGGTGCAAATATCAAGAGAAAACTAGAAAATGGTTCTATATCAGTAATAAGAATTGATCAAAATAAATATACTAGACGGTGTGGGGGCTGCAGGCAATGTCATGCTATATTGGAGACAAAAGGAATGGTTTTAGAAAATATTAGTAGGACTAGAATCAATTTTATATATGGTAATAGTAATACTAGATACATTATATATTTGGCTAAATGTATGACATGTCCCAGCTACTACATAGGCAAAACTGAGCGGCAATTTAAGAAAATAATTTATGATCTCTTATATAGTATAAGAAAGAGTGACATGAATAATGCCCTGTATAGACACATAGCTAAATATGGAGACATCCATTTTTTTAAATTTGCGATACTTGACCAAGTTAGCCTAGGTTCACATGGTGGTAACGTTAAAGCACTTCTTGGAAAGAGGGAAATTATGTGGCAAGTATTAACTGATGCCACAAGAGAGCCTGGACTTAATGAGTACATTACTATAAAACCTTTATTACACTTACGTTAAAATATTAACTATATCATTTTTTCTTTTGTGATAGTGTTTATTGAACATTAATTTAGTGTATTGCTGTTTTTTTCACTTAAATACGACTACTCATATATGGTACATGTATTTGTTATGGAGAGTTTTTGATATAACATCACATAAACATTTTTTTGGTTAGAATGTATTGATTTTACTACACAGGTATATATTGATTTTTTATATAGTTTTTTACTATTGTACTTTCATTATGTAATTAAGCAAAACATGTAGTCATTCGGATTGATTTATTTATTCATTATAAAAAATGTAAGTAATTTATATTGACTATATACAAATACACTGGTATTATATTTAGATGAGGTGATCTTAATGATGAAATGTACATAGAGTTCATTCATTTATTTATTTATTTATTGGCACCAGTTCACTTTAAAATTTTAAACATTTAGTGAATTGTTGGCACCAAAATGGGATACTTAAATGCACATTAAAATGCTATAATTCAGTCTGATGAAGTCCACCTTAACGTGGATGAAAGTGCTTAATGTTTATGAGATTTTTATGTTCTTTTATTAAAGGTGATTAATTTTACTACTTCGGGCATTGGCACAGTGTTTGATTTGCATCCGTTACATGTCAGCATTTTTTTGACTGTTGTGGACTGTTTATGCCGTTGTCATGCTAAATACTTGTTTATTCTTAAATGAAATAATAATAATATTTCTATTGACTTGCCTTCCTTCATGCAAACACACTAAGAGCCAAGGCACGACCATCAGCACTTCAAACATTTGAGAGACATATGTAATGAAAAGCTTAATAACGCTCTCTATAAACACACGCTAGATTGCCACACAGCAAAATTTACATTTTTGTGCTAGAGGAAATCCCTCAGGATGTTAGAGGTGGGCAGTGTGAGGTCAGAATTGAGTATTAAGAGTTGTACTGGCAGGTCATTTTGGACACAAGTAGGGCACTGGGGCTTAATGAGAATGTATCCCTTGCACCGGTGTTGAAGTTGAGAGCAGCTAGATTATAAAAGAACAAATACTATTACATTTTTATTTTACAACTTTCAACATGTTGTTGCCTGTTTCTATAAAGACATACAATTTTTATTTGTCCTGCATCTGGTGTTTATATTTAGCAAAATTATAAATATAAAAAAGATTTGTATTTAAAAGTTTTTATTAAAATATTTATTAAAATGGTTCTTAGTATACAAGGGAATTTAAACCTGATGGAATCAGTACAAAGTTTTTAACATAAAGTATGAAGTATGCTTTTATAAGTGAAATGATACTGTCAAGCCTTTGATGTTGTTGCTTTAACTTTTTAATTCTGATTAAGTGGTGTTAATTGTATTTGAGCAAATGTAATTAAGTAAGGGATTGCTTATTTAAAGGGAATTTGTATGGCCTTCATATCTGATGAAGTAGATGATGGAGACATATAATAAACGTGGCGTTAATGGTGCTTTAAATGTTTGGTCTCTTTTTCGTATACAGTTTTACGGTCCTGTGGTTTTATATCAGCTGTACCTGTGGAGTGGTTCGGCGTTCCTTGGTTTGAGTAAATTTAATTTTGGATTTTAACTGAGTTTTCCCCTGTTTTTGCTTAAATGAGATAATAATAATATTTTGATTGGTTTGCCTTCCTTTATGCAAACACACTAAGTGGCAAGGCATGGCCATCAGCACTTTAGACAGTACTAAGTGTAAGAAATACACCTGCTTCCTAGTTTTCCCTGTAGCAACAAATGTAAGAGCAGTGGGTTCATATTTTGAGTACAAATGACACAGGGTTTGACTCCAGTTCAATCTAATTTTTTTACACAAGTTGTTAGGATGGCATTACATAAGTAAATGTGATAATTTATGCAAATGTGAGAGGCAATGACTGCAGTGAAGTATTGTATAAAAATAAACATCAGTCGAATGGTTTATGTCAACAGTACACATATGGATTTGGATTTTTATACATTCAGCCGTCTAAATAAATATTAGAGTAAATGTTTCAGTGATGCCTTTAATCTGATGTAACTGAGTGTCCCTTTAGCACAGCAAGTTTAATCAGCAAGTAGTAACTACCCTATGTCATAGGAAATGAAAAGCCATTTACTATTGGTCAGCATTGGTGCATGATGGCAAACTCCACACAAATGCAGAGGAAAAAAGTGAAGGGATTTATTAGGGGACAGTTCTGCCATGTGTGTGTTGAATGGTTCTATTTTTTAATCAGATTAAAGGTGTGAAAATGGAGTAGGAGTAGATAGGAAAGTGATGAAATGGGGAATAAGCAGGGGGAAGAACAAAGGGGAAGCAATATAGAAATGTACAGGTGAGAATTAGGAAAGAACCATAGCTATCCACTTCTTCAACAGTGTAATATGAACATGGATAGAAAACTGGATGAATCTAGACTGTCAATACAACACAGATAGGTGACAACAATGCAATCATATTGTATAGCCAACTGGACCAATTCAGGTGTGTCAATACACGTGCAAAGTAGAGAGCTGTGCATGGGATGATTTTTTTTGTGGGACAGGTGACCAGCTTTTTGATTTAATCTCAGTAAGAGAGGAATGTAGGCTAAGGGACATAGGTATGTCAGGGTCAGGTAAGTAGTATATGTGAGGAAGCAGATACAGACAAACAAGACAAACAAGACAGAGACAAGGATGGTGAGGGACACAAAATGTTGGGGTGTACGATGGTTGGGGATAGGAAAGCGACATCAGAGGCACATGCTGGTAAAGCATGGGGACAATGAGAATCTAATCCTCAACCTAGAACTGTCATCACTGTCCCCTTCCTTAGCTTCCTGTTGGAGTGCTTGACATTTTTATTTTCTCAGCATTCCAGCAAGTATATTCTCCATACAGCTGAAGTGTGCACCAATGGTACATTCTATGACCTCACATACCATGTCTGGCAGCAATACTCCAGGAGGGTACCACTGCACCAGCTGCTGGAGTAATGCTGCCTGATGGTGAGGGTCCAGGTAGTGCAGGGTCTGCAGAAGTAGTACTGACAGGTTGCCTCCCAGATGTGCTGAGTGTTGGTGTGGCAGCCATTGGAGGGGGTGGTAGGCTAAGCTGCACTGGTTGGTCCACCTCCCTGTGCTGGAAATCATTTTGTCTGTCAGAAAATTATGACATTAAATGTCATAATCACACATATAAAAATAAAAAAGAGAGATAAGGAGTGGGGTAAGAGAAAAAAATAAAATGATAATTAGAACCATCATATGTCACATACAATAAATTACTATAATACAAATATATTTTACTTTTACATTAGCTATACTTTTTAAAAATCCAAAATAGGACTAAGAATTGTTCCAAATAATCCTCACAATATGCGTATATTGCACATATGCTTTTAAAAATAATACAGATTAAGTTAACAACATAGCATTTCTGCCAATTTTGATGAAATTAATATTTAGTATGTATTTGTTACTTGTGAGATTTGAACCCACAACATCTTAATATGCTATTACAACTGCCTCCTACAATTCTCTTGAGCTACAGAAACATGTGTACTTGGTTTTACAGTTAAGATATGCATATTTAATTTGCTACTAATGTATGGAAAAGCAATACTTTTAATAAAATAATTAATTTGTGCTGCAAACATACCCATTGCTTCTCTCAGCTTTGCAATCATTCAGCATAGACATCCTTGCTCATTGAAATCTACTGGGCAGCTGGAAAATAAAGAGGAGAAAAAAAGAGAAGAGCATTATGCATACAAGTCTTGGCTGCCTCCAGCTTTGTATATAATTTAAAGTACCTTTATTTGTATACTTGCACAACTGTGGGATGTCAGCAGTCCTAAACTAATCCAGCCACGAGTTGAGTTGTTCCTGCTTGCACCTTTTCAGATCACGGTAATGGTGTATGCATTGCTCTCCAGTGCATGGAATGCGAGTCATACTGGAGACGGCCTTTTCTAGTGTTCCAAGTCTCCGATTTATATTGAGGCCTGGTATCTTCCCCCTACAAAAGCCTATGGTCGCAGTGCTTTCTGAGGAGTGCAATGAATATTTTGGACTCCTTTACACACCGTCTTTGATCCCTAAATTGGGTACCTTCCTTCCTAGCACTTGCCATGTCTGCACAGGTCATCCAGCAACAGTTGAAGTGTTTTCCCACCAATTTGTGATATTGCATTTTACAGCTAGTTCACAAACCTGCACAACCATGTCTACCGCATCTGCATGATATTAACTGGAGAGCAACAATGCCAAACAGAAAGGAAGTCAGTTTGTGAAATAGGAAGGGTAATGCGACAGTTGTTATTAATTTATGGCTTGTATCCTATTATACCTGCTAGAAGACTTAACTTTTCAGAAATGTATTGGGGCTTATAAATTTATGATTTGGAACATTTGTTGTGTGGCTTTACACACTGATAAAAGTAATTTGTACAACTTGGGATTCAAACCTATGTAAAATAGAGAATATATATTCTTCCACATAGGTCTTTTTTATTTCTTACCACAGAAGAAGCATTTGTCAGGCATGCTCATTAATTATAGAAACACATTAAAGAGTGAGGGGTGAACCACATATGTGTGCGACCTGACAAGGTCCTGGTTTATGCATTCTCACGTTTGATGCAGAGTAATGTATAACAATATAGTGGAAATCCATACACTTGTATTATTTGCATGAAAGATTTCCAAGTTCTGGGTCAGATCACACAATACATTCAGTTTTTCAGCTAGATTTGTGCTATGCGAGTTGTGTATATGATTATCATTGAAGCATGAAGTCCATCCCAGGGCAGAAAAGAAACTTTTAATTATAGAAACATAATTGTCAGGATACCCACAGTCACACATATAATTCATCTGGTATCCACTGTGATACAGTTATTGTTATGTATAATTATCTTTATACTGTTATTTTTTAAATCGAGTGAACAGCATTAATAAAATTTAGAGTGTGCTAGATTAGAATGCTGGCTTACCTCTGTCGTGGCCATGGATGTACACCAGCTGCCACACGGAAGTCTGGGAACAAGTGTAATTTTTACATTCATGACTGTCCAGAGTACTCATTGCCACAGAGGCAGTGTTTGTCAGACATGCTCATCAGTTATACAGACACATTAAAGAGTTGAGTGGCTAACCATGTACATGCATGTCCTGAAAATTGAGAAAAAAAATAATAATAGAACCATAATTATACTAATGCCCACAGTTAGACATATAATATATATGGCACCATGTGTATGCTCAGTTGACCTGTTATACATAGTTATCTGTATGTATAATGATTTTTATATTATTTTTTTATATAAATTACAGTGGACCAGCATTAATAAAACTTAGAGGTTGCTGGACTAGAACCCTAGTTCTCCTGCATTATCATCAACTTACACCTGTTGTGACAGAGAGAGCTAGGCAACAGATGTATTTTTTACACTCATTCCTGTATATGAGAGCTGATTGCCACTCAACCCCACTTAACATGTTTGCACAATGGAAGGCAAAAGATGTAACAATGTATCTTTTTGAACTTGACAATGTCTTCTTATTGTCTGCAGGTGTTGTGGAACAGAAGGTATTGTATCTGCATGCTGCCACACAATGCTGCTTATAATGCTTGCAATATAAGGCAAAAAGATGTAACAATGTATCATTTATGAAAGTTACAATGTATCTTTTTTGTCTGCAGCATTACATCTTGTTTGTGCATAGGTGAGCAAAATGCAAATGAGACGGGCAAAACCCAACATGCATTATTATTGTAAAAACTGTTTATTAATTTTTATCATTAAAAGAAAAAATTGGGACTAGAACCATGATTGACATATCCTATGTGTGCTTCTTTGTATTTACCAGCTGTGCTACACACACACACAGTTGATTTAAAACTCTAATTTATGTTGTCCTTATCATAGAAGCAAGTTCCATTAATTTTAAAATATTTATATGTTTCATTGTATTTGCACTAAGCCATATACCACACAAATATTACTTTAAAAAAATTACAAAATACTTTAACACATGTTATAGATTTTTACACAACTCTGTATTTGAACTATCATACTGGTGAACCTACAAAACACACTAGGGGTGTCTTATCTCTCTTTGCCACAGAAACTACTTTGCAGCAGAAAAGCAAATCATGTGTATACAAACAATTCCCATTTCCTCCACAGTATTAACAAGACATATACTCTTGTACACTCTCATTTGTTTATACGTGTGTCTTACATATTTAATGCAATGACTGACCACACAACCATGTATGACTGTTTGCACTAATGCTGCTCTGTCTTCTCTTTGTATTGTGTTCATTCTTCCCTTATCTGTGCTGTACTCTCAGACATGCAGTCTACAGTGCATTTTGCATTATTGTCCTTTAAATGTATGATAAAAATGGGTTCATGTCAGATGGATGAAAGCTCAGATAAACAAAGACCACATCAACAAGATGACTTCGCCGACAGGACGGATCACTGACAAAGGTAAGTAGTGCAGACTGGGAGTTAGTCCCATTCCCTCACTGTAGTGCAATCTCAGAGTTGGCATATTTAAGTAGGAGGGTGTGGGGGGTGCAGGGGGGCTTGCCCCCCTACTATACATGTTTTGATGTGGTTTTCGAGTGTATTACAGAAACGGGAATATATTCCGTTCCATAATACATTGACTTACCATTGTCAGGGATCCGTCCTGTCGGCAAAGTCGTCTTGTTGATGTGCTCTTCGTTTATCTGAGCTTTCATTCATCTAACATAGAACAGATAAAAATACATGACGACAAAAAACATTTTTCAGCAAATGCAGGTGAGTGTCGCTATTTGTGAACAAAATGATAAATGTGTGCTGTTCAGTTCCATTTAAAAGCTTGCTAAAGTCACTTCTATGCTTTGTTAATGTATCCTGGGTGACACATCCAATGCTGGTAAGGAAGTCTGAATTGCTGTTGTGTCTTTCTTCTCCATCCCACTAATCATTCACTTTTGCAATCCATTAGCAACGAGCAGTGATTTAGTGTCTACACTATGTTTACACCTGCTACACAAAGTCAAAAGTTTGAGATTCAGCAATTGTAATGAGTTCACACCTCATTTGCATCTTCACTGTCTTCAGAGGTCTGAATCTACACTATAAAAAAGTAACCATGTAGCTAGGGAATTTGAAGGTGAGTAGACTTGTGTATTTGGACAAAACAGAGATTGCTATTCATTTTGATTTATCTGCAGAGAAGGCTTCTAATTTTGCTAAGGTATGACTGTATTTCTTAAGTACATTCTGGATTTTGTAAAATGTTATAAAGCAAATTATACATATGCAGTAAAAAAATGGAACTTTTGTCTGCATGCACTTTTATAGTTCAATGTTGGCACAGGCATTGTTGGCAGGCATTTGCATTTCTCAGATAGACATGCTATTGACTTTCATCATGTGTTATTGTTAACATCGCTATTTTGCAATCTTATATGTTATTTCAGGGAAATGTAATGTATTATGTCAATGACAGAGGTGTTATGCTTCTAAGATGACACAGAGATGCCTCCAGGGGAGTGGTTGGCACAGTGAAAGGTAACCAGCAATCATATAAAATTGACTTTTCTGTTGTAAATGTGCACTCATTGTGAGAATTGTGCTAAAAGCATATATACCAATTAAATTATGTGATATTACTTGGTTTGTACAAACTTTCATTTGCTTTTTGTTTTGGGGGTGTGGGGGAGCCACGTGCCATTTGTGTGATGCCACAACAAAAGTGTGTTTCAGTGCTTTTCTTTTGAAAATGCATAATCATCCTGTTATTTCAGTGGGAAACAGTACATTACTAAAGTGGTATTCCTTTGTTTGTATCAAACATTGGTTTGTGTGTGAGTGTGATGCAGTACAATCACATAACCTTCAATTTTAATAACCAAACATGTGTCTCCAGTGCTTAATGTTGAAAAAATATGTGTATATAAGCAGGAATTTAGTTAGGTGATATTTATATGTTGTATCCTTCTCTGGTTTATGTCACATAGGATTATGGCACCCAAACATACATATCTATGTAAACACCCCTTTCAGTGACTCACAAAATGATGTTATTGTCCAGGTATTCAGGCACCATGGTACCTTTCTGCTAGAGAAATGACATGGGGATATGGCTGCCAGAAAGAAGACTGGGAACCAGTTAGTGAATAACATCAGTGCAGTAGGGGGTCATACCAGGACTTATTATCAGGTGCATCATAGGCCCATTGATATGATTTCATCAGCAACTGCAGTCGCCAGTAAACAGCTGTTTACAGAAGGGGTGCTGCTGAGCCACCACTGACAACAAATTAAGAGTTCCTATCCACTGTCAGACATCCAGAGAACTCAGTGAAAACTGCACATCAACATGTGATTAATGTCAGTGCTGATGTGTCTGGAAGGACAATTATGTGCCAGGAGGAGCTTCCAGGTAAGCTTATATATGGCAAGTTTTAGATTTGCTTGTATAGTAAAATATAATAAAAATGTAAGTAATACTTCCTGTTGATTTTTTTTATGAACCTGTTTATAAATTAATAGACTTAATCACACACTCATTCATTACACATGGGCTGTAGGTGGATGTGTCGGCCAAGTTTCAGCTAAAACTTTTCTTAATGGACATATAGGCAAAATTGTGTATTCACTATCCCCCTGTATTATTCCAGTTGTGATATTTAATTTCTGTCCTTACTTTGCTGCATTTCTTCCAGGACCATCCTCCCTACCAGTTGTGGAATCATCTACATGCGGTTAGCCAAAAATGTATTCTTTGATTATTGATGATCATTTGTCAGATATTGATATGATTATTTATGATCATTTGTCAGATATTTGCATTTATCTGTATGTGTAAGGTGGGTGTAAGGAATGTCTGTTTTGCTGTACCATCTGCAATAGTATGACCAGTGTTAGTTTGTTATCATATAAATTGTTTTAAATATTTTAGTGTAGTATTAATTTAATTCCCATGTTTGTTGTTTATTGTCACAGGTGATCCTGACAGTGGAAGTAAAGGACTCTTACCGCCTGATGTCAGTGCATTGGTAGACTCTGGTGATGATAGTGGCACAGTCAGGGGGTTAAGAGGTTGAATTTGACACTGAGGTTGACATTCAGCCATCCCCTGTATTACCTCAGATACAGTCAGTAGGCCTCTGCACACCTATTCCACTGAGCCCTCAGATACTGAGCAGGTGGAGGGTGACACCCTTAATGAGGGTAGTGTGGTTACTGCAGCTTCAGTGCCAGTTGGCTCTGGCCATAGCCAAAATGTGGGCGATGTGCCACTCAGAAGTGTTGTTAGGGATGATCTGGAGGAGGATTGCTGTCCACTCTTCACTTGATCCTGATGTGGCATTACATGCCAGTCAAGATATGTTTAGGACCATTGTAGAGACACAGGCATGGTCCAATAGGGCCTCCAAGAACATGCTTACAGTTCTAGATGCAGCACAGGCTGACATGTGTGACTGCCTCGACAGTGTGTCCAGTTGAATGGACTGGGTAAATAATATGCTGGAGCAGGCAGTGTCTGTGATGGAACTTCTACTGGGAGGAGGCAGCATCCTTGTGGATGTAAGTCAACATCATCATCTGATGTTAGGCAATGCAGCCATGCCTGATCATGCTCTCATAGTGGCACTACTTCCACTGTTCCATAGTGGTTGAGACATCCTCACCCAGATGTGGTAGGCCATGGGGTTCATGGTCCTGGGTATACTCATGAGGAGAGCTCATCCAGTAGATATCAGTCATAGTTTGGGTAGCTGCAGCACATCTGATCATGGTCATGGATGTGCCAGGGCATCTCCTTGCAGAGCCAGTTTTCATGGTCGGGGAGGATGAAAATAAACTTTTAACTCTATCATGCATGGCTTACATCTGTCCTACATGCCAAGATATCGAGCTAGCACAGAGCTTGACTGTCTTATTGCAGTCACTCACACACACATTTCACCTTGAGTGCCCATGCAGACACACATAAACATAACAGGTACATGGGTCATTCATGAGGCTTGCAGCTCATTCTGTCTCATTGGCCATTTGATAATTTATCTAAATTTCTGCCTACCTGTCTTTCTTACTCACATGCACTCACTACCTTTTGTGCCAGCCTTGACCTCCTGCCCCCCCCCCACACACAACATCCTGTGCAAATAATGATAACTGCCATATCCTTGATTTTCTATCTTTTGGATTGAGGGATACATAAGTCTTTTGGCTGATACGCAGGGTGAATAGCTGACTGAGTACTTATTTTATATATATATATATATATATATATATATATATATATATATATATATATATATATATATGTTTGTGATGCTCTTTTGAAAATTGTACTGCTTTCTTACAGGTTTTTATATTGTGTATATCTTTGATGCATGAGGTCTATTAGTTGATAGAGAAAACATTTATTGACATAAGTTAGTGCTGTCAAATATTGATGTCATTGCTATAAAAATCACCCACCTTCTACTTAAGTAAATTAGCAAGTAACAGTGTGCAAGGATCTGCCATTCTTTTGTGTTCTTATCCATTTATTTTCCTATTCCATGTTCAGTACTTACCTTGCTAGTCTTGTCAGTTACAAGTGTTATCATTCTGGGCTGACTCTGTGTGATGCTAGTAGTACACAGCCTTTACATGGGTAAGTAAAGGCTATGAGTGTTGCGTAGCATCAATTTTTCTGTATGTATATGCATAGGATGAAAGCCATACACACTTAGGTGGTGAGCATGTGTGCTATCTGTTCTCTCTTGGTCAGGCAAGGGCATATTGTGAATTCCTACATTTACTGACACCCATAGCAGCTAGTGGTTCCCTCTGTCACTTCTCACCTGTGTGTGGCTATGGTGAACTTGCCTTTGGTGGTAGGATGTGTGCCCCTTCCCCGTGGTGTTCATGGTGAAGCTGTTTTCTCAGGATAATATTGTGAAGGATAGCACAGATAATGACAATTTCAGCACAAGTATAGGGATTGTACTGCAGGACTCCCCTGGTGTATCTAGGCACCAGAACCATGACTTCAGCAGTCTAATATAGCATTCTTCAGTCGGTGTGTGTTCATTTCTGATGGGTGTCATCAAGCATGGTTTGAGTGCACACCCTGCATTACCTAGTAAATGAACTGGTGGGATAGCCCCCTAGAAAACCTCTAATAGAGTTGAGAGTTGTGCCAGCTATGGGAGTCATGGTAATTGCTGGAGTTGCCAGCATACACATTCAGGATGATTCCTTTAGCATTACACATGACCTGGCAGTTAATGGAGTGTAATCCCTTTCTCTTTATGTACACCCTTCCCTGTTCCCTAGGAGGTGCTTTGATCTCAATGTGCGTGCAATCTATGGTACCCAGGACTTCAGGAAAGTATGCAGTGGGGTAGAAATCCTGCACAGTTGTAGCTCTGTCCTTGGGGGTATGGGAAAAATGTATGTAGTCACTGGCATGCATAGCATTCAGGAATTGATGTAGGATCCTGGATGCTGATGCCTGTGACAATCCCAGCATGACCTTTGTTGTTCTCTAGATGGTTCCTGTAGCTAATATTCTAAGTGCTACAAATGCCTTAGTCTCCACAGGTATTGGTCCCCCTTGGTTTGCCCTTGTTCTCAGTTTATGACAACAGAGGTTGCAGAGTACCTGTAGTTTGTCTCTATCCACTCTGTAGCTCTCTACTATTTCCACCTTATGCAGACCATGATAAGTTAAATAGGGTCTAAATACTCTTCTCTTTCCTGGCCGAGGTCTAGTAGTAGCAGCAGCAGCATAGACTTGGGCCTATTGCACATACACATGCAGAGGCCCCTAACATTCTTTCTGTGTAGAGTAGTGTAGAGTAGTTTCTGTGGCTGTATTCCAATAGGTTTGGTAATTTGAGACCAAAACCTATACAGAGTGCACACAATTGCTTTAAAGCTTTTTAAGTAACTCCTCAATCTTGGATTGGCTGATTAGCATACAGTTCAGCTGCTTATGCTGTAATTAGCATGCCACTTTGTTTACCATGTTTGAGTGGCTCTACACACTGGGTAGAGTCAGTTAATGAATACAAATTGGCATGCTACCATGTGCATAGCACGCCACAACACACATGGTTTTACAGCACCATGTAGGATTTAATGAATCCAGCTGCAAATCTTTCTGTGCCAGAGTGACTACATAAACATTGGTCATCTCAGCTGTAATCAGACCTTTACCCCTCTACAATACTGATTGAGGCTAATACTGACATTTACAGAGGTCAGCTGTCCAGACTTTTCAACTTTGATGGAAAAAGTTTTGTTTATTCTTATAGCCAAAGTGCATAGCTGAACATTTTTCTGAATTAAATAATATTCAGTGATCTTCTGAAAAGACAAAAACTTATTCCATCAGTTGCCGAGTCTTGTTTTGGTCACCTATACTGATTTTAGTTGCTCCAGTGTTAAGTTTTCAGGTAATTTGCAACACCAAGATTTTTCATTTATTAGGAATGTATCAAGAACACACTGACTAGATAAGAGCCGAGCATAGAGCCTTGAAGTGTAGCTGCTTTGACAGTCATGACTGGTGAAAGTTGATCTTTTATTTTGACCAGAAAGATCCTACCACTCAACCAATTTGAGATGCATCTTATGATGAAAGCATCCACATTTAGAAATATTCAGCTCTGGTATAAATTTATTATGATGAACAAAATCATACACCTTAACTAATGCCGAGCATATCATGTCCACTGCAATTATGGCATCTAGAGGCATCCATTACTTTATTATAGGAATTTATAAGATTTGTTAAATCAAGTATATCCTCTGGTAAAACCATAATGAAATGAAATTGGTCTAAGAATTCCAGCTTTTAAAGGTAGAAGTTGAAAATATTTTTTGAAGTATTTACCCAGACACTGGTAAAATTAATTGCCATGTAATAACTTGCTATTTGAAAATCACTGCCCTTGTGAATTGGATTAATATCCACCTTTTTCCATCACAGTCATCCATGAAACATTGGAAGAGGACTATCAATGTACAAATCAAGTGTTTACTAATTTTAATTACATAGTGAACTGGGATAGCATCTGGGCCTAGTAAAGAGTCTGTCTTAATTCTATGGACCAGGATCTCTTATTTAGTCATGATTAATAGCTGGGCAGTTGTGAACTAAGTGATCAATAAATTTAAGGATAGAACTACATTAATATGAAAGTGCGTAGAACATTTCACTAAATGTTGCAGCAAAAGGTAATAGGTCATTTGTAGCAAAGTTAGTTTCAGATCAATGTTGTTATTTTGTTTGTTGTTCATAGTATTTCCATATGAGTAAAATGCTGTTTATTTACATAGTTTGCCTTTTGTTTCAGATCTTGCCTTCTGTAACTGAATAGATATTCATATGCATTTTGGCAGGCTCCCTATTGAAATGTAGGTACTTGAAATGCCGATAGCTGACTAGCCAAAAAAAAAAAAAGACTGAAAACACAAGAAAAGAGTGGATCAAATTAGTTTAAATGGACAGGGGTAAGGTATAAGTTATTTACAATCATGAATTGTGTATACAGGAGTTTTTTATAAGGCGAGAACATGAGTATGTTTAATGGCCTGGTACTTCTGATTCCTCATGAGGTCAATACCCTGGAAATCCCAGTATTCCGCAAAAACTATTTTCCCTTGATTGATGAAGTTAGAAAAAGCTTTATAGGCTAATGAGGTCATGTTTTTTTTTGTATGATAAAATATTGATATTGATCAATAATTTGATTTGGGGATAAGATATTGAATCCCCAAATGATGTGGATACTCTACAAAAGGGCCTTACAGAAACAGATGCTTGGTGCCAGAGCCATGGGCTCAAGCTCAATGCCAAGAAATGTATTGTTATCCCCTTTGGGAAAAAACATGTATCCATGAATTACCATATAGGTGGCAGTACACTAAACACAGAAAGTGTGATAAGAGACTTAGGGACACAGGTGGACAGTGGTCTCACGTTCGATAACCACATCGCCACAACAGTCAGGAAATCCTTCTATGTGGCACACCTCATCACAAAGGGCTTTTCATCCAGAAAAAAGGAGGTCATTGTCCCACTGTACTCATCCCTCATTAGACCCATTATAGAATACAACGCCCCATTTGGTATGTACCTCTCAAGACATCTGCAACAACTGGAAAGGCCTCAGAAATACCTCACTAAAAGAATCACAGGCCTAAAGCAGATGCCCTACGCTGACCGCCTTTATGTTTAAAACTCCAGCTATACTGCCATGTCAAACCCAGAGCTGTTGGACATGCTACACTTAAAGAAATCCCAATCCCTCAGAGCTACCAGGGATCTAAACCTTGTCATCACAATAAACAAAACATGCTGGAGGGATAGGTTCCTGACCCAGAGACTCCCCAGACTCTGGAATAGATTGCCCATACATGTCAAGCAGAGTGCCTCTTTGGACCTCTTCAAAAGGAACCTTGACGACTGGATGGGAGAAAAAAAATCACCCCAGGGATCACGTCAGTCGCCCTGCTAGACAGGGGTCCAGGAAAGTAAATAATGTGGGAAGAAATAGCCAGGGAATTGTTATGGTAGGCCCTAGGGCTGATAGCCTAGTACCAACCTATGAACCTATGAACCTATGAACTTGAAGTAAGGAGTTTACTCGATTCTGTTCCTCATCTGTACTTGGGAATTTATTAATAATGGACTGGGTTATTTCTCTAATTTGTCTCAAAATAGAGACATATTTTTTAGGAAGACCTAAGGCCGTTCGTAGATGAGTTAAGGATAGAACACAAGAAAAGAGTGAATTTGGAAAATCATTCTTCTCCTTTAAACTTCCTTTGACAAAGGTGGGCTAACCCCCCTGCAAACCTCTTGTTTGGGGTAAGCCCACATATCCCCTGAACTTATATATATATATATATATATATATATCATCTCTGAGTTTGCCATACCTTAGAGAAAAGGAATAATGGCATCTCAGACTTAATATATGTAAGTCTGTTTTTCTGACCATTCAGTCTCTGTATTTCGGGATTCACTCTAGCGGGTCACAGCATTTCAAATGGTTACCTTGTTGGTGAATGACATATTTTTTATGATTTAAAGAAGAAGAATGATGTCTGTAGGCAGTGACTTCTAGAACATATTCACTGATAACAAATGATAACTTGTTATAAAATATATCCCAACATCTTGTAATACAACTATTTAGCATTTGTAATCTTTGTTTCCATGACTTATGCTCATTGGTACTATTTGCAGAACTCCAGTGTGTCCTGCTGTTCTGGATTTTATGACTGGCTTATTGCTTCAGGCAGTATCGGTTCAATGTTTGGCATACATCAGTTAAAGTAAAGGCCATATTACAAAGTCTGGCATAAACAACATATGTATAACAGTTTGCTGATTAGATTAATGATATGATCAATAATTCAGATCCAAGATCCAAGGCTTTGCACTATTCATTTGTCACACTGCCTAGCCTATGAGTCATTTAGTAAAATGCGGTAGTATTTTCCCAAATACATGAATGGTAATGAGATATTTCCGTGCCATTTATCTCAATTCCATGCCCATGCTTCAGTTCTAAACTACATGGAAAAGCAGCCATTGCAAAATGATTAGGCAATATAGCTATGTGGCCATAATCTGTGTAGCTTTTAGGCAGCATTTGTACCAGCAGGCATTGTCATGGGCTAGATGTCATGGATTTCCTGGATTGCTATCATAGAACAACACTTGCACTTAGAACTAAGCACACTAATGGCAGCTCCTTATAGTGCCCTGTTTATGAAAAGCACCATTAGCAGTTGGTATACAAAATGGTTGGTGTCCCTGTGTACAAAGCATTTGATGTATTTTATCTGCTTAAATCCATGTCACCATATGTTAACTGAAAGCTCTGCACTGTACAATGAAGTTGAACTAATCAGAGGTAGTACAACAAAGTACATTATTGTGCAGAATGAACTTATTTTCCAAATGACTGCATTGGACAGTATTATAGAGTTAATGAACGAAAGGTCAGCACTGATTGCACGAACTGTAGCTGTACATCTGCCATTGTTGACTGGCTGTATAAAAATCAGAACATCACTGCATATATTTCTAAATGTATTTACACATATCTTAAATTCTAATATTCCTTTATTTCTGCTATTTTGTATCACTATATTATTGTTCTCACCACATTGGTCAGGAATCTTATCCTCTCCTACTAACTGATCTTGCAAAAATTATCAAAGTACCTCATCCCTACTTTATCACTTATGCCTGTGACCTTCCATTGCAGTGTAGCATAACCATGTCAGTGCAGTATTGCACTGAATTTCACTAATGCCCTCATGCCTTTCAGCTGCATTTATTTAATGGTTGAATAATTTAGCAAAATGTTGCATTTGGAAAAAGATCATACTTCATATAATCAACTGTTCTTACATAACACTGTACAGTATTTTTCTTCTTTTTTAATTTCTCCAAATCTTTTGGGATTTTAATACAGTGATGGGAATGGACTACATTCAAAACTCAAAGTGCAATTAAAGTTCATAGGTAGGTTCATAGGTTCATAGGTACCCTGGCTTTTGCCACCCAAGAAAATTATTTTCCTGTGGCCCTGTCGAGCAGAGCCACAGAGGTGAACCCCTGGGTGAATTTCCTATTTCCCATCCAATCATCAAGATTTTTCTTGAAGAGTGCTAATGAGGAGCTTTGTTTGATATAGATAGGTAGTTTGTTCCAGAGTATGGGAAGTCTCGAACAGGAATCTATCCCTCCAGCATGTTCTGTTTATTGTGGTGACAAGGTTTACGTCCCTAGAGTGTGCGGCTCAGAGTGATTGGGATTTCTTTAAACGGAACATGTCCAACAGCTCTGGGTTTGACATAGCTTTGTATGTTAGGCAGAGATTGCCTCTGTGTAGGCGATATGCGACAAAATAAAGCTGGAGTTTTTTTAAATGGTCTGCGTAGGGCATCTGTTTGAGGCCGATAATCCTCTTTGTGAGGTATTTCTGTTTCTTTCCAGTTGTTGTAGATGTCTTGTGAGGTACATACCAAAAGGGGCATTGCACTCTATAATAGGTCTAATGAGTGACGAGTAGAGGGGAACAATGACCTCTTTTTTCCTGGATGAGAAACCATTTGTGATGAGGTGTGCCACATAGAAGGATTTCCTGACTACTGTGGCAATGTGATTATCAAAGGAGAGACTACTGTCCACCTGTGTCCCAAGGTCTCTTATCACACTTTCGGTGTTAAGTAGACTACCACCTATGTGGTAGCTCATGGGTACAGAGTTTTTACCAAAGGCGATGACAATGCATTTTTTGGCATTGAGCTTGAGGCCATGGCTTTGACACCAGGCATCTGCCTCAGTAAGGTCCTTTTGTAGGATGTCCACATCGTTAAGAGTTTCAATTATGGCTCTTAGTTTGCAGTCATCTGTGAACTTCATTAGCCAAAGACCTTCTGTGTTAGCCTGTACTTCAGAAAAGTAGATACCAAACAGGAGAGGACGCAGGACTGAACCCTGTGGTACTCCACTTGTCACTGGTCTGAAGTCAGATTTGGAGTCTGCTACTTTCACAGTGTGGATTCTGTCAGTGAGCCAGTTGGCAACCCATCTTGTGACATGGGGATTTATATCTAGTTTAGTGAGTTTATCTATAATTCCAGAGTGGAGGATGGTGTCAAAAGCCTTGGCGAGATCTAGATAGGCTGTGTGAACCACGTTACCCTCATCTACGGCTTTGGTGACTGCTTCAAAGAAGTCAATCAGGTTTAGGAGACATGATCTGCCTTTTACAAACCCAAACTGGGAGGAGTCCAGAGTTTGGAGATTACCAATGTCTTTGTTTATAAGTTCCATGATGATACGTTTCATGGCCTTGTAGACCAGGCTCATTAGGCTAATGGGGTGGTATTTCCTCCTGGGGACCGTGGTGGCTCCCCCTTTGTGCAGTGGGATAACCATTGCTGTGCACCATTCAGTGGGCACAAAGCCTGAGGTGAGGCTATGATTGAACATGGTGCTTAGGTGGGGTGTCAGTTCATTCTGTAGTTCATGTAGAACACAGCCTGGGATGTTGTCAGGTCCCATGGATGCTGTGTTCTTGGCTTTGGAGAGTGTGGTTTTTACCTGTGCGGCTGTGATTACAGGAACTTTGCATTCTTCCGGTATAGAGATGGACCCTTTAGGGAGTGGGGGGGGGGTAAAGTTAGCACTGAACCTATCTGCCAGGATGTTGGCAATATCAGTTGGTTCTGTGTATTTAGTGGCATTGTGCTGTAACTCAGAGAAGATCTGAGTGTTGCCATTTAGATTCTTGACATAGCTATAGAATGCTGTGTGGTTGTCTATAGAATCAGTGGTGATTTTGTTTTCATAACTAGCTTTGGAGGATTTTATGAGGGATCTCAGCTTCTTACTGAGGCTGACCAGGGAGTTCTGCCAGTCATGGGCTTTTACTCTTTTTTGCAACAGTTTCTTTCTTCTGTTGTAGAGTTTTTTTATGGCAGGGGACCACCAGATTGGCTTCCTTTTTTTTGGAGGATAGCATCTTGGTTCTGTTAGAGATAGCATGATCCCTGCACTCGTGTAAGTGCTTATAAAGTGCATTTGTGTAAGATTCAGCAGTCATACCTCTATTGTCTGTCTGCATGGGTGTCGTGCAGTTTGCCACTTCTGTCTTAAGAAGCGTGAAGTTGGCTCTGGAGAAATTTTTTACGGTGGTTTCCCTAATTGGGGAGGTGGGGGCGGAATGTGGATGTCTTGGCTGATTAGCTTGTGTTCGGATCTGACCAACAAGGAACTGACTTTTGGTATGGAACACCGGTCGCCCATGTTGGTAATGACCAGGTCTAGGATATTGCTGCCCCTTGTGGGGGTGTGAATAAGTTGATCCAAAGCATTGGAATTTATGAATTCCAGAAAACGTTGAGCAAAAGAGTTGGCACATGAGTAGTTTTCCCAGTTAATAGTGCGGTAGTTGAAATCTCCCATTATTAGGGTGTTGGGTTATACCCTAATATTTTCCAGTGTATCAAGAAATGAGGAGTGAGAATCCTGGGGCATGGTGGGGGATCTATACCAAATTACAATTTGGAGTGCGGTCTTGCCCAGAGTTAGTTGCACTTGGATAATTTCGGCTGTATTATGCTGAACAATTAGCCTGGAGGTGTGGATATCCTTAATAATTTTGGACACGCCTCCATCTTTAGTGTTTCGGTCCAGGTTAGGTGGCCGAAAGGTGTGGTATGAATTATAGCCTGGTAATGCAGAGATGCTCTCTGGACCCTTGAAACAGGTCTCTGTCACTGCACAGATGTTGATGTTCTCCATTTTAAGGAGTGCCTTGATTGAATGCATTTTGAGGTTTAGACTTCTAGCATTGAGTAGCATTACTCTCAGATTTTGTTTGCTCGTACCTGTTACAGTGGTGAATTTGTCATTTGAACCTTGCCTAAAAAAGGCACTGTAGGGGTGGCAAGAGTCTTAGCCAGTATCCGGAATTCCAAGGGCGACAGGTGCAGGCCATCTCTGGCAAAGCATCATGGTCTTTCGATCATGTCATCCCAGGCCCGACAGATACTGGATCCCCTTAGAATGACACCAGAAGCTTAGCCAGTTGTTGAAGTCAGTCATTTTGTCCTTGTACTGTTGTATCATATTGGGTGATGGCAGGATGCTACTCAGGCCTAGGGTCATACCTGCCTGGGCTCCAAGATTAGAAAGCTCCTCCATGTCTCTTTTCATTTAGTCCAGGGAGGTACGTCTCAGGTCATTCACACCAACATGGTCAATGACAGAGTCATATTTGTACTTGTTGTGGAGTGACCTGAGTGCATGTGTTATGTGGCAGATCCTGGCACATGACAGGCAGCTGACAGTAACTTTCTCCTTGTTTAGCCTGGTGAGTGGAACATCAGTGTGCCTGACTATAGAGTCACCTATGATTAGAGTGTCGGGTACGTTGTTATGCCTTATGGACTGTGGTTGAGTGGCACACTGAGTTTGTGGGCTATGTGTCATTTGGGTTGTGTTGGGGGTGGAGGTTGCATGTGTTTCTGCTTTGGAGGTCTCTCTTGCTTGAGCAGATTTCTATTGAGAGCCTCCGCGAATGTAGGTGTGTGTTTTGTGTTGCTATGTGTGTGTTTTGGTGGTGTAGGTTTTGAGGGACTATGTGATGAGTGTGGTGTGGTGCAAGTGTTTACCTTCTCCTCTTGACTGTCTAGTCCAGTCTTGGGTGAAGAGAGCTTTGCTTCCAGTTTGGCTATATAAGTGCATCTCTCACAGGTTGTAGTGTTGGATGGTAGAAGGAAAGGGTTGTCTGTGTACATGAGGCAATTGCTGCATTGCCCCAAGATTCCCAGATTCATCAGGTAGACAGGAGAAAACACCAGGAGCTGACCTTTAGACACAATGTGCCCAGTAATGACTTCTGCAATTCGTATGGAGTTGCATGTATTGGTAGCTTATCTAAATATGATTGTAGACTCTTTTTTTATAAGACCTGTTACTCCTACTACTATTGGAACTGTCTGGGTATCTTTCTTCCACATAGCTCTCATTTCTGCCTGCAAATCTTGATATTTTATGACTTTGTGTCTCTCTGTATGCAAGACACTGTAGTCATTGGGTGTGGGGATTTCAATGATCAATGCTACTTTTGTCTTTTTTTCTTGGACCACTGTATCCAGTTTTCTAGACTCTATCTTTTGAACTGTTGATAATGGATGATCCCATGTGATGTAGACTTCATCATTTTCTATTATGCTTTGCAGCTCATGTTTCCAGTGTTTTTCAGCCATTTCAATACCATAATGTTTGCACAATCCCCAGTGCAACAGTCTTGCCACATTGTAATGCCTTTCAGTATATAGTCCTTCTGCCATTAGTACATCTCACCCAGCAACGAGGTGCGCAACTGTTTCCAATTTGGTTTTACAAATACTACATTTGTCTGTTTCTCCCACATGTTCAATGGACCTTATAAACCAACGTGTTTGCAGCCCACAATCTTGGGCCACCAATATTAACCTTTCATCTCTTGCTTTTTATATTGGCCTCTCCTCAACCATTCCTGCATTCGTTCCTGATCAACATGAGTTGTATTCAGAAGTTTTCTATACTTGCAACTATATTTATCCTTTTTCCACATTTCATGCCTTTTCATCTGGTCCTTCACCTTATATTCTTACTTTTGTTTTTTGGCACATTCATTTGATGCCTGATTTTTATCTACTTCTGGTTTGATTTCCATTCCTGCTTGATGCTGATATGCTTCTGCTAGATTAAGCAGAAAAGTCATCTTAGATTTATTCTCCTCATGTCTAAAAACTTTCACTATGTTTGGTTCTTGTGAGGTCAGCAGCTATGTATGAAGTTCCACTATTGCAGATCTATACATATAATAAATTTCAAGGAGGCCCATCCCTCCTTCAGAACGCGGAATATATAATCTTGGTATGCACTGTTTTTTATAGTTCACTTGGTGAGCTTGACACATCCTTGTTGTTTTCCTATCTAATTTATCCAACACATTTTGGGGGCCAGTCAATCACTCCAAAGCTGTAAGTTAGGACAGGAAGAGCAAATTGGTTTATATCTTGGATTTTGTTCCTAGATGTCAATGCTGTTTTCAGGATTAATTTAAGTCTTCTGAAGTATTCCTTACTAAGTTTTATTTGTATTTGTTCATGTTTTATTGTTGATCCTTCATCATTTCCCAAATATTTATACACTTCTTCTTGCTCAAGTTCTTTTATATCACATTCTTGTCCCAACCAGATGTTTTCCTGGTGTTGCAGTTTTCCTGTTTTAAAGGTTGCTTTTGCACATTTATCAAGATCAAATGACATTCGTATATCATCTGAAAAAGCTTTGACAACTTGCAATTGTGCTTTCAGTTCCTTATCTGATGAGCTATACAGTTTTAAATAATCAACAAAGAGAAGTCTTTACACTTTGTTGTTTTCTAGGAGCCAAATTATAGCCATGGCTAAGCTATAGTGGGTTAAGGGCATGACAAAATAGCAGTGGTGAAAAAGAGTCACCCTGGAATATCCTCTTTGAATTTTTATCCCTGGGATAATAATTTGTCCTTTATCATGGATTAATTGCAAAGTGGTCTGCCACTGTTTTATGGCCATTGTAATGTAGTCAGTCAGTGTAGGGTGCATCTTATACATATTTAATCACTCTTTTATCCATGAATGTGAGATACTATCAAACGCTTTTTTATAGTCAGTCCATGCCATACTTAGATTCTTCTCCTTTTTACAGTTCTCTGCTATGACTTTATTTAACAACAGATAATCCTTTGTTCCACATGACTTTCTTTTATTGCTCTTTTGTTCTACTGCCATAATTGAGTTTTCTTCTAAATGACTATAAACTCTGTCGGCATCAATTCCCATGTATAGTTTATACGTCATCGCAAGGTAAGTTATCAGTCTATAATTTTTAGGGTAACTTGCAAGTTCATTCTTTAGTAGGAGTATTGTTTTTCCTGTTGTTAATCAGGTTGGTGTCTGTTTGGTGTGCGCATATAAATAGCTCTTTCTCATGGCTAAATCTTTGTGCAAAGATGTTAATACATTCAGATAAAAATTGGGTACTGCATCTGGGCCTGTGTTTTTTCCAATTAGAGGCTTTTCTTAACTTTGTTTCAAACTCTCTGGCTGATACCTCATCACATTTCATATCCTGTACCTTCAACCCTCTTGTTCTTTCTTTAACCTCTTCAATCCATTTAGCATCTTTGTTATATTCCACAGGATCTTCATAAATACTTCTCCAAAATGTTATCTATTTCTTCTTTTCTTTGGTGGTCTTCCAATTCCTTTTATCTTATTTTCCAGTTCTCTATAAAACTTTTTTGGGTCATCAATAAATTGCTTATTTTGTACTTTTCTTTTATATTTATCTTCGTATCTTTTAAGTTTTTCCGCCTGTGCTGAGATTTTTAGTTTATTATTTGGGATAGTGCATGATATATACTGATCTGTTCCAATACTGCACATTGACTTTACCACATCTATCTTTCTACATATTTTTGTTGATCTGTTCCCTCTTCTATACTCTTTTAACAGTAACAATTCTTGCCTTAACTGCTTTATAGTTTTCTCTATTCGATACTTCCATGATGATATTCGATTCCTCCCCTTCCTTTTCCTCACTACCCTGTGTTCTTCTGTCTGGGTATCTTTCTTCTACGTTGCTCTCGTTTGTGCCTGCAGATTCTGATATTTTATGACTTTGTATCTCTCTGTATCAGTTATTAATTTAGTTGCACAGTAATATATCCTGTTTATTTCTGTTATATCACATGGATCTCTAATGACAGTCCTAATTATTGTGTTCATTTGTTTTATCAAACTTCTGACTTTTGGGTTTTATTGGACTTCTGTAGTCTATTTCTTTCATTGATCTTAATATGTCTGTCTATATTAAATCAAGCAACTCTTCTCTCAGCTTATTTTCTTCCAGACGAAGAGCACAATCCTTGACTTCCAATTCCTGCAAGCATTTTAAAGAAGGTTCTATAGCATCTTCCTGTGGCACACTCTCTTCAATTTCATCCTGTGCCATCGGTAACTCTGTCATATGGGAACTCACCAGCCTACCCCTCCTCTACATTAACTGCATCAGAGTTTCCACAGTTTCCTGTTCCTTTCCTTGCTGTCTAGCTTCAAGTGAACATTTATACTGGTTTCCTGTGAAGGATCCAAATTATCTTCATAGGGCACCTGACCAATTCCTTCCTGTTCCACTGGTTTCCCCTTAATTTGGATATCTGCTTTCCAAATTAGATTTTCTACACTGAATCATTCATTTTGTAGGTACTCCATAACCACAGTTTCTATTTCTTTAACTTCTCCATTAATAATTTACTTTTTTACATTTCACCTTTGTCTTCTTATTTTTTGTATTGTAAAGTTTTTCATGTCTTGATTCCTTTGCCTGTATTTCTCTTCAAATATCTTTGGTGCTGTTCTTTTTGTATTGGTTAGTTTTGCTTTCTCCTTTGCAAAAATATTACACCATACTAAATCTCTTTTTCTTCCCCATGTCCATATTTTTTCTTCAGATGTCTCCTGATTTTCCTGTTTCTCCCTACCTTGGGGACTCACTCCATCCTGCTGTGATGTAACCTATGTTAGACCTTCTACACCATATCTTTCACTTTGCAGGCATTCCATAACTTCAACTTCTATTTTTTTAACTTCTACTTTAATAATCTTCTTTTCTACATTCCATCTTTGTGATATTATTTTTTTATTGTGAAATTTTCCATATCCGGATGCCTTTGCCTGTATTTCTCTTTGAATTTCTTTGGGGCTGAATTCTTTACATTGATTAATTTGGCTTTCTCCTTTGCATAAATATTGCAGGATATCAAATCTCTCTTTCTTTCCCATGTCCATAATTCTTTTTTATACTTTTCAAATATATCTTGGTTGTGTTGTTTATATTTTTGCACTTCTTCAGAGGCTTCTTTTTCCAAACAGATCAAGGTTTCTTGATCTATATGCTGTTTTTCACAAATCTGTAGTATTAATGACCACAAATTTTCATTTCAAACTTCTGAGAGTTTTTCTTGTGGAAGTATTTTTCTTTCCTCTAATTTCTCTCTTAATCATTTTGTATATCTTGTGTCTAGAAATTCTGGACTTTTTGCATAATAGTAACAATATAGAATATAATAGTTCTCCCTCTTTAATTTCTCCAAACTTTTGGGTGTCTAATTCCATGACGGGAATGGACCCCATTCCTAAGCCAAAGAATGATTAAAGTTCATGAAATTAGTATTGTTTCAATCTTTGAGGTCAGCCAAAATTGCTCTTCACAGCACCCACAATGTGTCCAATAATAACTCCTTCTGCAATTCATACAAATTTACATGGACTGGTAACATATCTAAATACGATTGTAGATTCTTTTTTATAAGACCCATTACACCTACTCCTATTGGAACTGTCTGGGTATCTTTCTTCTACATTGCTCTTGTTTGTGCCTGCTGATCCTGATATTTTATGACTTTGTGTCTCTCTGTACACAAGACACTGTAGTCACTTGGTGTGGTGATTTCAATGATCGGTGCTACTTTTGACTTATTCTCTTGGACCACTATATCTGGTTTTCTAGCATCTCTCTTTTGAACTGTTGGTATTGGGTGATCCCATGTTATATAAAGTCAACATTTTCTATGATGCTTTGTGAGTCATGTTTCCAGCGTTTTTCAGCCACTTCTTACCATAATGTTTGCACAATTCCCAGTGCAACAATCTTGCCACATTACTATGCCTTTCAGTATACAGTCCTTTTGCAATTAGTATGTCACAACCTGCAACAAGGTGTGCAACTATTTCCAATTTGGTTTTACAAAACTTACATTTGTCTATTTCTCCCACTTGTTCAATGGTCTTTGTAAACCAACATGTATGTAGGCCACTGTCTTGGGCTGCCAATATTAACCTTTCATCTCTTGGCTTGAATTCGCCTCTCCTTAACCATTCCTGCATTCGTTCCTGATCAACATGAAGTTCTTCCAGAAGTTTTCTATACTTGCAACTATATTTATGCTTTTTCCACATTTCTTGTCTTCTCATCTGGTCCTTCACCTTATATTCTTTCTTTTATTTTTAGGCACATTCAGTTACTGCCTGATTTTTATCTACTTCTGGTTTGATTTCCATTCCTGCTTGAAACCAATATGCTTCTGCTAAATTAAGCAGAGAAGTCATCTTAGATTTATTCTCTTTATGTTTCAAAACTTTCACTACATTTGGGTCTTGTGAGGTCAGCAGATATGTGTAGAGTCCCACAATTGCAGATCTATACATGTAATCAATTTCAAGGATTCCCGTCCCTCCTTCGGAACAGGAAAAATATAATGTTGGTAGACACTGATTTTTATAAATGATATGGTGAGCATGAAGCATCCTTCTTGTTTTCCTATCCAGTCTATCCAACACATTTTGGGGACAGTCAATCACTCCAAAACTGTAAGTTAGGACAGGAAGAACAAACTGGTTTAAAGCTTGGATTTTGTTCCTAGATGTCAATGCTGTTTTCAGGATAAATTTAAGTCTTCTAAAGTATTCCTTACTAAGTTTTATTCACATCTGTTCATGTTTTATTGTTGATCCTTCATCAATTCTCAAATATTTATACACTCCCTTTTGCTCAAATTATTTTATATCACATTCTTGTCCCAAACTGATGTTTTCCTGGGTGCTGCAGTTTTCCTGCTTTAAAGGTTGCTTTTGCACATTTATCAAGACCAAATGACATTCTTATATCATCTGAAAAAGTTTTGACAACCTGCAGCTGTGCTTTCACTTCCTCATCTGATGAGCTATACAGTTTTAAATCATTGACAAATAAAAGATGAGAAGTCTTTACACTTTGCTGTTTTTTAGGAGCCAAATTATAGCCATGGCCTAAGCTGTTAAGTAAACAGCTTAATGGGTTAATGGCAAGGCAAAATAGCAATAGTGACAGAGAGTCACCCTGAAATATCCCCCTTTGACTTTTTATCCCTGGGATAATAATCTGTCCTTTATCATGGCTTAATTGCAAAGTGGTCTGCCACTGTTTCATGGTCACTATAATATAGTCAAACAGTGTAGGGTGTCTGTTATATATATTTAAGCACTCTTTTATCCATGAATGTGGGATACTATCAAATGCTTGTTTATAGTCAATCCATGCCATATTTAAATTCTTCCCCTTTTTACAGTTCTCCAGTATGACTTTATTTAACAACAAATGATCCTTTGTTCCATGTGACTTTCTTTTATTGCCCTTTTGTTCTACTGCCATAATTGAGTTTTCTTCTAAATGACTATAAACCCTGTCAGCATCAATTCCTGTGTATAGTTTATAAGTCATCAGAAGGCAAGTTATTGGTCTATAATTTTTAGGGTAGCTTGCAGGTTCACTCTTAAGTAAGAGAATTGCTTTGCCTATTGTTAGCCAGGTTGGTGTCTGTTTGGGGTGCGCATATATATAGTTCTTACTCATGGTTAATCCTCGTGCAAAGATGTTAATACTTTTAACAAAAAATTAGGTACTGCATCTGGACCTGGGGTTTTCTAGTTAGAGGCTTTTCTTAACTTTGTTTCAATTTCTCTGGCTTATTCTTTCTTTTACTTCTTCTATCCATTTAGCATCTTAGTTATGTTCCACTGGATCTTCATAGATACTTCTCCAAAATGTATCTACTTCCTCTTTTTTGGTGGTCTTTCAATTCTTTTTTACCTTATTTCCCAATTTTCTATAAAATTTTTTTTGGGTCATCAATAAATTGCTTATTTTGTACTTTTCCTTTATATTTATCTGTGTATCTTCTAAGTTTTTCCACTTGTGCTGAAATTTTTAGTTTGCTATTTGCGATAGTGCATGATAGATCCTGGTCTGCTCTAATACTGTGCATTGCTTTTATCACATCTATCTTTTTTAATATTTTTTTTTATCTATTCCATCTTCTATAGTCTTCTAAGAGTGACACTTCTTGCCTTAATTGCTTTATAGTTTTCTATATTCGATACTTCCATGATGGTATTTGATTTCTCCCATTCCTTTCCCTCAGTACTCTATGTTCTTATGGTAGAACTTTATCAGTTATTAATTTAGCAGCACAGTAATATATCCTTTTTACTTCTGTTATATCACATGGGTCTCTATGGACAGTCCTAATTACTGTATTCATTTGTTTTATCAGACTTCTGATTTTTTGGGTTTTACTGACCTTCTGCAGTCAAGTTCTCTCATTGATCTTAACATATCTATCCATGTCTATTATATCAAACAGCACTTCTCTTAGCTTATTTTCTTCCAAACTTAGGGCACATCCCTTGTTTTCTATTTTCTGTGGGCATTTTATAAAAAGTTCTATAGCATCTTCCTGTGGCCCATTCTCTTCAATTTTATTCTGTGCCATCTGTTGCTCTATCATATGGGAACTCACTGGCCTATCACTCCTCAGCATTGACTACATCAATGTTTCCACAGTTTCTTGTTCCTGCCCTTGCTGTCTAGCATCAAGTGAACATTTATACTGGTTTCCTGTGGATGGCTCCAAAATAGCTTGATAAGTCACCTGACCAATTGCTTCCTGTTCCACTGGTTCCTCTTTAATTTGGATATCCATTGCTCTATCCTGTTGTGGTACTTTCTGCATTCAATTTCTATACTGAATCCTTCACTTCTCCTTTGAAACTGAACAGATTTACATACAGATTTAAAGTAACAACCAATAAAAATGGGAAGGTCAGATAAATTATATATGCGCTTGTAGTTTGGATTTTTTTTTTCATTCTGATAATACTTAAGTTTGCTTTGTTTACAATCAAATCATCACTGATCATGACAACTTTTCATGCCAGCTCTGTGGCATATTTAAAAATATAGGCATGTCAACCCTGCGTTTTTGCAGTCTCTGAATGGTGAGTATTTATGGTTTTATGTGTTGCACTGTATTTTATGAAGTTCAGAAGCACCGGAGCAAATTGCTTAAGTTATCTCTCATGCATTGACATAGTCTATGCGTCATTGCATATTTTAAAATTGCTGGGATGCTGGGATTTATTTTGGTTAAACTATTAAACTGATTATCATATCACATGTTAATTTTTATTTTAACTAGGGTATATACATACATACATATGTATGTATATATATATATATATATATATATATATATATATATATATACATACATACATACATACACATTCACACACAAACACACAGACACACACACACACACACACACACACACACACACACACACACACACACACACACACACACGCACACACACACACACACACATATCTTACAAAATTCCAAAGCTAGTAAGAAAAACACAGAGGCAAAACTGGTATTTTAGGTTTTGTTCTTTAATAGTAGAAGAACTTCATCAGAAATAAAAACTGTAACTTAGTGAACAACTTTAAAACCAGAGGAAAAGCTGTAAATCGCAAAAGTAACCTATTAAAAGTAGCAGTATAACATTTAAAAAACTCAAGTAGTACAGTAGCCAATGACAAAAAAACCCACAAAATTAAGGAGGAGTAGTTCAGTCAAAAGAGAAAAACTGTTCTCATACTGACAGAAGACTTAGTTTTCCTCTCCCTGTTAGCAGGGACATGCATGCGATTAGAACTATTGTTAGCAAGAACTAGAATATTATTGCTAGTAACTGGGAGAAGTGTGACAAGCTAAGAGCAAATCCATGCTTTGCTTTAAAGAACACCAAGACTTTGAGAAGCTCTTTTGAGAGAAATGACTCAACATTCTTAATTCAAAGCTTTATGATAGATAGTAAGCCTGCAGTTATGTTTCTATGTGGTGATTGCGTTACTTGTAAATGCATTTGCATAGGAAAGCATCACTTTTTCAAGCACTGCAATGTCACAATGCATTTTAAGAGACATTTTAATTGCCTAAGTGTAAATGTACTGCATGCAGGTATCTGTGACACCTGTGACTGTTTTTATGTTTGTTAAACCTGTAGAAAATTGTTGGACTGCATTAAGGAAATAATGCTGCCATTAGGTCTAGGGACAGCAGTAATGCTTTACATAAACATAATGTGTCTTGCAAGTGAGAGAGCTTAAATGGCAACTACTTCTCAGTGCAGAGGCTGACCCAGGTAGTTGTTTCTCTTTCGGCTTTTTCCCGGAAAGGGATCGCCACAGCGGAACTCTGGTCCGCTAATGATTGGCAGTAGATTTTGTTACAAAACACCGAGGTGCCAGCCTGACACCCAACCTTCAATGAAGGCATGCCCATTTACACATGCATGTCTTTCGAATGCTACCCAACCGCCGGGAGGACATGCAGACTCCACACAGAAGGCACTCCCAAGGCAAGCCGAGAATCAAACGAGAGAACCTTTTGCTGTGAGGTAACAATGCTACGGCTGTACCACCGCGGAATAGAGGCTGACCCAGGTATCAATGAAAATTACAACATAAAATAGGCTCTGTGCTGGTTTAATTAAACCACTCCTCCTTAGTGTTATGTTTTTTTTTTTCTCATTGGCTACTGTACTACTTGAGTTTTTTAAAATGTTATACTGCTACTTTTAATAGGTCACTTTTGAAATGTATGGCTTTTCCTCTAGTTATAAGGTTGTTCATTAAGTTACAGTTTATTCTTCTAATGACGTTCTTCCACTATTAAAGAATGAAAGTGCTAAAATACCAGTTTTGACTCTGTGTTTTTCCTCCTAGCTTTGGAATTTTGTAAGTTATAAGTTTTTAATTTCCTCCTTTTTTATTTTTTTCAGTTTTAATAGTATATGTATATATATATATATATATATATATATATATATATATAGAGAGAGAGAGAGAGAGATATCTGTATGTATTATTTTAATAGTTTATCTGATGCAGTACTATTGTATAGATATATCTGTAAAATGAAGTACAAAGACAAAGACCTTGCTTGCATCTTAAGAAGTAATTCAGAAAAAGTAGACGGTAATCATAACCTGCTGCGCATGCAGAAATATCTAAACACAGTGTGTAATAATGTTGTACAATTATTCAACAGAGAACAAAAGAAATCAAAAATCAGTAGGTAATAGTCTTCATAAATGAAAAGAGAAGAGCAAAAAGAAAAAAGAAAAACAAAATTGCACAGCTGTTAGTAATTTATGACTAAAAAGCATTTCCACCTACACATTGTTAACAGCGGTACCACTAAATTCTAAGTTTGTAATCCATAAAAAGTTTCAAATTTTTTTTAATGGTAGAAAATGTAGACAAAAATCAGGCCCTATCACATTCAGTGCTTTAATACCATGCTTTAGGGTCTTGAAAATAAAAATAAGTTGTTCCTGGAAACAATAACAAGCACTATGCATGGGAATCAGCCTATCCAATTTGTTTCTATAACATTAATTTCCTTTGCAAAACGATCTGTGCTTTCTGATATCAAAGTTAAACTGTACTAAGGCTAGCTTGGGTATTGGTAGACAGTACCACTGTTGAGTCTGTCAGCATGGTTTTGATCATACAATGGTATATCAGAATATATCAATACACTAAAATAAAAAAGTCCATAATTGGACTATATAATGCAAAGTACAGCTTAATAAAAATATATCTTAGGAGTGGAGTGCATTTAGTCAGATTATTGTTCATCGAATTCACATTTGCTGGCTTTCATCAAAGAGGCTTGTTTGATTTGAAGTGACAGTGTCCCAGTGGGCTTTTAGTATGTTTATGTTTAAGGGTGTGTCACCTCGTGTCACTGTGGTGAACATATGTAAGTATAAATACACTGGGGTTACTGGGGAAAAACCCACAGTATGGGGTACAGAGGGCTTGCTATCTATAAAACTGAAGTACTTCTGTTGTTTTTTTTTTTTAGTGAGTCGGGGTACTTCAGCAGTGCTGTTTTACTTTCTGTGGTATGGAAATGGTCTCTGCTGTAGTTTGCTAAGTGTTAAGTGTGCATTCGTATAGTTGTGTGTGCATGGTAGTAAGGAGGTAGCTGTGTGATGTTAGTGGTGTTGTGTGCATATTGTTTGTGTAGGATTTTTTATTGGTAAATGTTATAGCATGTATGTTGATATATCTATATCTATATCAAAGTGCTTGATGTTGCACATGTGATATTGGTTTCCATAAGAGGAGTTTCTTTCTGTGTTTTGGTTTGAGAAATAATGTTTACCTTTGGTATATATGTCAGTAGCATACCTCTCGAGTGTACCTCATTACGAGGAACGTACCTCATTTGGGGTCTTAAAAAGTCCACGTTCCTTGAAGTTCCTCAAAGTTCCACATTGAAAGACTGTCACACATTCAGTGCTAGGATTTTTTTAAGTGAAATCCATTGTAAATAGATATAAGTCATATTAATTCATTAAACAATCTACTTTATAAGTAAAACCAGCATATTTTAACCATCCTATGACCTTCCTAGTTGAAGTTGTTAGTAAGCCATTAGTATGTGTTCCACATTCTGCCCATTTGTTCCACATTATGAGGGCTAGTGTTCTTCATTTTGGAGATGGAAGGTTGAGAGCTATGGTCAGTAGGGTTGTCTTTATGATTATTTGATATCTGTGGCACTATATGGCTTGTCTGCTTTGTGTGTTTATACGTGTGTGTGTGTGTGTGTGTGTGTGTGTGTGTGTGTGTGTGTGTGTGTGTGTGTGCAGGTGCATGCATCTGTATCTGAGTGGGAAGTTTGGTGTTTATGTGATTTGAATGTTCAGTGTGGACATGTAATTGCCAGTGTGATGTGTTTAATTGTTTTCTCTGTTAATGGTAACGGTAGTCAGTTCAGTGAGATAGACCAAATTGGGGATAAATATGTTTTGTCGAGTTGAGATTCATCCAGTTCATTTTTCATGGCTTCATTAAACAATGGCTTGTTTATTATAAAGAAGCAGTAAACTTGCAGTTATGTTTTTACTGTAAAGGATGTATCATCTTGTGTCACTGTGGTACATTCATGGAGTTAGTATATATAAGCCGAGTAAGTGGATTCAAAGCTGTACACAGGGGTTGCGCCCCCATGCAAAATATAGTGTTTGTGTTTTATAGATGTTGTAGAGGACTTGGGTTACTTTGATAGCATTGTTTTATTTTGTGTGTATGGGGTGGTATGTGTATAGTTTGGTAAGTTTAAGTGTGCAATGAGTTAGGTGTGTGTGGTAATAGATGAGTAGTTGTGAGATATTAGTGGCTGTGTGTGTTGCGGTGTCTGTAAGATATGTTATTGGTAAATGTTAGTATATGTATATGTATGTTGGTTTTGCAGATGTTAAAAACACTTCATAAAAGGAAATGGAGATAGTTTTCATTGTAGCTGAGTGCTATCATTCTATTTAATTACAGTATTTCTGATGAAACTCAGTACAGGAGCATCTGAGGCCTTGGTTGCTCAGTAGAGGTTACCCTGTTGGAGTATGTACAAATGGAAAAGAGATGGAACTTTAAGGCATTCTCTATATGTCCTACAACTCCACCTGATTGTTTTCATGAAGAAACATTGATGTCTTTCAGGTTGAATCATGTGTCTAAGCAGGTAGACGATGAAGGAACAATTGCATTTTTTCAATACCTTTATTAAACCTTTCTTTTATATATATTTATATATCTATATATCTATATATATATATATATATATATATATATATATATATATATATATATATATATCTATATATATATATATCTATCTATATATATATATATATATATATATATATATATATATCAAAACCTTCTTCAATATGTGATAAGCATTTGTACATATGATTTCTTCTTTAACACACCGAAAAAGTAAAAGAAAATGAATATTAATAATATAATAACTATGTACATAAGTTACTAAGTGCCTTTTTATGATTTTAATTAATGCTCTGTCAATACTACACACCAATATGAACCATTTCTTTATACTATTTCTTTTCTTTGTTATTTTAACTTATATTTATTTGTGAATATTTGAGTTTCTTGGAGGATATGATCAAGGAGAGTACTCCAAAACTGTACATAATAAGAACATTTGTTTTGGTTATTAGCCATTAACTCATGGGCCATTATATATTTAATCACCACTTGTTTAAAACCATCTCATGATGCCTTTGATCTGTGAAGCCAGTTCTGTGAGATGTATAGTTTCATTACTGAAGAGTGTAATTAAAGTATTTTCTGTTTCGTTATTCCAGGAGGAGGAATTTGTAAAATTACAAATTCCTAGGGCACAGTGATCTTTTCATATCCCGTTTTTTCTAGCCTGACTTTTAACGAACACCATGACTGATATGATCATTTACAGCACCAAAATATGTGAATAATATCAGCACTTTGGACTTCACAGTGTATGCAGTTTGGTGAAGATGTGGAGTAATATTTGTTAAGTTTATCAGGAGTTAAAATGCATTATTTATTATCATAAATTGATTATATATGAGTTTTTAAAAGGGAGTATTTTTAAGGAAAATTGCATTGACTGAGTTTTTTTATTTATTTTGAATTGCAGGTTTTAGTTGGTCCAGTAGTTTAACATATCGTCTTGATATTTTATAACTACAATTAATTTATACATATTTGTTAGCATTTTTGAACATATTCCACAACACCTTGCAGATTTATGTTCTTGTCCTTAATCCTTGGATCCTCTAAGAGGTTTGAAGTCTTTTCCTTTATCTGCCTCAATACAACTAAATAGTTTTTTAGGAAGGTTTAGGGCATTTCTCCAACCATTTATTGAAAGGTATTTTATAATTATAAATAATTTCTTTAATTAAAGGGTAGTTAAGTTTAACATTGAATTAGTTAATTTGTGATTTGGATTAAGGTGGTAAAATTTTAAACTGACCTGTTAAATTTAATGATTCGATTATTTTTGCAAAATAGTTATCGTATTATTTAGACAATTATTTATTTTAATTCTTCCATTGTTTTCCTTGTTGGGGAAGGATAGGGCTTTAGGGTTATATTTAGAATTGATTATTTGAATGTACCAGATTCTCACCCAAATTGGACTCTATTTTGTTTTTGTTGGGCAGTAATCAGAAATTTCTATTATACTGCTAGGATTTATTATGTCATAACAGATCTTAAAATCTGGGATACCCAGACCACCAATCATTTTGGGATAAATCAATTTTTGATAGCTAATTGATTTGGGCTCCAATAGAAATTTGGAAGGATTTGCATTTACAGTTTTGAAAAATGTATTGGGTATTATTATATTAGATTTATTAAATTGAAACAGCAATCTTGGTAGTGTATTCATTTTGATAATAGCCACCTTTGACAACAGAGGAAATTTTAAATTATTCCATCTGGGAATATCTTGTACATTCGTCATCCAAAGTTTTGTTAAATTATTTTGATAAAACTTATTTGGGTCATGGCAGAAAGATATACCCATATATTTCAAAATCATTTAGTTTAATCTCAGTCTCAGGAAAGTAGTTAATTAGATTACAATTTGGATTTAAAGGAAAAACAGATGATTTATCCAGGTTACGTCTGTAATTTGAGAATTTTAAGAATGTATCAATGGAATGCAGAATTTTTGGTAGATCAGTATTGGGTAGTATAAAATAAAGATTTAAGTAATCGGCAAAAGATGTTAATGTAAGCCTTGCATTATTTATTATAGGAATGTAGTGAAAAGTTATTTGGGTTATAAGAAGGAAGAGCAGTTATTTATATATATATATGTGTGTGTGTGTGTGTGTGTGTGTGTGTGTGTGTGTGTGTGTGTGTGTGTGTGTGTGTGTATATAATAAGTATGGGGACAGTGGGCACCCTTGTCTTGTTCTGTTAATAATTTTTATTGGAGATGAAATAATCTTATTTATATATAAGGTTGTATGGACATTTATGTATAGAGTTTTTATTGCATTAATAAAGGCTTGTGGTAGGCTGAGATACAGCATTATTGAAAAAAGAAAATCTAAGTTTAGTCTATCAAATGCATTGGAGGCATCCAGAGCAAGTGCAAATATCAAATTGCTATAATACCTAGATAGTAAAATCAGTGTATCTAAAGTTATTGTGTGATCACAATTTTGTCTGCCCTGAAGGAAGCCAGATTTGTTAGGTAATACATGGTAATAACAGTTTCAATCTGTTTGCCAATAGTGAGGCAGATACTTTTATGTCTATGTTAATAAGCAAAATTGGTCTGTAATTTAGTTATTCTTAGTGCCAGAATTTACTTTGGGAATAAGTCTGCTGCATAGCCATCAGGTCTAGAGTCTTTACCCATCTTAAGATGATTTATTATGTATAAGATTTCTTGCTTTGTAAATGGTGCTGTAAGGAGATCCTGCTGGCTTTGGTTAAGTTTAGGAAAATCTAACTGATTTAAAAATTCATCTTTTTCTTGCAGTGTAAATAGTGTGTTTTGCTTGCCATATGTTTGAGAATAAATCTGTTCAAAGATTTGAATAATTTCAGTATTTGAATAGTAAGTTTTGTTTTGGTATATTATTTTGGTTATTAGCTGAGAAGCTTTATTCGTATTTATCATTCTTGCTAGTATTTTTGATGGAACTTGTGTCCATTCAGAATATCTAGCTGACATTTGCATTTCATTGAATGATGCTTGTTTAGTGTATAATAAACAGAGTTCTTTTTGGAGGTCATTTTTTTCTGTGTTTGAACTGTAATTTAGGTAAAGTTTCTCCTCAAGTTTACAGATTTTTCCTTTCAGTGTTTTATTCTTTTGAACTATAGAATTTTTATAGTATGATGCTTTGTTAATAAATATGCCCATAATCTGGGATATAATAGTAGCCCATTGTATATCAAAAGGAATATGGGAACTAGAATGGTCAGTCATAAAATCATCCAGTACCGCATTAATTGCCTTAACAATATCTTCCTTTTGAAGTAATGTGGGCTTTAGAGTCCAGTTATATCCACTTTTCTTGATATTTGATGTATTGGTTTAGTTTACAGTAAGTGTAATTCTAGAATGGTCAGAGAAGAATCTTGGCTGTATATGAAAGTTAATATTGGATCTCAAAAATATCTCTGAAATTAAGAAAAATCCAAGTTAGCCTACGTTTTATAGCAGTGTGAGAAGAGCATACATTTCTCTGATGATTTATTTCTCTTTTGAAAATTGAAGGAGTCAAATAAGTTGAAATCTATTTTTAGGTCTGAGATTGCTACTGAAGCATAAACGTTCTAGGTTTTACTCCTACTTTTCCTGTCAGACATAGGATTGTTAAATGCATTCCAGTCACCCCCTATGATATAATAGCAATTAGGAAATTGGCTTAATGTTTTGTAAGTTAGTATTATAACCTCATGTTGTTTAGTACAAGGTGCATATAAGTTCAATAACAGTATAGGTTTATTGAAAATGTATTTTTAACAACTATGTAGCACCAACCCCTACTATGTAGCATCTGAATTATGCTGTAGTATATTATCCTTTAGAGATTTTTTGATAATAATTGCTACCCCTGTACTGTTTGACTTAGTGCCTGATTCAGTTATTGCCCCAATCCACCTTTGGCCCATCTCTTGAGTCCACTGAAATGACATCATGTGGGTCTCTTGAACAAATATTATTTCAGCCTTTGATATGAGTGATAAGTGAAAAAAATAAGCGTCTTTTCTTTTTCATTTGCATGCCTTTCCCATTCTGTGAATCTATTGTCCACATTAACATTCCCAATAAATGTATAAAGTGGGATGGTGTTTTATCACACCACATATTCCATTTTTTATCACATAAACTTTAAAAAAGAAGAAATGACACATAGTGCTTAACTCTTCCTGCTATTATCCTGTTCCTAACCACAATCCAATGGTGCGAGGAAAATATTAAACTAACAACACATAAAGAACCATACAATAAAACATTATAAAACTCTTGCATCCACATACTGTATGTCCTTCATGCCTTAATATTTTAATCCTGATATTTAATACAAAAAAAGCATCACATAGCACTACTGTATAGTGTAAACTTATAATGTGTATGAACACTGCAGGAACATTTATCTAATAGTTGTTTTAAGTCTAACAACCATTTTTAGCACAGCAATTCACACATGACATGATGGTTTTCTTATTTATGTTGTAAGAATCAGAAAATATATGCTTTACATAATTGAACCATTTGCAGTTTGAAAGAAAAGATCATCTTTAAAGCTTTTTTTTTTTTCTCATAAAAAATTGCTCCAGTACATGTGAGCATTTTTTCAGGGGCTTTCTCATAAAAAATGTCAGGAAGTGCACTATATAAACTCTGTCAAGTATAAACAGGACCCAGGTAAACTCTCGACCATTAAGAAAGCTAAATCAGTACAGCCAAAACTTAGAAATAAGAGAAAATGTATTTATGCCCTTACATTGTCCTATATTTACAGCTTCTTTATTTACAAACCATGGTTTTCACCTTTTCTATTATGTCCACTGGTATTTTGTATGAAATCTTCATATTTTACTTAAGTGATCAACCTTCATTCAGGCATTTTATTAAAAGCATTTATGAAGGATTGTTTTGCATCTTTAGGTGACTCAACCGAGTATTTTGCTCCTTTCTCCTGGAATACTAAGGTAAAGGGGTATCTCATTTGGAATTTGATCCTTTTTGAGATTAGGAATGTACAAAATGGTGACAGTTTATGTTGTTCTTGTTTAATTTGGTATGGTAGATCTTTAGCAAAAATAATTTTACTTTTGTTTCATGTTATTGTTATTTTTCTTTTTAGCAGCTGTATACTTCTCTAGGCTTATCCTGGGTTTGTGCTGCTCGAGGTGCACAATGCACTCTCTCAATGGTGATCTGATTAGATTCTGCCTGGTTATCTAAGAAGCAGATGATGATTTAGTGTAAAACTTTAATTAGTTTTGATTGCTCATACTTTTCAGGTACTTCTTGCTTCCAGGTCTATGACTTTTTGTTCTAGTTCTTTAATAGTCTTAGTGTTAGATTGCGCTGTTGCTTGTAGCTGATTAATTTTTATTTTGTTTTCTAGTGTTTTAGCTTCTTGTTTATTCTAGTCTGTCCACTGTTTGGTTCATTGTATTTTCAAAAGTCTGCATTTTGTCTGATTTTTGTTGAATTGCCATTTGTAGTGGTTGTAGTGCTGTTATGAAGTCTTCCAAGCCCGGAAATCGCCCCTTTTTGATATGTTTGTACCCTTTTGGTCTTCTAGTTGTCTGGTAGTTCTTGCTCATTTGGAAATAATTTATTTTTCTGGTGTGATTATCTCTGAGAATTTGGATTTAGATGTTTGTATATCCATAGTTTATGTTTCATTTGCCATCATGTGTTTCCTTTTGGTAATGTATGTGTTTTCTTTTTTGCAGCCCGTTAGACCAGAGTTCAATCAGGTAAGTTGTCTAACCCTCTCAGGTAAGTTTCTATATATTTTTTGAAAGCTTTCTGGTTAGCAAATGGTTAGTCTAACCTTTAGAAGTAATTTGGAACTTAGCTGGCTATGTTTATGCTGATTTAAGTGCAATGGCCCTGCCGTTTACGTCAGAGCTGCGCTGACTCTGTGTTCACAGGTCGGCCGCAATTTTCCTCAACAGAACAATCGTAGTCTATTAAAGCCATCATAAAAGAGGAGTAAAAAGGGACAATGACATCTTTGGACCCAGAACAAGCACCTTTTATATTCATCTGGTCTAGGTGGAAGAAATTTCAAATGTAGGTATATGGTGGTTGAAGAAGAGCCGATTGTCTACAGAAGTGCCCAGGTCCCTAATAACTGTATCAGTTTTGCGAGGATGTTATTTATATGTCGGTACAAGGGGACTCATTTTTTTTCAAGGACATGAAAATACCCTTTTTAACATTTAATTTTAGACTATGGACCAGGCACCATTTTTTTCTTTGTGGGAGCCCTCCAGAGAGTTAATGAAAGCTTGCTAACTTGTTTAAAGAAGCATCTGGTGCTGCTGTGAAAGTGCTCCAAGTTATTAGACTGTATTTGTTGCTTATTTTATGAGCATAAGCTACTATTTATAGGTTAAAAAATGTTCTTCACCTTGGTTCCCCAGTGTTGTGTTTCTGAAATTGTTGAGAAGTTTAAAATATATCAGGAGCTGATTAGATTTTATTGCTATGTATCAGCTCATTGCAATGCAGTGTATTGTTCCCAAGATTTCTGACATATTTGAAAAAGGACTTATTATGTGTTTATAGCGTTTATATTACACTGTCAAAAACTCAAACTGTTGACAGCGTAATAATCAACATGAAAATGTTGAAACCCCTGAACATCGAACACACACATAAAAAAAAAAAAAAATGCAAACACAACACAAATTGCTCTATGCAGGGGGGCAAGCCCCCCTGCACCACCCCACACCCCCGTCCAATGACTTTTGCTTTCAACATTTTTGTGTCGACAATATCAGCTTTGATATTGTCGGCCTTTGACAGGGTGAAGTAGAACATATATATATATATATATATATATATATATATATATATATATATATATATACATATATATATATATATATATATATATATATATATATATATATGTGTGTCTGTGTGTGTGTGTGTGTGTGTGTGTGTGTAAGTATGTATGCATGCATATATTTATTTTGGTTTACTGTGAAAGCCCAGCTGGCAGCAAACCCCTTTTCACTGGAGTCCCAGAGAGAGAGAAAAGCTCCATACACATACAGTTAAAGAAACATACATTACACAATCATGATTTTCTCATATTATGCAAATACTAAGACATTATATGTACATATTAGTAATACATAAGACATTTATACATTTGTATATAATATTAAGACATGGTAATACAAAAGGTTCCTGAATACTCAATACATATTAGGAATATTAGTCTGAAAGAGTGTTTAAACAATGCTACAATTTTTGTACTTAGTTGGCTCAAGAGAATTTTAAGTGCAGCATTTGTTATGGTGGCAATTCTTGTTGATAAACTTATACTGGACAGTAACACTGGCATAGCCAAGAGGTAAGAAGAATTATACTTACCCTTGATAGAGGTGGTCATTTTCAGTTCATATTTAGCCTTTGTAGATTTGATTTTGTATTTTAGTTCATTGTTTAATATATTCAGCTTAGTTTTGGAGCTTGGGAAGGTTTCTTATTCCTATATATAATAAGTTGTTTTATTTTGTAATACATGGCTTGCTTATAGCAGATCTCCACCACAGTAGTTTGTTCCTAAAGTTCAAGCTGAATTTGTACCAAATCAGGATGGATAACTCAATGCAGACATTGAGGTAAGACCACAAAGTCTCTAAAATGTAATAGTATTAGATGCTGGATCCTCTCTGTGTACAGTAATGTCATAATAATGTTTTTCCTAGATAATCATAATACTACGGTATATAACACTATGATATTACATAACTGTAACACTATGGTACATAACACTGGAGTACACAATTGTAATAACCCTATGGTACATAACTGTAACACCATGGTACTTAACATACAGTACATAACTGTAAGAAAGCAATATAGAACACCTTGGTACACATAACTGTAAAACTGTGGTATATAACACAGTGATACACAGTTGTAACACTGTGGTGCATATACTACGTTACTTATCTGTAACACTGTGGTACATAACGCCATGATACATCACTATAATAAGACCACAGCAGGGTAGCCACCAATGGTCGAACATTGGCTCTAGATGATGGGCACTGTTGATATGACAGCTTGACCCCATGTGTAAAAATGAGAAAGGGGCCAATGGACAGATGGATGGGCATAGCTGTAACACTATGGTACATAACACTATGGTATAGAACTGTAATACTATGGTGCATAACATTGTAGTAGTACATAATGTTAACACTATATTACATAACACCTTGGTACATAACCTTAAGATTATGGAACATATCACTGTGGTACATAACTGTAAGACAATGGTAGAGTGCAATTTGGTACAAAACTGTAATGCTATTTCATACCACTGTGGCACACAAGTATAACACTATGGCTCATACATCTATAGTACATAACTGTAACACTATTGTACATAACATCATGCTGCATGACAGTAACAGTATGATACATAACACTCTGCTGTATAACTATAACACTACTGTACGTAACACCTAGGTATATAACTATTGCACTATGGTAGTGTGGTACACAGTTGTAACACTAAGGTGCATAACACCATGGTACACATCTGTAACACTGTTATACATAACACCATGGCACACAAGTGTAACAAAACCACATCAGGGCTAGCCATATGGTGGTGTGAAGTGTGCTGTTGATTTGAAAACCCAACCTCATGTGAAAAAAAATGGGAAAAGGGGTTATGACTGGATGGATGGAAATAACTGTAATAATATGGTATATAAAAGCTTGGTACATAATTGTAACACTGTGGTATATGAACTGTAGTACAGTAGTACATAGTGTTGTGATATAAAGCTGTAACACTATGGTACGCCATGCTGTGGTACTTAATTGTAACACTATGGTACATAATAACTGTAACACTATGGTAGATAGCTATAACACTGTGGTACAAAACACTGTGGTATATAACTGTAACACTATGGCAGACACCTGTAACACTGTGGTGCATAACTCTGTAGTATATAACTGTAACACTATGGTGCATAACACTGTAGAACTTAACTGAAACACTGTGGTACATAACACTATGATATATAACTGAAATACTGTGGTATATAACTGTAATTGTGGCACATAACACTATAGCACATAACTGTTACACTATTGTTCCTAGCACCATGGTATATAGCTATAACATTATGATACAAAATTGTACATGTAAATGTAGGTGCTTGTCTTTTAATGATGCAGGTTAACAGCAGTCTGACAGCCCTTTGAAGTTGTAGTATTGATGGCATGCCTTAGCCTGCAAGATACAGAAATATTTCTTCAAGTATAAGTACAGATCTGTGATACTGCAGTTTTCTTATCAATATGTTGTATAGCTGTATCTGTTTGTCGTGCCTGACATCTGTTCTGTATTTAATTGCCGTATTTCAATGTATTTTGTGTGTCTGTATTGCTGTTACTGCAGACCAGCTCATCTACATGGTTAAGAAATGAATAAATAAATGGATGGTTAGACGGATAGAAACACAGATAAAAAAATAATTTACTTTGACTTTTCTGAGTGCATCCCTGAGAACCAAAAAAGAATAATATGTATTTCATCTGATACCTTCTTTGTGGCTGTAGTTTGATAGGTATAAAATGGGTATGAGACTACCAGGTAATTTGCAAGATAAAACTACTTAATAGTCCGTTGTTGCATGCTTTATTTATTTATGAGGACTTTATATAGTTAAAGTGATATACATTTGGCAGCTTGCTAAGGGATGAACAATATTTACAGTTCCACAATCCTTTCCTTACTTTTAAAGTTATTCACATTTATTTGTTTGAAATAGAGGAAAGTGTTGATTCTTAACATATTTTGTCCATTTTACCCATTTTCACAAATATTATAGCTGCACATGTGCGCATACACACACACACACACACACACACACACACACACACACACACACACACACACGCACATGCACACACACACACACACACACACACACACACACACACACACACACACACACACGCACACGCACACACACACACACACACACACAGACACTAGCACGCTATGTCACTCATTTTATCTGCTAAGGCTTTAAAAGTGCTTAGGTTTGTTCATTATGAAATATTCAAATTATTCTTTTTTTCCAGTTTGCGCACTGATACCACTAATTTTGGTCACAAATTATATATCTTGGACCTTTGAACTCTCTTCCCTTTACTCTTTAGGTCCCTTTTTGACCCTCTCCCAATATTATTAGTTAATATTTAAGATCCTTTATTTTTGCTCTTCATTTTTCTTTATTTCTGTTATTCTCTGATTTTCTAAATGCTTACAAAGTCAATCATTTTATACAAATCTTTTTTATGTGGACATGATATTTTAATCAGGAAGTTATTACTTTCTTCTTTCTAACTGTGCTACTGCATGTATTAGTGCTGTAAATTCCCTGCATTTATCACATTTATTATTTACTACAACATCTAGCTATGATTTATTCTCTACCAGAATTAGGCTCACTACATCTATATTTAGACTGCAATGTAACTACTAATATTTATGGATATGACATAATGTTTTGATGGCCAACTGACTGAAGCCCATCAAGTTGTGTCTGACAGATTAAATGGGTTTGTGATTAAACTATTTTACATGAGTTGGCAAAGACCACGCACCTACCTCTGCAGAGATTTTAGTCTCCTACAATCCTATAAGTGATATGGTAGCACTGTGTTTTTTATTATAGCTCAGAAATAATTGCTTGCTTGCATTAGACAAAAGAAGTATTTTGACTGAGACCACCATGTGGTGTTTTATGCAGCTTGTCTCTTCCTCAAAGTTGTAAGATAGTGGAGTTGATATACGTACATTCCGGAAAGTGTGTCAGACTTGCCCTTATGTGACAGGATACAGGCGCTGTACTTCCTGCAAAAATCAATTTATTTTAAGGTGCTTTGCTGCACTGAATGTAACAGGCAATGTGTGCTACTGGTATTATTTAACTTCTTCTGGCTTTTCCCGGTTAGGGGTCGCCACAGCAGATCATCTGTCTGCTCATGATTGGCAGTGGAGTTTTATGGTGTTGAGTTGCCAGCCCAGCACCCAACCTTCCACAGAAGGCACACATGCATGCACTCACACCTAGGGCCACTTTGTTAGTGTGCTAAATGCACCTACAGCATGTCTTTGGGATGTGGAAGGAAACCAGAGCACCCGGAGGAAACCCACACGACCACAGGGAGGACATGCAGATTCTGCACAGAAGGCAACCCAGCCGAGTATCGAACCAGAGAACCTCTTGCTGTGAGGCAGCAACACTAACCACTGCACCACCGTGGCCACTATATTATTTATATATTTATATTTTGTTGACCAGGTTAATCCCACTAGGTGATCAGTCTCTCTTTTGTGGGGATACTTGAGTTGATATTCATACTAACTAGAGGAAATTTAGACAAGACTCTGGGAAAATTCCTTTACTCTTTTCCTGAAGGTTGGGCCAGAGGGCTAGAGTAGAAAGATGGATGAAACATGGAGGAGAGTGAGGAGATAGGTAGTTTTGTGGATGGGGCTGTTATGAAGTTATGGGTAATAGAAGTGCTGTGGGTTAGTTTGTACCATGAGCAAAAGTTGTGGATCTTCAAGAATGAAACCTGAAAAAAAAGATGTTTTGCAGCATTTAATTTATGAGAAAGAACTTGTTGATGATATGGGTTTATCTTTTTTTGCAGAGGTAGAAAAGTGTTTTCCACTGGAGGAAAGCAGTGGAGAGATTTCAGTGATATGCAGGAACAATGACCTAGACAGAAATATGCTCAAGAGTACGGTGATTCTACCCAAGATTTTACAGAATCTGCAAGAGCAAGCATTTGTTGAACAAAGAAATTAGGTGATGTTTGTGTCAGAAAATAACTTAGAAGTGCCAAAAACTTATGTCACAACAGTGACTGAGCATTTGCATATACAGAAAGACAGTATTGCTGAGAGGACAGAAAGAATGGCACACTATTTGGGATGAATTATTGCTCCTGTATGTTTCTCATTTACATATATTGGGGCTTTAATCCATTTGGGTTGGGCTGTCTTTTTTTTTTCCTGAAGTAAGTTTTGAATCTTTTCTTTTTCTATCACAAAAGTTCTTGTGATTAATAAAAAGTAATGCTAAGCTCCTTTGACAAATAGTGTGGTTTCAAGAACTGTTACGTAATGAGATAAGATAACAGTACAATTTGGGACAACAGAAGCAACTAAATGAAAATTAAAGAACTTTTTTGAGCTAAACTGTTTAAAAGAGTTTATTAGTAAAATATTAGATGATAGGATACTTTTTTTAAAGTGCGGGAAGTTTGAGCTTTATCAGATGTGGATGGAGGGGAAAACAAAACATTATTTTAGTATTGCAATTATTAATGTTAAAAAAGCTATAATTAAATAGTGGGGTCAGCCCAAAATATGTCATTTTCTGTGGTATAAATACACATTTAAAACAAGCATTCTTCAAAGGCAATGTACTCACTGTGGAGATGTGGGCTACTCCAAAAAGGACAATAATATTACTTGCAAGAAATGCGAGGAACAAAACCATTTACTAAAGGCTGTAGCTTTACAGATTTCTGAGCGTATAAGTGTTTGCAAGATGTTAGTTTTCACAGTGCTCCAGGATCAGATGGGCTTGGTTATCATATCTGTGAAAGATGGAAAATTAGAAGATAGTAATGTTGAATGTTATGAATAAATAGTTAGAGTATGGAGTAAGAAATCAAAATGTATATGAAAGAGTTATAAGATCATTTTTTTCACAAACGGGGAAAGCAAAATATTAATAATTGATGACCACTGGACATTAAGCAACTCGGATTATAAATTGTTTAGGAATGTTCTGGAAAACAGGATTACAATATGTGATAGTTTAAAGATTATACAATAAAAGGTTATTAGTGTTGCGGAATATGTGGCCATTGTAAATCAAGCATACCCAATAGGAAGAAGTACAGCCACTTACGTCTTCTTGAGTCGCAGGCTATCTGTTGGAATATGCTCCTTATTCTCCAAAAGATATTTTAACAGTTAGACTGTTAGATATCAGAAAAATCAGGGAACTTCTGCAAAATTGTAAACAGATGAAAAGTATTGTAACCAACAGTATGATCGATTGTACTGCTAGTAACCATTTCTCTCAACTACCAACAGTTTTGCAGAACATCTCTGATTTTTCTCATATTTTGTACCACATCCCCTGCATGTAGTAAAAAAAATAATAAGATTTTACATTTCAACCCTCCCACCACCACCATTTATCCTGCTGTACTGTACTGATGTACTGTGCAAGTGTGTCTTATACATGCACAGTACATCACTACGGAGTAGAGGAAGCAAGCAAACACTAAGGTTTCATTATACAATGAAATTATTTAAGAAAGGTAAGTGATTTCTTTCTTCAATAATTTCATTGTATAATAGCAATAACCAACTCCTGGGTGTGACTACCCAGCATTTACCCACCATTGGCTTAGTTTGATCATGATTGCAAACCACACAAACCATGGGTAAATCCCAGGATACCAACATCCAGTTATGGATTGTTGCTTAAATATGTGTTATAGAGAGGAAATAAATAGGGGAATTATTGATTTTGTTCAGAGAAGTATCTGGCTATATAAAAAGGGAACAGCTGAAAGTAACATAGTGGTGTGAGATGTAAAAAAGCTTACAACAATATATTGCATTGCACTATCGTATGTAGAAAATACTGAGGGGAATATAGTTTGGAAGAAAGTTTAGTTATAGTATTAGAATCACTTTCCTTTATGGTATTATAACAAGGTTATGGGTAATGCATGGTTAGGTGAAACTGTTAGCATAAGAAGAGGGGTAAAACAAGGGTGTACCCTGACTGGAGTCTTATTTGCATTGAATACGAAAGCTGACACTGGAAGATATAACACAATGGTGAGAGGAGTAGCAGTGGGAAGCTAAAGGGTGTTACAATCCCTGTTTTTATGACATATGTGGATGACTTATATTGGCATCCTAAATAATGTGTAGATAAAGGACTTGCTTGTTGCAGCAGAAAATGAGTTAAATGAATGTTGGGCTGATACAAAATAAGTAAAAGGTTTTAGAAATAATAAGAACCTGTGTAGTGTTTATTTTTCTGAGGAAGAAATAACTGCTGTAGGGTCATAGGTATATGCTAGGCTAATGACCACCAGGGCCTTTATAAGCCTAACCATGTAATCAACCCAGTCGTGTCCACATTTATCATGGGACGTTATTAGGAAGGGGTATGTTAGTTTGGAGATTACTGTCTGGCTCTGTCTATCAAAGATATGGGGGCCATACCCAGGGTGAATTTCTGATTTCCCATCCATTGGTGAAGGTAACACTTAAAAGGGTAAGGGATGGACTCTACTTCACATGATGGGGAGCATGTTTCACAGCATGGGGATCCATTGAGGCATGTATCTATCTTTCCTACATGTCTTTATTTATGTTACAAGTAAAAATGTAATATTTGGATCTAGTCATTCTAATGCTGTTCATTTTATGGATGTGCAAAAGGTACATCAGAGATGGATCCGAGGATGACTTGTATGCCAGGCGTAGATCACCTTTCCGTAACCTCTGTGAGATAGAGTATAGAGATAAGGCTTTAAGAAGATCCATATAGGGCAATGTGTTTATACTCTGGATTCTCCTTGTAACAAACCTTTGTGGGTGTTCCAGCTTTTGCATATGCACATGCCAAAGGAGGCATTATACTCAATAATGTGTCTCATAAGAGCTGAATAAAGTGGGACTATGACTTCCTCTGATTTGGATGTTATGCCATCACTTAGAGGTTGGGTGACATAAAATGATTTTCTTATTGCCTTGGCCACACGTTTTTCAAACATCAGATTACTGACTGCATATATTCCCAGATCCCTGACTAACAGGTGTCTTATTCATGGAGTAATTAGCCTGGGTGGCAATTTTCTGTAAAGGTATTATAATACATTTCTTTGCATTCAGTTTTAGACCATGACTTTGGCACCAATCATTTGTGTGTGTTAGACTCTCTTGTAAGGTGTTTATGTCATGGGGGGAATTGTAATCATCCATGAACTTGGTCAGCCAAAGGCCCCATGACATTAGGTTTTACCTCTGAAACATAGATGCTAAATAGCAGTACCCCCTGTATTTAGCCCTGATGTAAAACTTTGATAACCAGTCTGTCAGTGGAGGGGGTATCACAAATCCTGACTTCCTGTGTCCTGTCTATGAGCCAGCTTACAATCCATTGAGTTGTGTAGGGGGTTATACCTAGTTTTGTGAGTTTCTCAGCTATACCTGACTGGCATATTTAATCGAATGCCTTAGCCAGGTCCAGGTAGACAGTATAAATCATTTTCCTTTCATCCATTGCCTTGGTGACCTTCTCAGAAAAGCCTGCCAGGTTTGGTAGGCATGACCTTCCCTTGACAAAGTCAAACTGGGTTGGGCCCAGTGTATGATGATTGCCTACATCTTTGTTTCTTTTGTTTTTTTTTTTCATTTCCATGATAATTAATTCCACGGTTTTGCATTTTAGACTAGTCATACTAATAGGTCTGTAGTGTCTGGGGTCATTGATGGTCCACCCTTGTGAAGTGGGATAACTGCTGCAGTCCTCTTTTCTTGTGGTTCAAAGCATGTTTTGAGACTATAGTTGAAAAGTGACGCAAGTGGTCTTGATAGGTCATGTTTCAATCTATTTAGAAGGCACCCCATGATATTGTCAGAGTCCATTGAAGTTGTGTTTTTGGCCTTAGCAAGCATTGTCAGGACTTGCTCCCTGTTAATAGTTAGGGAGGAGGTATGCTAGTAGGTATTTTATTGGAGTGGGAGGTGGGGAGGAGTGGGGGGTGCAGTTTGTACCGAATTTCTTGACCATCTAATTTGCCATGTGACTCTGCTCAGTGATTGGCACCACTGACAGTTTGGCACACTAATGTGTGCTGACTTTGAGGTAATGGGTGTGAAGGTTGGTGGAAGGGAAATAGATGGAAATGTTGATAGAATATGGAATAATAAGTTTGTGGACCCTGTTAGACTTGTTAATATGTGGAATATATTTCTACTGACTTATGCCAAGAAAAGTGTATTTGATACATTTTAATATACTTGGGAAGTTAGGATATATTGATAGTGTTTATAGATTCACAATTAGTATGTAAAAAGTGCTGTTGGAAATGTTTGCTGTTTACAGCAATATGGATATCAAAGTTAACTCACATAAAGAAGGGGTGTTATATTGTCATAAAAATCCAGTTGTTCATTTAGCCTCATTACATCTTTGCTGGTTAGGATGTGATATTATAAGTAAATATAATAAATTAGTTGGATACGTTTCTTGTGGAGAAATAAGTTTTGGAAGACTATGGAGGTAGAGAAAAAGCAGAGATGAAGAAAAAAATGGATACCATAGGAATTGAAATGCATGCCGACAAATTATGATGTGGAAAGTGCAGTTTAACAGTATAAGCACAGACAGAAAACTATATGAAGATGTAATAGAAATATTTTATGATGATAGAATTAATATGACAGAATAAAAATATAAAGGAGAGAAATAAAATACTTAATATGGTCAATTAATTAGAAGATCTTTTGTGGAGTCTACTATTAAGGGAATTATCTATAAAATGTAAAGTGAAGTAGAAACCAATGAATGTAATAATCTGTAACTCAGCTCAACTGCTAGCAACTTTGAACTTGCTTGCTAGAGTCTGATATAATTCTAGAGATTTGGAAAAAAAGTTAATGCAGAATTTAGATATGAATGTTTTCCATACTTGAATATTGAAATGATAATTTAGGGTATACATCATGTGAGTATGTCATCAAGAAAGGGATGAGATGGGCACAATATTATTGAGTGCTGTTTGCATTATATGGGTCATCAGGTGTGAAGAATTCTTATTTAATACATTGTTGAATAGTGAGAAGACACAATATTTATGGAGAACAGGGACAGGTAAAGTGATACAGTTGTTTTATGCAATATCATTTTTATATTTCAGTACGTACAATATAATTGATGTTACTGGATATAATACTGTGTGTATAAAAATCAGATGTGCTATCTTAATAAAGCCCCCCATTCCTTTCAATAGTGCAGTGTGATCTTTGACTCCATCTGAGCTACTGCCAACTCAAGCAAATAGGAACTTAGTTTAACATCTCATCTAAAGGATGGCACACTCATATACACATGTCCTCCTTAAACTGCACCACTGTCAATACAAGAAAAGTAATGTACATACCCAAATGAGACTAGAATCTACAGCCATCTGATCTTCCATCACCAAACTACTTGTTAAACTGATACTGCTACTCCTAAAGACTTCAGGACCATGGAGATATATATATATATATATATATATATATATATATATATATATATATATAGTTAACCTCAAGCTGATCAACTGTGTACTTCAAACGCAGTAAGACTACTTAGATTATTAATTTTATTTTTGGCTTAATCCTCTAATACTGTATACTTTTACCCTGTGCCCTCAGTTTACAGTGGCCTTTGCATGTCACTTGTTAAAAAAAAAAAGCTTCTCTTCATTAACCTGTACTGTTAGTGTGCATCCCGTTCTGTATAATATCACTGTGTACTCCAATTCCTTTTAGGTATTTAACTAAATTACAGATTACAATTTAAACTGATATTGCTAAATGCTTTAATAATCATGTTACAGTAGATTGCAACTTTTAATGGGTATTGCTTATGAACTACTCCAATAATGTATATGTGAAAGTTACTACTGTACTCATGTTTGTATTATTTTTCTGGCCTGGGACATCACTGTGAATGGTTTTTGAACCAATCCATTTAATCAATTAAAAATACAACAAACCAAACAATCATATTAAAAATGCATATATATATATATATATATATATATATATATATATATATATATATATATATATATATATATATATATATATATATATATATATATATGTATATGTATATATATACACACAAAAACACTAACACTTTTATTGAAATTTTCAATTAACTCAATTAATTCATATCAAAGTATGGAAGACAAGGACATTATGACTACAAACAATGCAGGACTAAAGACAATGAGACAACAGCATATAAATGTAAACATTAAACAAGAAAACTTGATTAGCAAGTGATTCTGTTGGGGTACAGTTCTCCTGCACCCTCATGGGAGATTGCACTCTCCCAACTCTCGTGAATCTAAATAAATATGGTAACTCTGTGCACCCCAGCATGTTTGGTAACAGAAAGCTCCCTTACTGTTATTTAGACATTTGTTAACTGGGTATGTCCAAATGAGCCTGAGCCCATTTTCCCTGGAGACTCGGGGAGAAAAGTTCAAAGAACAGAATACATTTTAGTGCAGAGAAAGTAGAGAGTAGTAAGCATCTGATATAAATTATTTCTAACACCTAGGTAGCTGCATACACAACTTAAAAGTACAATGTTGCAGTGGTATATACAGAAGTTTCTTCAACTAGCAATAATTCTAATACTGAAGTAGCTGTGTGCACATTCTTATACTAAATAAAATTGTAGTAGAGTAGCAGTAGCTATATACACTGTTAAAAATTCAAAAATATTCAAATATATTCATATTATTCACAGAAAACATCTTTCAGCAGTCGTGTGATCCCCTTACTTATTCTGGCATAAGCTGACAAAGCAAAATTACAAAATCTATCTCCTCATCAGTTATACTCCAGTACGATTTTCATGACTCATAGTATTTCAAATATATCTCAAGAGTTTAATATATAATAGAAATTTGTGCCAACATAACCACATCTCTCATTTTGTTACAGTGACAAGTTTATAGAAATTAATTTCTAGTATTCCTCTGAGAGATTAGCCCTTATAAACCAGACAAAGCATTAAATATGTTACCATTGTTAATGGCTAAAACAATGTGGACATAATTTAAACAACATTTTAAAATGTGTTAAATAATCAGCTATGGCAGTCATGACAATTACCCTCCATCCTGTATGCTCCTCTACCCAGCTAATGAGCAGACATAACTAATGTCATTATAACCTGATAACACACATATCAGGCTGACTACTTGTCCCCCTATTTGATCTTTAATCACTTTCTGTTTTCAGCAAATTGTTTAAAAAAATATAAATACCATTCTGCAGTCACATAAACCTCTAAGGAGCTTACATTTGTTAAGGCATGCATTTAAGTAAGGTTTAAATTGTTTTGCAATAGTCTGAGCAGTCATAAAATATAGTGTATTTCCAACAGAATACTCTAACCACTGTAGTTTTGAGACAGTAAACCACTTGTCTTTATCAAAGAGTCAGGTATCTCTCACTTTGTTGAGAAATCTCTTAAACGAGCTGGGACTCCAAGAGAACATTGTGGTGCACCAAGGACAAATGGACATGTAGCATCCTAAAGGTCCCCGATAGAAGAAGGAAGAATAAACCATCACTGGAAATTTAACCATGGACATCTCTGGGAAGAGAAGAAGAAGGTCTAGACAGATAGAAGGTGGTGGTAATGGTAGCTTGTTGTTGTCTCCCCAAGGTAAGGATTTCAGGTGACTTTTGTAGGTTACAGATGTGGTATTGCAAAATTCAGAGAATCAAGGCATTAACTGCATTCAGGAGCTCTTGAAATCTGTTGAGCCAGATGGCAATATCAGTTTCTGGGTTGATTGGGGACAGTCTGACAGAACAGGGCAGAGCACCCTTTTGGAGAAGGAGAATTTCCCTCTTTGCCAAGCAACTTGATGGTACTGTGGGGTGGTGGTGGGCAGGAGATCTCCTGCAGGTATTGTTCACTAAGGGCTTTCAAGGAACACAATAGGTAGGTACGGATGGCAAGGCAATGTTCACCATGTCTCATTTCCATCTACTTGTGAAAAAGAAGATTTGGAGAGTGGACTTTGTTGATATATTTGATCTCATCAATACTGATTGGATCAACAGAACTGCTGAGGCTAAACTCCTTCTGCTAAAAAGACCTGACAGCAGCCTCAGAACAACTGGGTTTTGAGCTTTGTTTATTTAATGACTGTAATATTAGAAAAGGAGCTTCATCAGGACTTGCCACTCTTGGAATATTTTTAATGACAAGAGGAGGACAATGCCTCATGGGTGGGTAATGTCTGGTTATGGAAAGCTAAAGGTGGTGGGAAAGTAAGCATGCTAATACATGGCTGGGGACCATGTTGGATAGGTCAGATGGACAAGATAAAGTGGGTAATGAAGGGTTGGGTAGCAAAACAAGAGTCTGATGGGCATTTAGCACAGATAAATGTGTTTATACAGCTTTTAGGTTTAGCCATCATTTATCTCATTGCGGTGGCCTGTATGGGGCTTTGAGGCACTGGCACAAGAAAGGTATGACCTCACCTCCACAGGATTTTGGCAGGAGGATCATCAGTCCTGGGAAAGAGTAGGGCAAGATAAACATTGGGTATGACACCCTTTCGTGGTGTGGTTGGATACCCAGTTGTTGCAGTTTCCAAGTAGTCAGAAATCCTGTAGAAGGCTTTTCATTACAGTTTCCAATTATAGTTTCCAATCAAGTCATAGGCAAGTGATATTAAGCAGGTCAGAATAAGGCAGGAAGGGGACAGTGCAAGAGCTGATAGATAAGGAGATTCAGGCAGGGAGAATTCGGATTTTATCGGATCTACCCCTTTTGGGTCACGAGTCTCATTACTGGGATTTTTGCCCATAAAGAAGCCTGGATAATTCAGACTGATACATCACCTTTCCTTTCTGAAGGGCAGTTCAGTGAATGATCTCATTTACAGGGTTGACATTAAAGTCCATTATGTTTCAATGGGCAATACAGTGCAGGAAATAAATAATTTTTAGACTCTTGTCTAGAAAAGCTTGACATATAGTCGATCTTCAACCTACTAACCATCTGCGAACATGACTTCACGTTACTGGGCATGCATCTGTGGGGGCGGGTGGTATTTTGATAAGCCAATGCTGATGAGAAGTGCAGTTGCTTGCACCATGTTTGAAATCTTTAGTAGAACCATGCAGTACATCTGATAGTCGGGTCTCAAAACTGAGGACAGTGTATTATTTGGATGATTTTTGTTTGTGCATCAGGGTAAGGATGCATTGGAGTGAAGCATGGAGGCTTTTGTTCAACCATGTAAAGAGATGAGGGTACCACTGGCACAGTATAAGTAAGAAAAGTCATCCAAAGTGTTGGCATTTGTAAGGCTCAAAGAGGGTACTGAACTGGGGTCATTTCATCTCCCAGAAGTAAAGTTAACCAAGTTGAAAGACAGGAATGGAAGGTTACTACAGTTAAAGAGATGATGGAAGTTTGGGGGCTATTGAATTTTGCTTGCAGTGTCAGCACCAGGGATAACAATTTGTAAGGCCTTCAGCAAATCTTTTTCCAAATGTAAGCATCATTGGGTCAGGGATTGTAAGCCAGTGAAGAAAGACACAACTGCATGAGGATATTTCCTCCATCATTTTAACGGTGTACAACAAGACTGTGTGTCTTCAGAGGATCTGCATTTATACTGAAGCAGCAGGAGAGTTACGTATTGGAGTTTACTTCCAGAGTAATCAGTTTGCTGAGTGGTGTCAGGTTTCTTGGTCACTGGAGTAGAGAAGGGATATTACCATTTTAGTACTGATGCCTATTTGGGCACTGCAGTGGCTTGGCAGGAGGAGTTCTGGAACAGGAATTTTTTTTTATGCTGATAATTTAGCAGTAATACATGTGTTAATGAAGAGACAGGCCAAGACAAGTTTAGTGCAAGGATTGTTGTGGAAGCTGTGCATTGCCTCACGATCTATTTGTCGTTTTCAGCTGAACATATCCAAGGACATGTTAATACCATTGCTGACTATCTGTCTCATTTTCAGTTCAAACGGTTTTATTCAGTGGCTCCAGAAGCACAAAGGGAGAAAATAACAGTGCCAAGGGGGGTGGTCCGCTAATTGGGTATGTGTTGCTAACTGGTTAATGTTGTAATTTTGTAACCTTGTCAACCAGAAAGTCATATGGGAAAGCTTTGTTTGCATTTTGTGGTTTTGTGATGTGGTTGCAGTGCAGTGAGAGGTGTTAGTCAGTGCAGTTAGTGGCTAGGTATCCAGTGGTCAGGTGGAAACTGGGAGAGGCAGTAAGAACTATCAGGGTGTATTTATCAGCAACTAAAGCTGTGGCAACATTTTATGGTACCAAGAATTTTACAAAGCACTGGTGCATTTTATAAAGGTTGAAAGGTAGATCTATGTTCAGTTACCGAAAAGGATAAAACCTGATCGGCTAAATTTCGAACGGGACACAGGAAAACAGAAAATTAGCGAATAATGACAACATCAGAATGAATGCATTGAATGGCCATAGTCAGTCAACATTGCAAACCCAACCAACCTATGTAGGGGGCTGAGCCTGCCACTCCCTCCCTAAATACATATACCGACTCTGAGATCGCACTACAGTGGGGAAAAGGGCAAATTTAAAAAAGTTTCCCATCACTTACCTTATGCATCGCATTACTTTTTGGCTGTTGGCCAACTATGACCATTCAAAGCATTTATTTTCAATGTTCTCATTGTTTGCTGATTTTCCATTTCGCTGTGTCCTGTTCAAAATTTAGCTGTTTGAGTTTCATCCTTTTTGGTAGCTGAACATAGATCCATTATTTTCAGTGTGTGTTATGTGTTTCTATCTTGACAGTGATGCATGTGTGTGCTTTTAGGGTTAGTGAAGTACTGGGAAATTTTAGATGAAGGGATGTATTTATTATAAAATCCAGAATAAAAAGAGGCAGGACCCAGAAATGGCAACTGGTCCAACTTTATTCACCAAAACAACCACAATTAGCGCTTTCGTCGGTAATAAACAAACTTCACCAGATGAGATTCACTTGAATAGTACACCATATTAAAAATGAACCCCATCATCATGTGACTTCCCACATTATACATTTAAAGAGCCCACACACAATTATAAGCATTGTAAAATACATTGCAAAATACATCACATAATACTAACAGAACCACTTAACAACATACTTAAAAAAAATGAAAACATGAACAAAATGACTAAACAGACATTAAAATAATTGTTAACAAATTTTATATATATATATATATATATATATATATATATATATATATATATGTGTGTGTGTGTGTGTAAAAATACTCATCTCTGAAAAACTTTAAGCTTTAAAACTGGCTGAACAGATATCAACTCATTTAAGCCTGGACTCACACTTGCATTACATTTCAATTGCCACAGCAGTTCCTTTTTGTCCAAATGCAACCCCAAAGGTCCACCCCTTGAATTTTCAATCAACTTCTCCAAAACAATGAATTTAGAACAATGTCTAGGATGCAATTTAGTGTGCCTAGCCAAAGCATTTGTTTCTTGTGCTTTAGAAATGACATACACATGTTCCATTATCCTATCTTTTAACGCCCTTTCCATTCTGCCCACATACAAAGCAGTGCAAGAGTCACATAGGGCCACATACACTACTCCTTTTGTATTACAGTTATAATTACCATGCATTTGATACATCTTCCCATTGATAACAAATGCCTGGGTACATTTATATAGGGGCAGGCTCTACAAAACACATATTTTTTCATGGTAAAATCTTGATTGTCTGAGGAAGAATTAACAGATATTTCCAGGAAATCTTTTAAGTTTTTACCTCGCCTGAAAATTATTGTTGACTTGTCTCCTAACTTGCTAGCCAACTCATGATCTTCTCTAATAATTTCCCAATTTTTCATGATTATTTTTCTAACCTCTGCTTGATCTAATGAAAAAGTGGTAATAAATGAACTCTTGTACTTATCAGAGCTGAAACAGTTCCACTTATTTGGGTCATTGCTTCACATCCCCCATGAAATGATGACTCCCCCAGCTTACTTGGGGGTGTCAACTGTGGCTTTAAAATAGGCATATATACATTGTTCTGTCTTTTAATCATGACTTCATCTATGGATGAATCAACAAAGTCTTTAGGATATCCACGTCCCCAAACATGGATTTTAACAAAAAGCATTCTTCCACAAAGTCTTCATATGATGATGTCATTTGTGCTCAAAAATGACGTGCACGTGGCCTATAGTAGAATTTATTCTACCCTGTTTGACATGTCTGTGCAGGGGCAAATTCAGAAGGAAGAGAAGGAAGAATATGAGTATTTGTGTATAAAAGAAGCTGTTATCCCCACAATATTTGGAGTTCCTAAGCTCCACAAGGGCATAGTTAATCTACCATTTTGTTCAATTGTCGATGCCAGGAATTCCATCATATCAGCTATTGCAAAGCACTTGGACATTAAGGTGAAACCATATGTTCAAGTGGTGAAAAACCTGGTAAAAGATTATTGGCAATTTTTACAGATGTGTAATGATGTGGGAGCAGTTACTCATGACCTGTTTGTTACCATTGACATAAAAGATCCTTATTCAGTGATCCTACATGATGTGGGACTGGAATGGTTTTCAGAATGTTTACATTTTCATTCAGATTTGGATTAAGATAAAATGAATTTGCTTTGTGATCTTGTGGAACTAGTTTTGTACAACTACATATTTTTTGTAAAACATTTTTTTTCTGCAAACAAAAGGTGTGGCCATGGGTGCAGCCTGTGAGGTCATCTATGCCAACGCAGTTATGACTACATGGAAGGAGAAGTTTTTGTTTAACAGTAGCTTCAAAGAATCCTGGACCATGTACACTAGGTACCACAATGACATTTTTCTTATATGGACAGGGCTCCAGGAGACAATTTTGAGTTTCAAGGAATACATCAACAGCTGTACTATTTTTCTAAAATTTTCATTTGAGGTGAATGACCAAGACATTGCCTTTCTGGATGTGGCACTTAGAAAGGACACCAATGGGTGTTTGGTGTCTAAAATATATAGGAATCCCACTTATTCAATTTTTTTTTACATTTTAAAAGTTATCACCCTCGCCAGCAGAAAAAGGCAGTCTTAAAAGGACAGTTGGTTCACGCAGCATGAATGACATCATCATATGAAGACTTTGCGCACACTAAATTGCATCCAACACAGTGTTTTAAATTTGTTGTTTTGGAGAAGTTGATTAAAAATCCAAGGGGTGGTCCTTTGAGGGTGCATTTGGACAAAAAGGAACTGCAGTGGCAATTGAAATGTAATGCAAATGTGAGTCTAGACTTAAATGAGTTGATATCTGCTCAGCCAGTTTTAAAACTTAAAGCTTTTCAGAGATGAGTGTTTTTACATATTTTTTTAATAATTACTTTAATGGCTGTTTAATCATTTTTTTCATCTTTTTTAAGTATATTTTTAAGTGGCTCTGTTAGTATTACGTGATGTATTTTACAATGCTTATAACTGTGTGTGGGCTCTTTAAATGTGAAACACTGGATGTCACATGATGATGGTGTGTGTTTTAAATATGGTGGACTATTCAAGTGAATCTCATCTGATGAAGTTTGTTTATTACAAATGAAAGCACTAACCCTGGTTGTTTTAGTGAATGAAGTTGGATCAGTTGCCGTTTCTGGGTCCTGCTGCTTTTCATTGTGGATTTTACAGTTTGTGGTTGGTGTTTGTGAATTTCAGTGGGATGTATTTATTATTCATGCAAATGTTTTGATTTAGTAAAGTAGATTTAAGATATATCTGGTAGGTAGAGGTCAGCAAATCTTGTTAGGGTCAAGGATGTGGGTTTGTGACCACTGATTTGGTTGTTAGAATGGAAAAATGTAGTATAAGGTGCAGGATCCAAGTTGGTATTACAGTAGAGTAATTGTTGGTCAGTTAATTAACATGATTAGAAAGGTACTTGTGAGTCAAGAGTTTAAATGGTTCAAGATGCTTAGCACATCCTTACAGAATCTAAAGAGCCTCGGATCTAGCAGCAGAGGGCAAATCAATGGAAATCATAAAAAGAATGGTAGGTGGGCTTTTAATGCCTTTTAGCCTTATTAAGCAAATTGGGCTTTGTGTAGAAAAGGGGGGTTGTGGTGCTGTGTGTTTTCATTAATTCATTGTTGTTTTTTTTTCTTTTATTGGAGTCAGCAATTATACCAAGGTTGTTGTGTAGGTTTTCTTTTAGTTTAAAGGTATTAGAGGGAGCAAGGAAGGTTTTTATTCACTAGATAGTTCAGGTTGCCCTATCCTTATGTTTTTCAGTGTTAGAGCATTGGGAGTTTAAAGACAATGACCTTGTACGGTTCAGGCAGGATGAGATTAATTTAAGTGATTTAGGTTGAGAGCTTAGCATGAATTTATCCATGTGTTTGAAGGATTAAGTGAGAGTTTGATGTTATTATTATTAAGAATAGGAGGAAAGGAAGGGAGGAAATGGGCTGCTTTGAGCAGCCTAGTGGGCTGAAGAAGGGTCTTGCAGCCTGGATAGACGATAAGCCTCTCCTTTTACTCTCCCTTCCTTCCTGATGATAGTCTGAGTGAATTGTGCTTTCACACTGCTCTGGTAGGGTTGGTCTTATGTAAGTGAGCAGAAAGCTAACACTGCTTGCACTTGTTTTGATTTGAAGTGAGCATTCTACTCCACTGCCTTTACAAGTTAATAATTTGTATAGTTTAGCAGTTGTTTCTCATTAATGTATTTGGTGATTGAACTGCAAAGCTCGTTTCTTGTTTATTTAACTCCTGTAATAAACTGGTCATATTGATCTATGGTAGTCTGTTTATTGTGTGCAGGCATGGGTTCTGGAGCAAAAGCAAATATTATACATTATACATAGCACTCTATGCTAATTCCATTGGAAAATCCTGGAATGCCCTCCCAAACAACCTAAGACACGAGACCTCACTCAACCAATTCAAAAAACAACTCAAAGAACTATTAAAATCTGAATGGTTATGCCCATGTTCTAATCCTGATTAGTAGCAAACAGCCAACTACTATTATCCATCCAATCCATAATTCAAGGGTCTTCATTTGTAGTTAGTATACTCCAACTACCTAAGAATGTTTCAACTATTTAAATTATCTGTATAACCCTTCTAATTGTTCATGTGACTTTGAAATTAATACTTTGTATTCTGATCTCCTGTTGTTTTTTGTCATAACTACCCTCTATGGAGCTTTTCTCCCCGGGCCTCTACTGAAAATGGACATGTATCCAGTTGGACTAGCCCGGTCAACAAATGTAAAATAAAATAAAATAAAATAAATAAAATAAATATACACATTTGGAAGTCATTTCATGGCACAATTAATGGCATATTTTGTAATTCTTGTAAAAGATTAAAATACATCCTTCTTTGCATGAAGTCATTTTACTGTTAATCATTTTCAAATAACTTTTTTAGTCCAGTAGCCAAGAGGTATAGAAGTCAACTGCTTTCACCTCATAATCATATCATGATATCTTTTAGGTTCATAGGTGTCTATTAGGTTAATAAGCACAAGGCCCTTTTTAAGCCTTGCATTGCATCCCAAAGCTCTGGCAGATTCTGGTACCCTTGATAAGTGTAAACAGGGTCTTGGGAAATGAAAGATATACAAGGAGGGGCCTGAGAGGTGAACCAGTTACAGGCTGCCTGTGTTTACTAGAGACATAGATGCCAAAAAAGGGATGAATTTCTTGTTCCGCATCCAATTATTCAAATTACATTCAAATTGGGTTAGAGAGGAACTCTGCTTCAGAAGGGTTAGTCTGTGGGATACATGCCTCTCCTTCCAGCAGGTCCTATTTATATCACAGGCAAGGTTTAAGTCTTTAGAATGGGTAATTCTGGTGCTGTTTTCTTTTGTGGATATGCAGCAGCTCCTTCAATGTGGAGTCTGATAATGTCTTGCATGCCAGACATAGATCTCTCCTAAACAGCCTGTAGGAGAAAGAATACAGGGATAGGGCCCTGAGGAAGTCTGCAAAAGACATATTACTTATGCCCTATATTCTCTTAGTGAGGAATCTCTGTGGATATTCCAGTTGTTGGATATGCCTGATTAGGTACATACCCAATGGGGGCATTGTGCTAAATGATAGATCTGATGAATGGTGAATACAGTAGAACAATGACTTCCTTGGATCTAGATGCCATACCTTTGTTTATAAGATGCACAACACAGAATGATTTACTCACTACTGTAGATATGTGATGGTCAAATGCTATATTACTGTCTGTGTGTGTCTCCAAGTCCCTGACTACTGGGTCAGCTCTTAGGGGTGTGTTGTCAATATGATAGTTGCCAGATGTGTTTGACTTTCTGAAGGATACTATTATGCATTTCTTGGCATTTAGTTTTAGTCCATGTCTCTGAAACCAGTTGTTTGTCTGTGTCAGCCCTTCTTGGAGAGCATTAATGTCAGTGGAGTATTCAATGACAGCTCCTAATTGACATGATGGGCTTCACTTGTCAATGGCCTCTTTGTAGAGGTGGACTCCCCAGTTCTAACTTCTTGAGTTCTGTCTGTGAGCCAGCTAGCTATCTACCAGCTGACATAAGGGTTTGTACCTAACATCTTGGGTTTGTCAACACTGCCTGAGTAGGGTCTTGTATCAAATGCCTTGGCCAGGTCAAGGTAGGTACTGTACACCATTTTGCCCTCATCCATTGATTTCGTGACCTTATCAAAGAAGTCCACCAGGTTGAGTAGGCATGACCAGCCCTTGATGAAACCAAATTGAGTTGGGTCCAGTGTCTGGAGGTTTCCTATGTCATTATCAATTATTTCCATTATAATTATTTCCATGACTTTGCATATGAGACCAGTGAGACTTAAGGGTCTGTAGTTTCCAGAGTCTGTAGATGGCCCATCATTGTGCAGAGTGATGACTGTTGTTTTTCTCCATTCATAAGGCCTGAAGCCTCTTTGGATACTACAGTTAAATAGCAATTCCAGAAGGTCTGATGGGTCACATTGCATGTATTTAGAAGGCATCCTGGTATATTGTATGTGCCTATTGATGCAGTGTTCCTGGCCTTAGAGAGAGCATTGAGGACCTATTCTCTACTGATAATAGGAGGACTTATATTTGATGGTATTTCCTGTGGAAAGGCTGAGGGGTAGAAAGGGGTAACGTTGGAGCTGAATTTGTCAGCAGCAGGTTTGCTATATCTTCTGGCTCATTATATGTGGCTCCATTAACAATGTGCTATGCATAAAATTGTGTATTTCCTTTGAGGTTGTGGACATAGCTAAAGAATGCCTTATGGTTGTCCTTGGCCTAGAAGGCCAAATTTACCTCAAATTTGTCTTTGTTAGACTTTATTTGTCCTCTTACTTGTTTGTTTAGTTTGATGAGAGTGCTTTTATCCTGCTGGGTGCTGCATCTCTTGATTTTTGCCATGATTTTCCTCCTTCTGTTATACAGTATATTGATGTCATGATTTCATCAGAGTGGCTTGTTTTTAGAGTTAGTTCTGTGCTTCTTCCTAATGGGTACTGATGCCTCTATGCAGCTATTAATATGCTTGTATAGGGCTTCTGTGAATAGTTCTACATAGGCAAGGGTGTTTTCTGGGTTACAGGGACCTGAAATTTTGCCAGTTTGTCATGTAATATTAGGAAGTTAGCCTTAGAGTAGTTACTGAATATTCCCGGGTTAGCTGGGGTACCAGGTTTTATTTTTACTTCAAAGGATACCATTTTGTGATCTGACCTTACCAGGGAAAGCATTACACTAGGGAGTGTGCAGCACTCTTCCATATTACTGAGGTCCAGATCCAGTATGGCTGCACCCCTGGTTGATATATTGACAATCTGGTCCAGGGAGTTTGTGTTTACAAAAATCCAGGAATCTCTGTGCCTGTAGGTTTGTTGTGTTATATGATTCCCAGTTAATAGTAGGGTAATTAAACTCACCCATGAATATGGTATTGGGTTGGATGGTGAGTGTTTCCAATACGTTTAAATACATAGCTTGTGTTTCCTAGGTCATAGTGGGAGACGTATAGCTTGTAAGGAAGCATATCTCTCAATTGTACAGATTTTTGCAGAATGTCCAGATTTTTGCCTCATATTTTTGGTTTGTTTTTCATAAAATTGTGTTTTTCTGGCAAATTACTAGGAAATCATTATAGACTGAAGTTAGAAAATAATGAAAAACAGTTGAGTTTCAGACTTCATACACTTCAGAAAATTCATGGTAATGCAAAACATGTCATTCTATCAACTTTCTAAGTTTGCAAGAACAATATTTAAAAAAATGTCCCTATTCTGGGGTCTTTGTCCACTTTTATTAATGGCTTTGTCCAGATTTCTTAATCCAAGAGGTTAAGAGTTATGTAAGGAAGTGGTATTGATTTGAACATGGAGAAGCTCAAGTGCTTTTTCCTGTTTGACTAGCCTTGAGGTATATTTATTTTTATGTAAAATGAGAAACCTCTACCTTTAGTCCCTGTCTGCGTAGTAGTTGGTTTAAATGTGTGGAAGGCATTTTAAGTTGCACAGTCAGTTTGCTCTCCATGGCTTTAAACCACGTCTCACTAACTGCACAGACATCAGTAATCTGTAGGGTGAAGAGAGCTTGTAGAGAGGGACTCTTTCCTGGATATGTGTACAAGCATACAAGGAATCATTTCACACACTGTTATGACCTTCCTATACATTATTTCCTCCATCTTACTATCCAATTTGCATTTTTAGTACCATTATTATTCCCACTCACAGAAGGGAATATTTTTATCTGAGTCACACGTCCAGTGACCACAAAGCCTCCTTCTTAAGCTTTAACACCTGCTGCTGTAGTACACATATTCTCCATATACATGCATCATACACATTATTGAGAGTAGCTAACACAAATACTGATTATCATGCCACTTTCATTTCACATATACATTGGGGTCATCAATGTTCAGGCCTTAATAGAGGCCTAGGTGCAGCCAATGGCACTCATAACTCTGTGGTGATGGATTGTGTACCATGTGAGGAAAGTGTCTTTAAAGGTTTTAGTAAACTGCAGCAACACCATATCATTGTATAAAAGTTGCCCAACAAATTCTGTTCTAATTCCTGTCCTAGACTTGGTGGGTATAAAATTACCTAGTGATGTGTACAAGCAGGATCTGACAAAATATCGAATAATAACTGTACTTTTATAGAACTTGAAAGGACCAAAAGTCTTATAGCTAAAAAAGGGAAACCATTTCCATTCAGTATGCATCAACATTACTCAGAAACAAGCAAAATGTTTGCTGAGACCATGAAGAAGCAGTACTTTTATTAAACAAAATTAAATAAAATGTGAAGGTGCCTTGAGTGTTAACTTCCTTGCTATTGTTTATTTTTATTCAGTGAAAGTGCTGTTTCTTCAAGGTGTCAGCAAACCTATGTCTTAATTTGGTTGTGTTTTTGGTTTTGCTGACAGTAACCCTGCCATTGACCATGTTTTTGGAATTACTCAGAAACAGTCTCAAGACGTAAAAAGAAAATTGAAGATAGCCATAGATAGGTTGCATATTAAATACAAATTTCCAATAAAGGTAAACGATTTATTAGAACTTTATTAAGTAGCATTTTGATCACGAGCAGTCAACAGTGAAGGGAGAATAGAAGTAATGTAAGTAGCAGTTGTCAAAACTTAAGAAGAGGTTTTGAGTTACAAAGTGCTGATAAAATTGGAAGTGTCATACAATGTCATATGTTAGAGGGTACACTTTTAGTGTATTTACTAGATTAGTTTATGTATTTGGTGGTTGTTTGAAGCAAGTACAGATTGCTACAGGGAGTTCTGTTACAGAGTTCAGAAGGAAAAAAGTCCCACAATCTTGGAGAACAGAAAGAGAAAATGTATTCTATAGATGAGACTGAGTTTGTAAACATATTCAATAGTGGATGTTTATTGGCTTTGGACTGGAGTTGGCAAAATATGTTCTTGGTGGCCAATCTGCAAATAAGGAGGAAAGGTGAAAACACTGTAAAATCTTTTGTGGAAAAGATAGAGGAGAACTAGATCTGCAGGTTCTGTCAAAAGAAGTAAGAGAGCAGGTTGGAAAGTGACACAGTTTTGTTTTTTCTTTATTTTATTTGTTTTTTATGGGAAAGTAGCATGAAAGTATCAGTTTTGTTGAACTAAGAGTGGATTCTGTGCAACACAAACCAACCTGCCACATATATCGGGCCTAGTGTTGCAACCATCTGGACTATAGTCCAACTCTATATCCCGGCCTTCTGCCATAGTCTACAAGAACACCCAAAAAACAGCAAGCTGAAGTCAAACAAACCAACATAACATAAAAGACACCCCAAGGACAAAACACAGCAGACAGACTCTAAATCTTTAATTGGTTAGCGCATGATGGCTCAATGGGATGAGTACCTTTGTTCTCAATAATAATACATTTGCCTATTTTGTTAAGTTTTTAGGAGATTTCTGGATGATATTTTTATGTTATGGATGGGATCAGTGGGTATGCTTGAGGAGTTTGTGACTTATTTGCACAGCACTACCACATCCCTGAGGTTTACATCTGAACATTCTTTATGTACCATGGAATTTTTTAGATGTTAGAGTTATGAGGAGTGCTACTGATGTGTTTAATACAAGCCATTTTTAAGAAGAGTTGTCATAAGAATAATATATTGAGGAGGGGTAGTATGCATCTGGCTTGGAATTTTAAGAATGTACTTAGAGGACAAGGGGTGAGAGTCTCCAGATTAAATAATAATGATAGTGACTTTAACTTGGTTCTTGAGATTCTTCAAAGTAAGTTTGTTGATATATGTTACAGTAGGGAGGAAGTGGAAAAAACAGGGGTGGATGTTAGATGAAGGATAATCATGCACGTCTCTATTTTTCGAGAAGTATGGCTTCAGAAGAGAATTATCTGTCCAGTAATGCTAGACAGAATACCCATTTCATCCGACAATACTCCAGCCATGTTGATATGGTTTGCCAGATAGTGAGGAAGAATTGGCCTATCCTCACTTCAGATGATAAGGTCAGGAGTTAAGTAGGGGAACGTCCATGGTTTCAGTTTAAAAATAAGAAGTAATTAAAGAGAATGCTTTGTTATGGTGGGGGTAATAAAGGTGTGACAGTTAGTGTACGTACAGCTCCCTGTGGGAAGTGCAATTTTAGTGCATTTGTTGATAGTACTAACTCTTTTAGACATACTCTTTCATGTAAAAATGTTTACTTTAGAGTTAAAGCTGATTGTTCTACTAAGCATTTAGTTTATCTGGTAAATTGCACTTTATGTTCATCTTTATTTGTTGGAAAAACAAATAGAACTTAGGGAGAGTGTAATAAGGAACATGTAGCAGCTATATGTAGGTAGGATGATAAGAATGCACTTGCCAGGCACATCATAGATAATGATTCTACACATAATTTTAAGCTTTTGGTGTTAGAATGTATAGGGGAGGGTTTATCCCTTGGAGATATAAGGGACAAGACAGAACAACACAAGATTCATTGGATAATTAGATTACACGTTGATAAGGCTCTGGGGCTGACTGGGAAGGTCCCTCTAAGAACATTCCTGAGAGCACATTTATTTAAGTGAATTGAATGCCCAGTGGTTTTTATGAATGGATGTTCTTATGTGACATCATTTATATGTCACAGTCTTCAATAAAACAAAAGAACAGCCACAAAAGTCACCACGGCTCAACAATAGAAGTAGCAATTAGCATATGGTGTAGTTCGTATATTAAATCCAAGTAATGTGCTCAACGGAGCACAAAAACCAAGCTGGTCAGAGAAAAATTCTTCAACGTTTTATTCAACAAAACAGCAAAATCAGTAAGCGCTTTCACCTATCGGCTTCATCAGACATATAAATGCATAATACTATCATCCATTTAAATAACATTGTATCTACCAATGATAGGTTCATATTATTACATCATTTCCTGGAAAACATAAATATATAGCAGCTGAATGTCCATGAATGGAACATATCGATCGTTCCCAGTTAATGTAAATATATATATAGTTAAGAACATCAACTATATCAGTATAAAAATGAATAAATAAATAAATTTAAAACAATGTTTAACAAATTTCAGCAGGTAGGTGTAAAGATATAATATTAACGCTACATGATTATTTAAAAGTGAAAACATTTATATAAGAATAAAAACATATTAAATAGACTGACTAACTACATATAGACTAAACTATGCATAAAACATATGTCACTGTTCCAGCTCCAACAATACTTATGAGCTTGTAAAATGACATAAAATCTATACATAAATATAAGGCTTTACATTTAATAATAAAATACGTACCCATGACGTATATATTAATATTAATATTAAAACAAAAACATAGGACACATAAACTAATTATAGTATATACATATATGCCATGTCACATCTAAACTAGAAACAAAATAACAATCTATCATTTAAGATATGACATGTTGTTTCCTGTTTTTTAGAATTGGTTTTATCGGGACTCGGTCATTTAGACCTGGGGTAAGGTCAGCTCTCAGTCTAATGATCCATTTAGATTCACTTTCCTCAGTATTATTACATATATCTTCTCCTCTCAGAGTTGGCATTATTGTCTGTAAAACCAGGAAGGAAATGGGTTATTCGAATGGAAACTCTACCACTACCAATACTAGTGCTGGTATACTACGTACCCCTTTCCCCATAGAACAAAACTACCCCAACAGGAGGAACAGATCATACAGTCGGGGGAGACAGAAAAGGAAGTACATGGATGTAGAGCATACAGGGCCCACATTGAAGAAAATGTGGGAACAAATGGAGAAACGCTAATAGTGAACCTTTCAAGTAGAATTCTTAGCAAAGATGAGGAAATAGTTTTAAATAAAGGCCTTACATTTATACCTACAGTGAATAGCAGGTTAACAGATACGGTATTAGATATTAAATTATTTGCACGTAGCATACAGTTGAAACTAGACTTTGGAATGAATGCCAATATGCCTGGTCAGTCTAATTATAAGTTGAAGAGCAGTTTTGTTCCTATATTACACCCCTTAGTAGACACATTTTCTAAGTTAGTTGAAAATGATTTACATGCTTTTAGAACCAAGTCTCACAAACAAATAAACAAAAGTAGATATAATCTCACGTACATGCAAAAGAGAGCTTTAGATGGTTTAATAGCTGATACCAAGATGGTTATAAAACAAGCAGACAAGGGTGGACCCACTGTCCTAATGGACAGGGATGATTATGTCTCTAGGATGAATAAAATGCTCAGTGTAACTGAATCCTATAGTGTCATTACTATGGATGAGGTGAGGACCAGAGTTGAGATGATACACCAGGCTTTAGATGATTCATTAGCTAATTTTGACATTGATACCAATCTATATAGGTTTTTAAAGGTGACTAACCCACTAATACCATTCATACAGGGACTTCCGAAGGTCCACAAGTCCCTGACCGACCCTCCTATGCGCCCGATAGTTTCGGGAGGAGGTTGGGCTACGGAGCCTTTTTCTTTGTACGTAGAGAGTGTATTAAAACCTGTTGTTGAGAGCAATGAGTTTATTTTAAGGGACACCAAGCAGTTTTTATTGGACTTATACACTCATACAAAGAATTTTAAAGAAGATGATGTATACTTTTTAGTGACCCTTGATGTGATAAGTCTGTTTACTATGATACCAAATGAGGAAGGTGTATGTCAGATACAGTCCTATCTGAAAAATAAATCCAATTTAGATAGTAGGAATATAGATCTGCTGACATATTTTTTGGAGATAGTTTTACAGAACAATGTTTTCTTATTTAACAATACCTTATACCTTCAGAGGGATGGCGTAGCTATGGGCACCTCTTGTGCCAATAGCTACGCCAACCTTGTCATGGCTGCTTGGGAGAATGATTCTCTTTTTCCTTTATCTGAGTTTAAGACTTTTGTCCCTTTTTATAGACGCTTTGTGGACGATCTTTTCTTTGTTTGGAAGGGTGATGATGAGACAAAGTTGTTGGAATTCATTGATAAAGTTAATTCTCTGACCCCCTTTTTAAAGTTCACAGCTAATTATTCTTTGACTAATATTTCATTCCTCGATGTCTGTATTGAAAGGTTAGGTAATGGCCTATTGAATACTATGATTTATAGAAAGACTTGCTATAAAAACACTATTTTACATCGTGAAAGTATGCATCCACGATATGTGTTTGAGAATGTTTTAAAGGGGCAATGCATGAGAACTTCAAGATTAAATCCATTGGATGAAAGTTATAGAATGGAAATGGAAAACTTGACTTCTAGATTTAGGAATAGAAGTTATACTAATAGAGAGATTAACCAAGCTATAAACATCATGGAAGGGCTCAGAGAGACTAGAGCAGCACCTTATTTTTCAGAAATGACAAGGACACATAGAGGTGATACTGGCCATGTCCCCGAAAATACCTTAAGGATACCATTGTATTACACGGCTGATATAGAAAATATTAAAAGTATTATAAACAAACATTGGGGTACACTGCTATTGGATGATAAGTTATCAGACATAGTAGGACCCCATCCTGTATATTGTTTTAAAAATAGGAAAAACTTGAAGCGTTTGCTGTGTTATAGATCATTGATTGAGAACAATTTAACACAAGGAATAGAACAGGTAAATACACAACCATGTGGTAATTGTTCTCAGTGTATATATATCAATACTGATAGACAGTTTGTACATCCTAGAAGTGGGAATAAATTCACTTTTCAAACTAATACCACCTGTCAGAGTGAGAATATCGTATATTTAGCCCAATGTATTGAATGCCAAGCATTCTACGTTGGCAAAACTAATAGGAAGCTACGAGAAAGGATACGAGAACATACATACAATATACGCATTAAAAGCTTACATAATGCGTTAGCCAAACATGTAAATGTTCTAGGTCCCTCTCATACCTTTAATTTTATGGTTTTACAGACAATAATGCCAACTCTGAGAGGAGGAGATATATGTAATAATACTGAGGAAAGTGAATCTAAATGGATCATTAGACTGAGAGCTGACCTTACCCCAGGTCTAAATGACCGAGTCCCGATAAAACCAATTCTAAAAAGCAGGAAACAACATGTCATATCTTAAATGATAGATTGTTATTTTGTTTCTAGTTTAGATGTGACATGGCATATATGTATATACTATAATTAGTTTATGTGTCCTATGTTTTTGTTTTAATATTAATATTAATATATACGTCATCGTATTTTATTATTAAATGTAAAGCCTTATATTTATGTATAGATTTTATGTCATTTTACAAGCTCATAAGTATTGTTGGAGCTGGAACAGTGACATATGTTTTATGCATAGTTTAGTCTATATGTAGTTAGTCAGTCTATTTAATATGTTTTTATTCTTATATAAATGTTTTCACTTTTAAATAATCATGTAAGCGTTAATATTATATCTTTACACCTACCTGCTGAAATTTGTTAAACATTGTTTTAATTTATTTATTTATTCATTTTTATACTGATATAGTTGATGTTCTTAACTATATATATATTTACATTAACTGGGAACGATCGATATGTTCCATTCATGGACATTCAGCTGCTATATATTTATGTTTTCCAGGAAATGATGTAATAATATGAACCTATCATTGGTAGATACAATGTTATTTAAATGGATGATAGTATTATGCATTTATATGTCTGATGAAGCCGATAGGTGAAAGCGCTTACTGATTTTGCTGTTTTGTTGAATAAAACGTTGAAGAATTTTTCTCTGACCAGCTTGGTTTTTGTGCTCCGTTGAGCACATTACTTGGATTTAATATACGAACTACACCATATGCTAATTGCTATTTCTATTGTTGAGCCGTGGTGACTTTTGTGGCTGTTCTTTTGTTTTATTGAAGACTGTGCCCGATTTTCTGCCACAATTGCCTTTATTACCTGGTGGAGTGTTGTGCTGATCATTTATATGTGTTTAAATATGATTGATTGACTGGGAATTGTGTTTTAATTAGTGTTTTTTGTAACTATTTAAAGTTTGTGGTGGTTTTACTTTTTTATGGTCTGATGAAGTGACATTTATGGCAAGAAAGCTCTAAGCAATTAAAGATTTAGAGTCTGTCTGTTGTGTTTGGTCCTTTGGGTTTCTTTTACAGTACATAGATTATAAAATATTCATGGCAATATACACAAATAAAATTAAAAAAATATTTCTATGTTGATAAACAAGGACCAAACTGGTTTCATAATGAATAGAAATTCTTATGATAATATATTTTAAAGAAAGTAAATTAAAATTCTACTTATAAACTATAACACATATAAAATAGATAGAAAATTCTCTAAATATATTGTAGAATACAAAAAATAAGTATTTAGGAATAATTTTGACAGATATTAGAGATATAATACTCAAGTATAGTAATAGTTCAGATACAATGAGACATCTTATTAAAAAATTGAATAAGCTCTTTTTACAATGGATGATAGATTGTCTTTAATTAAAATAATTGTTCTTCCAAAGATATTATATACAATACAATCTACATCTCTTCCATCCCCTAAAGATTGTATAAGACAGTTTAATTCTTTGGTTCTAAAATTTCTCTTGTTTCCTAATAAACCTAGACTGGCCTCAGATCATCATATAAGAGATTGGTCAGCAGGAGGTATTAGCTTTCCAGATCTGGAAATATATACTTTATCGTCAACCATTAAAACAAAAGATTTATGGTTAAATTCTAACAAGCTAGGTGGAAAGAAATACAAGAAAAGATTTGGTTAAATTCTAACTACTTAATTACAGTACAAGATAACAAAATTTAGGTTACAACTTTCACTGGTTGTTAAGAGATTATTTTTCAGAAAGTAAAGCAACCAATTAGCTTATATTATTAAAATGTGAAATATATATATATATATATATATATATATATATATATATATATATATATATATATATATATATATATATATATATATAAACAATCCAGAATAGTAAGTATGACTGTTTTTATTATTTTCTATCACCTTACATACAAGCTAGTATTAACATATTAAAATTTTCAAAAATGATAGAACGTAAATAAAAAACACTTGACATATTGGCATCAACAGATTAAAAAATGGGGAAATGCATACTACTGATTATATTATGAATACATTTCATATAAATAAAGAAATGCAGCTAGATATACAGATTTGCAGACAATCTATTGAACATAAGATTGAGTTAATGCAACCAACAATAAGAAACACAGTTTCTAAATGTATAGAATCTTTAATTAGTTTAGCATGTCAGAGCATAATAGGAAAGGGTAAGTTATCTATTATAAAAAAAATACTCGGACTATTTTAGATCAATTAATAATTATTCTCCGTGTGAGGAAGATAAAAAAAATAATGTTGCTGTCATCAAAACAAGCTACTCGGTCAACACATTGGAAATTATTCTCCTGGAAATGTATACATAGAAATTTCATTACACCATATAAAGTTGAACTAATGTGTAACAAAGAACTTGGATGTTGGAGATGTAAATCAGATATAAAAGCTGATTGACAACATGTATTTTACAATTGTACAATGCTCAAGCCATTTTGGGATAATATGAATTATTTTTTACAGACTATTTTTAATGATAAATCTATTTTAACTAAATCTTTGATTCTATTTAATGTACCAATTCTTACATATGTTGCTAGAATAAAATCTTCTCTTCTTTGGAGTATATTAGCTATGGCAAGAAAGGTCATTACCAAAAACTAGGAGAATGAGACTACTCCTATTTTGAAGGAATTCGTAAACATTGTTAATAATGCATATCAACTTGAAGTCGCTACAATCAAGACAAGATCAGATAGAGTCACTTCATATTGTTGAAATTTAATGATCTGTTAGAAAAATAGATAATAATAGTTAAGTAAATAACAGAAGTCAAAATTATCAAACATTTTTATTGTTTAGTAGACACCTTTTAAAATAGTTGATTTTATTATTTGGTGATAAGAAAGCTTTATTTTTAGAGTTATTTATTGTATTAAAGTTTTAATGTTAAATATTGTTAATTGGATTTTAAAAAATGTTTACTAAAAATAAATAATAAAAAATCATCTAATGATTCTAAGAAAATCATGTCTGCATTATACCTCGGACTTGGACACTTGCATACAGCCACTATCCTACGTGATTCACATAGTTTAACATTCTTTATTATTGCACAAAGGAATTCATTCTCCTGTGTTTTTGTTTCCAAATAAGATATTTTTGAGCAATAGGCTGAGAACATCAGTCTCTCTCCAGTTCTATTTCCCTCAGGGTTGCCATCTTTCATAAAACCAGGAAATACTAAATCATTCCCAAGTTTCTGTAATTGCTATTATTTAATAATCATCATGTTTTGTTACCATATCTAGTTCTTCTTTTCATAACAGAGTTTGAGCATTTGTATAGAAAACTTTATTGCCCTATTTTGAAGGTATTTATTATTAATGTTAATATATTGTCTTGTGGTATTATGGTCCCTATAAAAAGAATAAACTTCTTAACAACTAGCTTCATCAAAGGCACATTTTCTTGTCTACTTAGATGTGAGTAATCACCAAACATTTTTTCCTGTAATAAGTTCTTCCCACAAAGTTACAACATCAAATCTTTTCAGATATTCCTGCCTTCTTAACATCCAATTAACTAATTTTGCATTTGCGTTGGTATAATCATTAAATCTGAGGCATGGTGGAATCTCTCAAATATGTAGTAGAATGGCAATTTTTGCTATTTTTATGTACAATGCAGCATCCTTCATGAAGTGTAAAGGAATTTCCTGCAAATTGTCCGTTGCTGCAATGACACAAATGTTGATATATTTGTAAGGTTTTGAAATTAACCAAGTGGATACAACTCTGGTAACTTTATTTCTCAAAAAGCAGAAACATGTGTATGTATTTTATTTATTTATTATTTATTTATTTTCAGTTTGATGACCGGGAAAGTCCACTGGGCTCAAGGAGCCCATTTTCAGTGGAGACTCAGGGAGAAAAGCTCCACAAAACATAGCAGACATAGTAACAATTAAACAATTAGTAAAAATTATGTAGTAAAACATAAGCACAGTAGAATATCAACATAGTATGGTATACAGTCCATATTTACATGTAAATACAATTAAAGGTTGATAGTACAGAGTCACCATTATACTGAGGTTTTAAATCTTCTGAGAATGAATGAAAGAAACATTTGTAAGAAAACAATAAATATGATTGAACTCCTACTGGGTAAGGTGGAAGGTAGTTTATGTATATGTATGTATTCATGTATTAGGCAGGATTAGGTAGGTAGAGTGCAAGTGCATTTCCTGTTATTGGAGAGGAAGGAATGGAGCTGGGTTTTGAAGTGATCAAAGTTTTGAGAAATTCTTAGAGATGGAGGAAGAGAGTTCCATTTTTTGGCTAAGGATAAGGCTAGGAGAAGCTGACGTGAGGGACAGCTTGGTTTGTATATAGAAATGAGATTTTGGTGAGCAGATCTTAGAGTTCTGTGAAGGGTATATAGTGGTAAGATATTAGTTAGTGCAGGGCACTTAGTGGGTTGAAAAAATTAGTTTGTGGGCTGTAGTGATTTGGAGGTAGTTCAGGTAGTTGGGAAGTTCTAGCCATTGCAGTAGGTGGATAGGTATGCAGTGGTAGGTAGAGTACTTGGACTTGGTGGCAAACTTTGAGATTTTGTTGTAACAGGATTCCAGTTTAGTGGAGATAGAGGAAGATAGGTTGGTTAGTAGGGGGCACCATATATCAGAGATGGTAGTAAGTAGGTAGTGGCGACGGTCTGTCTTGTGGAAGGGGACAGAAAGTGGGAGTTCCTGTACCGCATGCCAAGTTTCTGATGTGATTTCTTAATGTTTAGCTGAATATGGGTGTCGAATTTGAGATGTTCATCAATAGTGACCCCAAGAAGTTTAGCAAAAGGAACAACTTCAGTAGTGGAGTTGGCATGGCTGATAATGTTGAAGAAGGTTTTGTCAAGAGGGTGAGATTTAGATGGAGAGAATAGTAGCATTTTAGATTTGTTGGCATTTAGAGAGAGATGATTTTGAAGCACCCAGTTCTCAGTGGTGGAAAAAGCAGTTTGGGTTTTTGTTTGGAGTACTTGAAGGTTAGAAGCAGAGCAGACTAGAGTTGAGTCATCTGCATATTGGACTATCTTGGTGTTAGGAATAGCTGTGTGGAAGTCATTAATAAAGATATTAAATAGCATTGGGCTGAGTATGGATCCTTGGGGGACACCGGTTGGGGTTGGGAGGAAGGTTGAGGTGCCAGTTTTCCATTTTACGGCCTGAGATCAGTCAGACAGGTAGCTGCTGAACCAGGCAAGGGTGTTGTCTGAGGGATTAAGATTAGCAAGGTGGTTTAGGAGATGGGAATGGGAGACAGTATCAAAAGTCTTGGAGAGGTCAAGGAGGACTGTGGATACAAGTTCTCCAGAGTCACGGGTGTGGTTTACTATGTCTAGAAAAGAGAGGAGAGCAGTTATTGTGCTATGAGTTGGGGTGAGGAGTTGGTTAATTGTAAGGAATGGCATGAGTTGGAGGTGGATGCATTTCTCAAGTATTTTTGAAATAGGTGAGAGAATGGCTATGGGCTGGAAGTTGGAGATGCTAATTATTTTTGCCTCTTTCTGGAGGGGTAGGATGAAGGCTGCATGCCACAGTTTAGGAACATAAGATTCCTGTATGGATCTGCTAATGAGAATGCTAATGGGGATGGTGAAGCTGTCTGCTGCAAGTTTTAGAAAGAGTGAGGGGATGTTGTCAGGGGTATTGGAGCCTGGCTTAAGCTTAGAGAGGAGTTTAGTTATATATGGGGTGGAAATGGGTTTGAGATAAAAGATGGGAGATGAGAAAGGAATGGATGGTGGAGGAGAGGGTTTGAGTAGGGGGGAGGAGTTGTTTGGGAAGGTCTTGGTGAGTTCTGTTATGGAGTTAATAAAGAAGAAGTTGAATAGCGTGGCTATTTCTGGGTCAGACTTGCTAGTGTCAGGACAAGGATTGTTTTTGGTACCAGGGTTGAGAAAAGAGTTGATTGACTTCCAGAATTGTTTGGGATTTTTGGAATGATTAGATTGAAGTTTGGTATAGTATGATTTTTTTATCCTGTATAATATGTTTTTTGGCTAGGTTACAGAGTTGTTTATATTTAAGAAGGGCATCTGGGTTCTTATTGCGATGGTAAAGTTTCCATGTTTTGTCCCTTTGTTTCATAAGTATTTTGGTGTCTTTAGTAAGCCAAGGGGCTGAGCTGATTTTTATACATTTTGTTCTGGGGGACATGAGAGTTAAGGATAGCTAAGAAGGTTGAGTTGAAATGTTCAATGGCCTGGTCTAGAGGAAGAGTTTTTAGATTGTCCCAGTTTATTAGTTTGAGAGAATTTGGAGAAAGTTGTGGGGTTAAAGTTTGTGAGGTTTTGTATGTGGATATATTGGTGTTGGTGAGGAGAGGAGGGAGTTGCTCTATGGATGAAGGCTGGCAAGTGGTCACTAATGGAGTCTGGTAAGGTGCCCTTATGAGATATTTTATTAGGGTGAGAGACTAGGATCCAGTCAAGTATGTAGCCTGGGGGTTGTTTTTATTAGGTCTGATAATGGTATTTGTAAGTTGACTGAAAGTATATAGGTTGATTGAGATGGTGGGATTATTGTTATCAGTTTTGTTCCAGTCAATGTTTACATCTCCTAGGATGTAAGTCTCAAGCTTAATATAAGTTGAGGCCCATAGAAGGATTTCCTCAAGTATATTTGTATTGTTTCCAGGGAGGATATAGAGGGCTATGCCATAGATGCTGTTATGGCTATTTAGTTGGAGAATTCCTATGACTAGTTCAGCGTTGTTGAACCCAGGAATAGAATTTTTGGCAGGGAGTGATGGAGAGTAGGCTAAAATAGATTAAGGCCACTCCTCCTCCCTTCCTTTTTAGGTGGTCATGTCTAAGATCTTGAAACCCAGGAGAAAGGATTTCAGAGTCAGAAATATTGGGTTTTAGCCATGTCTCAGAAACAGCTACTATGTTAGGTAGGGTATGGTATAGCCAAGCGTGGAAATGGGCTATTTTGTTTTTTAGACTCTGGGCATTGATGGTCAGGAGTTTGAAATATTTAGGGTTGGTAATATGGGTGGTAATAGGGGAGTTGGATTGTTGCTGGTACTAGGTCCTGGGTTGGGATGTATGTCACCTGCTAGGCATGGGCAGTTAAAGGGGAATGAGAGCAGGAGTTTGGGTTTACTCCTAGGGTTTTGTGAGAGGTATAATAATGCTTTAGGAATATGAAGTTTCATTAAGGAGGGTATACATTTTAGTTTGAAGCAGAGAAGTGGGTTTGGTTGAACTAGGGAGGGTGATATAGTGTGAAAGTGAGGTATGGTAGAGTGGTGATGGGTGTTGAGGGTGATGGTAGGGTGAAGAGAGGATAGGAAAGAAGGAGGTAGTTCATAACAGGAATAAGAGGTAGCCTGGTATAGAGGAATTAGAAGTAGTAGGCAGAGGGAAGTGATGAGAAGGGCTTGAGAAGGCATGGTGTAGTGTATGTATAAATGAAGAGTTGGGTGGAGAGTATTGAAGAAGTAGTTGGATGTAGGGGGAACTATGAGAGTGTAAGATGGAGGTGTTTAGAAGTGAGTAAAGTGCTATAAGGTTTGGGATGGGGAGGGGGTGAGAAAGTATTGGCGGATGGAAGGGGAGGGGATAGTGAGGTGATGTGAGTGGACAGGGAGAGATGAAGGGGAGGGGATGTTTGACTAGGATAAGTGTAGGAGCACTAGGGTAGGTGGTTGGGAGTTGGTGGTAGGGTAGGTGAGCGGAGTGAGCCTACAGGGTGAATGGAGAGGGTAGAGCCAAGAGAAGAGATGGCCCAGATATCTATATGTATATATATATATATATATATATATATATATATATATATATATATATATATATACACACACATATATATTTATATTGTCCATCTCTGTTCATACCTTAGTCTGTTGGTAAGTATGTTAATCACCTAATATTAATATCGTCATTGTCTTCCCACCTAAATTTTAGACTGCTATGACATTTTGTTCGTAACAGTCATTCTACTTTTCAGGAAATGCATTTTGTAAAAATAAAGCTGTTACATTGTTATGTCTGCATTAGTACCAGAGCTTTCCAAACTTGCCATCATGTAAACAACAGCAGAAAATTAAGTAACAGAAAGTGAGCACTTCTAGATTTCAGTGCAGCCTCCAGTCCACTCATTAACCTGGTACTCACATCAATGGGTAATGCATATTTCAGGACAGGATAAATGCACAGATAGGCATTTTCTTCTGTATATTTGATTAAATATGGGGCGTCTGAGAAGGTGCCAGTGTAATAATAATAATGATGATGGTTGTTATCATTAATGAGATATTATTACTACTACTGTTATTACAATGAATATTGGTATTCTTTTTGTTACTGCTATTAGTAGTGTTTTAGCACCTTTATTGAAAAACAGACATAGGCAAATATACATGCATATAAAAGAAAACAAACCATATGAACATGTTCACAGTTACAAGCATTATGCATCACAAATATGCTTTCATAGAATTATCAATCTAACATTACATAAATTCATAAATTCCAAGTTTACCTTAAACTCCACCCTTTCTGCAAAACATTATTCTGCATGTATTGTTCCCACAATTTCCATTTTTTCAATGTAGTTCATGCCTACCCTTTTCTAAAGATCCCACTTCCAGTTATTTTAATTGGTTCAGACACTGATTTCTACCTTCTAGTAATTGTTTTTTATTATTTATTTATTTTTTTATTTATTTATTTATTTATCTGTTTATTTATTTGTGAGCCACCAGAATTAAACTTAAAATGGTCTTACTGCGTCTAGGCAATTCAGATTCTGCAACCAAGCTCAAAAAATTGTTTCCTTAGTTTGCTCACTCAATAGTCCTGACAGAGTACTCTGTTCAAAATTTTTAAAGTCTGCTGTGTCATTGCCCTCTCAAAGCATATGTTTCCAGTTGTTTATTGTAGTATCAGTGCTACTATTTAGTAGTAGTATTAATAATGGTACCAGTTTTGGTATTATTATTAGTAATAGTATTGATATTGATATCCTTTTTAATATTAGTATTACTATTGGTATTGTTATTAGTATTTATATTGGTATTGTTATTAATATTAATATTAGTTAGTTATATTATTATATTAGTATTAGCATTGTTAGTAGCATTAGTATTAGTATTAGGAACTGGATAATGATAGCAATAATATGAAATGCCCAAAGCCCACTGCATTGTCAGCAGAATTGGAAATTTAAGTACAACTTAACTGTTGCATATGCTTTTGAAGTATATCCATTGCTTTGGCTGTCTATATGAATACAAGATGTCATGGCAACCTTTTGACCCTAAACCCATGCAGTGTACTTTGGGCATCTGGCAGGAGTACTAGAAAGTCAATTGTCTGTACCATTATACTTCAGAAGACTGCACACAGAGCTCATGTTCTGACATTGCTAAAATTGGAATTTTTAGATGATTCCTCATCTGAAAAGCAGGAAAGTACTTGTTTTCTGTTACACATATAGCTGTCTAGTGATTTATATGGTGCTATTTTATTCAGTTTTACTGGACGCTTTACTGTTTGGCTAAAAAAAAAGATTGTTCCATTGTGTTTAAAGAATGACCATCCTGTTACTGCACCGTTAAAGTGCTTTGGGTGTTTTTCTCCACATTTCCTTAATTCTGCTACTTTAAAAAAAATTCTAGCTAGTGTTGAGTCAAGTGTAGCTTCAAAGAATTAGTGTAGGTAGATGAGTGTCAAGGAATTAACCCACTACTGTATTAGGTTCATAGGTTCATAGGTTGGTACTAGGCTATCAGCCCTAGGGCCTATACAAGCTTAGCCATAACAATTCACTGGCTATTTCTTCCCACACTATTTACTTCCCTGGACCCCTGTCTAGCAGGGCGACTGACGTGATCCCCGGGGTGAATTTCCTTTCTCCCATCCAATTGTCAAAGTTCCTTTTGAAGAGGACCAAAGAGGCACTCTGCTTGACATGTATGGGCAATCTATTCCAGAGTCTGGGGAGTCTCTGGGTCAGGAACCTATCCCTCCAGCATGTTTTGTTTATTGTGATGACAAGGTTTAGATCCCTGGAGCATGTGGCTTTGAGGGATTAGGATTTCTTTAAGTGTAGCATGTCCAACAGCTCTGGGTTTGACATGGCCTTGCATGTTAAGCAAAGATTACCTCTGAGTAGACGATATGCGACAGAGTATAGCTGGAGTTTTTTAAGGCGGTCAGCATAGGGCATCTGCTTTAGGCCTGTGATTCTTTTAGTGAGGTATTTCTGTGGCCTTTCCAGTTGTTGCAGATGTCTTGAGAGGTACATACCAAACGGGGCATTGTATTCTATAATGGGTCTAATGAGGGATGAGTACAGTGGGACAATGACCTCCTTTTTCTGGATGAAAAGCCCTTAGTGATGAGGTGTGCCACATAGAAGGATTTCCTGACTGTTGTGGCGATGTGGTTATCGAAGGTGAGACCACTGTCCACCTGTCTCCCTAAGTCTCTTATCAAACTTTCGGTGTTTAGTGTACTGCCACCTATATGGTAATTCACGGATACATGTTTTTTCCCAAAGGGGATAACTATACATTTCTTGGCATTGAGCTTGAGCCCATGGCTCTGGCACCAAGCATCTGTTTCTGTAAGGCCCTTTTGTAGAGTATCCACATCATTTGGGGATTCAATAATGGCTCCCAGTTTGCAGTCATCTGCAAACTTTGTTATCCAGAGTCCCTTAGTGTTGGCCTGTACTTCAGAGAAGTAGATGCCAAACAAGAGCGGTCCCAGGATTGAACCCTGAGGTACTCCACTTGTCACTTGTCTGGAGCTGGATTTGGAGTCGGCTACTTTTACAGTGTGGGTTCTATCTGTAAGCCAGTTAGCAACCCATTGGGTGACGTAAGGATTAATGCCCAGCTTAGTAAGTTTATCTATGATTCCAGAGTGGGGGATGGTGTCAATGGCCATGGCAAGGTCTAGATAGGCTGTGTGGACCACCTTACCCTTGTCCATGGCTCTGGAGACTGATTCGAAGAAGTCAATCAAGTTCAGGAGACAAGATCGGCCCTTCCTGAACCCAAACTGGGTGGGGTCCAGTGTTTGAAGGTTGCCAATGTCTTTGTTTATAAGTTCCATGATAATACGCTCCATGGCCTTGCAGATAAGGCTTGTCAGACTGATAGGATGGTAGTTTCTGGGATCCAAGATGGATCTCCCCTTGTGCAGTGGGATAACTGTAGCTGTGCGCCACTCAGTGGGCACGAAACCTGAGGTGAGGCTATGATTAAACATGACACTTAGTTGAGGTGCCAGTTCATATTGTAGTTCATGTAGTACACAGCCCGGGATGTCATCTGGTCCCATGGATGCTGTATTCTTAGCTTTGGAGAGTGTGTTTTTTACCTGTGTGGCTATTATTACCGGAATTTGGCAATCTTCCGGTATTGAGATGGGCCATTTAGGGGGTGAGAGGGGGGAGAAGTTGGCACTGAATCGATCTGCCAGGATATTGGCAATATCCTTGGGATCAGTATATTTAATGCCATTCTGTTTTAGCTCAGAGCAGATCTGAGCATTGCCATTTAGACTCTTGACATAGTTATAGAATGCCTTGTTGTTGTCTTTGGAATCTTTGGCAATTTTATTTTCGTAACTAGCTTTAGAGGATTTTATGAGGGATCTCAGTTTCTTACTGAGGCTGGCAAGGAAGTTTTTTGCATCCTGGGATTTTCCTCTTTTCTGCAACAGTTTCTTCCTTTTGTTGTAAAGTTTGTTTATGGCAGGGGACCACTAGATTGGCTTCTTTTTTTTTGGATGAGAGCATCTTGGTTCTATTTGGGATGGCACAATTTATGCATGAGTGGATGTGCTCGTACAGTGCCTTAGTGTAGGATTCAGCAGTTGAACTTTCAGCTCCCGTCTGCATGGGTGTCATGAAGTTTGTCACTTCTGACTTGAGTAGCATGAAGTTGGCTTTGGAGAAGTTTTTTATGGAGGTTTCCTTACTGGGGGTGGGGTGGGATGTGGATGTTAAGGGTGATTAGCTTATGGTCAGACATGACTAACGAGGGGGTGACCATAGGTGTGGAGCATCAATTTCCCATGTTGGTAATGACCAGGTCTAGGATACTGGAGCCCCTGGTGGGACTATGGATTAGTTGATCCAGGGCATTGGAATTTATGAATTCCAAGAACCGTTGGGCAAAGGTGTTGGTACATGAGTAGCTTTCCCAGTTAATGGCAGGGTAGATAAAATCACCCAGTATTAGGGTGTTTGGTTCTATCTTAATATATTTGTGCCTATCACACCTTTCAGACTGATGCGAACTATGGTGAAGTATACATATTTGTTAAATACCATATCACTTCTTGTTACATCAACAGAGCCTCAAAAATTGCAGACTGAGATCCAAGTCACACTAAATAGGACCAACTATTAGATCATAGCATGTCACAGAACTCACTCTGTGCTTCCAGAAAACCACATTAAGTTCCCAAATACACTGGATCTGCTTCTAATTAACAGGAAGTCTACTATCCTAGGAGACTTTGACAACTTGATGGTAAACAGAGACACCTATGCCTTCACTGTAGGCTATGCCCCAAAATTCTGTTATTTTCATAATCAAAAACTCCATGGATCTAATAGTCAAGGAATCCAACAGAGATAAAAATATTTTTGACCTATTCCTTATCAGTCTGACATCAATATCAATTATCCACCTAGTGCTCCCTTCTGTAGTTAAATCTACTCATGAATTGGTAACCTTTTCCTTTATAAAGAGGTAGATGTAAATATCACACAGTTTAATTTGAATGTACAAACTTTTTACAGTTCTATAATGATGTTTCTAAATTGAAGTTAACTGTATTAACCAACATACTGACACAACAAGTCATTATGCAAGCAAACTTTATATGCACCTGGATAAATGAATAAATGCATTAACCTAGCAGCCCCTGCAAGATCCAAACAAAATATGAAGTTAAAAGTAAGTCATGCTGGTGGTCCATGTGTATAAATAAGCAATGCAATAAAAGAAGGCAACAGTTTAAAATTCTCTCTCTCTCTCTCTCTCTCTATATATATATATATATATATATATATATCTATATCTATTGTCTTTCAACGGATTTACGTTTCAATGAAACATAAATCCGCTAATGCATTTACACGAAAGTGCGTTTCAACGAAAATGCACTTTCATGTAAATCCATAAAAAAACAAAAACAACAAAAAAAAAACACTTAAAACACTTTTATGCAGGGGGGCAAGCCCCCCTGCACCCCCCATGTGGAGGGCTGTACCCCCCACACCCTCCCACTTTAATATTCTCACTCCAAGATTGCACTACAGTGGAGAAAAGGGAATGTTCCCTCATTCCCACTGTACTACTTTCTCAACAACAGTCCGCTTAGTTGTACATCAACACTAAACGTTGATGTACAACTAAGTTAACATGCAAACTGCATGTTTGTCTTTATTTCACTATTTTTTTTTTGTTTAACTACTTATTTACGAGAAAGTGCGTTTTCGATAAAATGCACTTTCATGTAAATCCACTCACCAATTTCACATTTCGTGCAAACTCAAGTAGATCCATATATATATATATATATATATATATATATATATATATATATATATGTATGTATATATATATATATATATATATATATATATATATGTGTGTGTGTGTATATATAATATATATATATACACATATACACACACACATATATATGTATATTTGTTTGACAAACACAGGGGTATGATTTAATGTCCATGGTACGGATGGCCAAACAGTGGGTGTGTCGATGGTATGGGATGTCAATACAGAGTTAATCTTAAAATTTTCTTGCAAACTATATGCATATTTTCCCTCTTTTGTTTTTAGAAATGCAATTCTACCTTCCATTTTTTTAACTTCTTCACCCAAAAAGCTGAGACATCTTCTCTTTTACCTTGCAACAAGTATTTTTGCTTGTAAAATAGTAAATTCACTTTTCTCATATTTTCATTATATATTTCCCATTCCTTATTCATCCTTTGAGTTAAGCCAATGCATTTTCCATATTCAGTAATTAATTCAAAATATTTAATTTTCTTAATTTTCCGAAAAAAACCCCACAAATTTTATGAGGAACAGACCAAAGATATGAGGCAGAAATCTACACATTCTTCAAAAATCTGGACTGTTAACACCCTTCAGGAAGTTCTAATGCAGACAAACACTTGGTACCAAAGCCATAGCTTAAAACTCAGTACCAAAAAATGCACTATAGTACCTTTTGGGAAGTCCAACCCCCTCACCCCAGGATAACCAGATCATCAGTAAAACACTGTTAAAAGTTGATCCACAATTCATGGATTTGGGAACTCATGCAGATAGTAATCTAGCCTTCAACCAAAATGTGTCCAAAGTAGTAAGAAAGTCCTACTGTTTTGCTCAGCATAAAAGCAAGGGTATGGCAACTAGGTCCAGTGAGGTCATCATACCACTATACTTGGTCCTCATCAGATCCATCATAGAGTATAATTCCCCCTTCGGATGGTACCTGACCAGATACATGCAGAAACTGGAACATCCACAAAAGTTCCTTACAAAAAGAATACATGGAGTAAACATAATGTCCTATGCTGATCGCATCAAAGAACTGTCTCTTTACTCTGTGTCATACAGACTTCTGAGATGTTATCTTTGCCAGTCATGCAACATATCCTGGGCCCTGTTTTGATGAACCTCTTGCACATTTGCAAATAAAAAAATCAGCATCAGAACCACTAGATTAAATTACATAAATCTTTCTTGCAACTTAAATAGGACATGTTGGAGAGATAGAAATATTACTCATATAATTCTCTCTTAAACAGGCTCCCCATCCATGTGAAGCAAGTTCCTTCCTCTCCCTTTTAAGGGAGGGTAATTAGAAATTCACCCCTTGTCAGGCTTCTATGTCTCTGATGGACAGAGGCAGTCAGTAAATCACCCCCTATATAAATCAATTTTGTGGGTCACATTTTGGTTGCATGGCTAGACTTATAAGGGCCCTAGTGGTCGTTAGCTTAGTATACACCTATGAATCTATGAATCTATATAAAGGTTTGGAACACCAAAGCAAGTCAAGTTAGAATGGGTGTTAAAGACCAACCAGAAAGATTTTGAAATGATTTAGAATTAAAAGATTTTTATGACAGTTAATAGGAGAGAAATTACCTATGAAAGGGGCAATTAAATATAAACAAGCTGATGATAGGATAAGTAATATTTGGATAGTAGAAAAAACTATGGATCACTTTATTCAGTGTAATAGAACAAAATACTTTTGGGAAATATGTGAAAATTAATTTAGTGGAGGGTTTATTTTTCAAAAATTAACATGAATATTATTATCTATGGAATTTATGGTGATTATAAAATGGCTAATATTGATAATTTAGATAAAATTTTGGTGAGCATGTTATGAATTGTATGGAATATGAGATTTCAGGCATTACTTTATAATCAAATTTGGGTTGCAGGAAATGTAATTGAAAGAATAAAAAATTAGTTGTAAAATAAAGGGTGGGAAGGAGAATGTAATTTGGAAACAAAATGTGTATAATAATGTATATTCTTGAATTTTAGATTACTTTTGTTGTACTTTTGAAGAAAAGATTTCAAACTTGGGATCATCCTAAACTCCCTCTATGCAAAGAAACTCCAAGAGAAGCTCATGCATGTCAACAGTCGGTGATCAAAAATGGTTAAAACTAAATTTTACAAACTGTAATAACACCACATTTTGTAAACAGCCCCTTCATCCATCATACAGTATAGACAACAGACCATTTCAAAATGAAAGTGTGATGAGAGACATTGAAACAGCATTAGATAATGTCCCTTGCCTCTGAGCATCATGTTGCAACAGTGGTAAAGAATTATTTTACCTGACACAGCTGATTGCAGAAAGTATTTCACCTAGATCAAAGGAAATTCTTAACCCCCTATATTTTGCATGGATCAGACCTATTATTAAATACAATGCCCCTTTTGGGATGTGTTTTCCTAGGCATATCAAGCAAATGAAAAGATCCCAGAGGTCCTAAGTAAAAAAGATCACAGGCTTAATAAGCAACAGATACAAGGAGAGGCTGGAAACACTTTCCCTTTATTCAGTGCCATAAACACTTCTTAGGGGTAATCTGTGCCTGCCCTTTCATGCCATTAGGAATCAAGTAGTCCATAATCTGTTATATATCAACAAATCAAGTATCCCCATTAACAAAAGAACCAGGACTCTAAACCTGCCTCAGCAAATAAATAAAACATGATGGAAAGACAAATTTGTCACACAATGTTTACCCCTTCTCAGTAGCAAACTTCTACTCCAAAATAAAAAATGCAACATGCTTTCTTCCTTCAGAATGGAATTACTTACCTGACATGACAGGCCTGTTGCATCTTAAAAAATGTAAGGTCTAAAGCTGGCAAGGGGTAAATGACTACCGAGCCTGTTTGCCTTGCAAATTACATGATCCTATGATCCAGCCCTTTGGAGTCTACTTCTGGATTACTGAAGGACACAAAGGTAATTATTTGTTCTTGAACTGTAGGATATTAAAGAGTCCTAGATCCATGCTGTAACAGTTTCTGTCTTTCATTGATAAAATTAAAATCAGTTCAGAGTTTCAGCTGTATAACTTCTAAAGTCTGGGACTGCTAATGTGTCTGAAATCTCTGGTGTTCTTATGTGGTCATTAGCTTTGGATATATAATGTTCCTTTGTCTTTTTCAATTAAATTCTTATGTGAATTTACAGTTATCCACAGAACTATTTAGTTTGTGGCCACCTTATAGGCCATCATGTCTATATTTATTTAAAACAATTGTCTTTTTTCTTTAGCATGAATGGTTGCACTGTTTAATCTCTTCAATTTGTTCTGCTTCAGTAATATAAATGGGATCCTGTCTCCTTGCCTGGTGCAGTTCTGACTGTATATATTGTTCCTGGGAGTCTGTGCTGTGTCACACATCTTAATGTATTTATTCCACTTAATATTACATTTTAAGTATTCTATATATGTGCCTGTGCACAGAATCTGGGTGACATTTCTATCCACAAATTCCAATGATAGAGGCATGTCACTGTGAGCATATGTAATACTGAATCTTAGAAGTGTTGCGTCTTGCAGGTTACAGTGTTCTAGACACATGATACTAATGTATATATAGTGCTCTACCCTGATAAACAAACTGTAAATAAATAAATACCTGGAGGTTATGTGCAACTGTAAACAGGGCCAGATCCAGCTCAAGGTAACCTAGGTAGCTGCCTAGGGCCTGATGCTGGAGGGGGAACCCAGCCATAGTCATTCAATAAGTCTGTTAAGTTAGAGCTGCTAAAAAAACATGCAATTATGCTTTAAAACTCCTACTAATGTAGCATCTCACAGCTGCTAGAAAGAAATATGCAATTCTGCTTTAAGAACTCACATCACCTGCTTACTTAGTGTCTCTCTCATCGGCTGTTTAAACCACTCAGCATTTGTACACCTGCTTATAAACATAGTTCTCAAAATGACTCATGAGATGGAAGCTGTAAGGAAACTTGGTGCATGCCTGATTCTGAACTGGAGATTCAGCAAAAAATTAATGACCAGAGCAGAAGAACTTAGTTTGTGTCAATTTGAAAGACAGCACCACAGCATAAAGACAGATAGGGAACTTTGTGCAGTGAGTGGAATGACAACTTTACAATCCCAAGTAGTGTATGTGCCGGTTTTATCTGAGTGCAGCAATTTACATGATCCCATGGATGGAATGCCAGTTAGGGTGTGCGTGTGAGGACTGAGTGGATGGAATAACAGTTTAGAGTGATAGTGTGTTTGAGTGGGAGGACTGAGTAGATAGAATGGCAGTTTAGAGAGAGAGAGTGTGTGTGTGTGTGTGTGTGTGTGTGTGTGTGTGTGTGTGTGTGTGTGTGTGTGTGTGTGTGTGTGTGTGTGTGTGTGTGTGTGTGTGTGAGGACCGAGTGGATGAAATGGCAGTTTGAGAATGTGTGTGTGTGTGTGTGTGTGTGTGTGTGTGTGTGTGTGTTGTGTGTGAGGACTGAGTGGATGGAATGTCAATTTTGAGTGTGTGTGTGTGTGTGTGTGTGTGTGTGTGTGTGTGTGTGTGTGTGTGTGTGTTGTGTGTGAGGACTGAGTGGATGGAATGGCAGTTTTGAGATTGTATGTGTGTGTGTGTGTGTGTGTGTGTGTGTGTGTGTGTGTGTGTGTGTGTGTGTGTGTGTGTGTGTGTGTGTGTGTGTGTGTGTGTATTTGAGGACTGAGTGGATAGGATGGCAGTTTTGAGAGTGTATGTATGTGTGCTTGTGTGTGTGTGTTGTGTGTTGTGTGTGTGGACTGAGTGGATGGAATGGCAGTTTTGAGTGTGTGTGTGTGTGTGTGTGTGTGTGTGTGTGTGTGTGTGTGTGTGTGTGTGTGTGTGTGTGTGAGGACTGAGTGGATGGAATGGCAATTTTGAGTGTGTGTGTGTGTGTGTGTGTGTGTGTGTGTGTGTGTGTGTGTGTGTGTGTGTTGTGTGTGAGGACTGAGTGGATGGAATGGCAGTTTTGAGATTGTGTGTGTGTGTGTGTGTGTGTGTGTGTGTGTGTGTGTGTGTGTGTGTGTGTGTGTGTGTGTGTGTGTGTGTGTATTTGAGGACTGAGTGGATAGGATGGCAGTTTTGAGTGTGTGTGTGTTGTGTGTGAGGACTGAGTGGATGGAATGTCAATTTTGAGTGTGTGTGTGTGTGTGTGTGTGTGTGTGTGTGTGTGTGTGTGTGTGTGTGTGTGTGTGTGTGTGTGTGTGTGTGTGTGTGTGTGTGTGTGTGTGTGTGTGTGTGTGTGTGTGTGAGGACTGAGTGGATGGAATGGCAATTTTGAGTGTGTGTGTGTGTGTGTGTGTGTGTGTGTGTGTGTGTGTGTGTGTGTGTGTGTGTGTGTGTGTGTGTGTGTGTTTGAGAACTGAGTGGACAGAATGGCAGTTTAGAGTTTGTGCCTGTGAGGACCGAGTGGTTGGAGTGGTAGTCTAGAATATGTGCAAGAGGATGTAGCAAACAAATTCAATTTTGTACTCACATGATTTTAGTGCTGTCCCCCAGTGCACCTGGCATTTAAAAATGGACATAGCTTTTAAAATGCTGCCCCCAACTTAATAAGTGCAAGCTGGTCCCCCTAAAACTATTAAATATATTGTTTTTAGTTTAACAGTCAGTATTGTACCTGTAGCTGGAAACATTGAATTAGACAGTCATAAACATAATATGACCTGCAAAAAGCAAGTGTTTCTAAATAATGCCCAGAAATGTACTCCATAGAGTATGCCTGGCTACAGCCTTGTGTGGGTGTGAAAGGACTGAGTGGATAGAATGACAGTTTAGAGAGTGTGTACAGTTAAATGATTCCCTTGGATTCAAATCCAGTACCTTCTGCATGGCAGGCAAGAGCCCTAATGCTCCACATCAACTGCCAGACCTTGTTTAACTATTACTATTAATATTCATCTATGAAAACTTGTTTTTTAAATTTATCTTGTTATTTGCTGGAACACAGGTGTAGAATATAGTATGTCTTGGCTACAGTGGTTCGTCTAGCATATATAATGTGGATAAATAGGGCTATGAGGTGTTAAAAATGGTTTCAGGCTGTTAGCAAGGGCAATACACATTTGTATCTTGAATTCCTGCACCCTTCACATAGAGACACTGACTGTTATTAATCCCAGAATGCCTCTTCTATTGACAGATACATTTTCATTAAATCTGAGTTTCAGAGAAAGAGAAGTTTATTGTTTCTCATGTTAAATTTGTTTCAATGTGAAAGTGATTTGTTTAGAAAATCACTGTCAGTGATTTCTCTGTAAAATTTGAAATAAAAGTTTTAAACCAAATCTAAATATATGATAATTGTTAAAATAAAAAAGGAAATGTTATGTAAACTGACAGGTATGAACAATATTTGTGGTAACTGGGTAGAGACAAATGAGTATTGGGATTTTGGAATGGCTGCAGAGGGTGGGGGCCCTTGTCCATTACCCTGCCTAGGGCCCCATTTGACCATGGCCCGGCTTTGACTGCACACATTCCAGGAATGCTTCATTGTGCACATGATTTGTGCAAGAAAACTCTTTCCTTACTCATTTTAACTTCTGGAATTTTCTTTCAAATTGCAAGTTGCTTGAGAAAAACAAAACTGTGAAAAATTGTTACCTAGAACTCAGCAAGAATATTCATGTTTTTTTCAGTTCCTCTCCTGTTATCTTCTGTAGGTGTGAAAGCAAAACTTTGCTCAAAGGCTTTGCTTTCATCTAAGGGAGCTATTAGGCTTTCTTGCTGTTCCTTTATTTGTGTCCTAAGTTATTTAATACTTTATGACAAAAACGATTTTGCAAAGCAGAGTCTTGTAGCATTACCAGAAAGGAACAGGTTAGGCTGAATACTAGTAATGCTGAGGTTAAGTTATCTGCTTTTATCCATTTATAATAGCTGCTTGTGATGACAGTACTGTCTTTTTATGTAGTATACCCCTTTTTATGTGGTGCACCCCTTCTACTTTAAGGAAAGGTGAGGTAGAGCTTAAATGTAACTGCTTCATTTCTAGGTGACAGTGGTTTTGAATAAGAAGTGACTGCTTCAGAGATTGCACAGATGTGTAGAGATACTTTCATTGCTTTTACAAGTCCAGCATCTGCCAGCTAAAAATAAAAAAGCATGCAACCATATAATTGTAGATGCATAATTGTACATCTGCTTGGGTGTTCTTGCCCTTCAAGCACTGAGCTTTTCCTTTCACTTAGTATGAAGAGCTATTTTTTGCTGTACGGTATTTATAATGTGTTTTTACGATGTTTTAATATCATTTATTTTAATATAAATAACATGTAAGAAAGTAAAACATGCAACCTTTAACATGTAATATAGGAGTGTGTAAAATGATGAGGTGTTGTATTGTTGAGATCTAAGTTTGTTTACCCATTTAGTCACATGCTTTGTTTATTATATGAGCTTGAAGTAGATGAACATTGCAGGTGTATGGTAGAATATTCCATTCCATTATTACTGAATGTTAACATACAACTTAAGGCATCTCTAAGCGAACAAACTTAAATTCCTTTAATGGTGTGAATTTGCCACATCAGCTAAATGATTATCGTGAAATGCACCTTGCAGTCAGTGACTCTAGACTACTATATAGTGCCTGCACAATAGCAGTGTGAATTCCTTGTATGTTTCATAAGCCCTGTGCAGCCCAGTAATTGCATTAGATTATTGTGAAGCATTTGAGCATCTATATCAAGGACACTTTTAGAGCAACTGGTGTTACAACAAGGCCTTATCAGTTCCAAAACTGCATTATATTACAGTTTTCATCCATTCAAAGGCTTACCTTTGCTTTTTTAAGTTAAATAGTTTTCATATCCATCTATTTATCTACGTGTGTGTGTGTGTGTGTGTGTGTGTGTGTGTGTGTGTGTGTGTGTGTGTGTGTGTGTGTGTGTGTGTGTGTTTATGTGTGTGTGTATTTATTTATTCATTTGGCATTCCATAAACTTGAATAAGATTAAATGTAAAGAGGATGATCACTCTGTCTCCTCTCTGTCAGTGAAGACTCACCCAGTAAAACATTTAATCCACATGCCAATCATACAAAATGCTATAATGTCTTAGACATTAAAATAAAGTCCCTAAACACAGAAGTCTTTCTCACCTGAGCCCTCTTACAAAGATTCTTAACATAAACAATCACTCTTTTTCAGAGTTTAGTTTTGTCTGATATGTATCTATTCAGGCTATACTGTTTTCAAATGAGTTGAGATTAAGAAATAAAAACACAGATATTAAACAGTAAATCAACAGAACTAATACATGTCTGGTGCAGCTAAGTATAAATCAGTGAATATCTAGTCTATCTATACCTACAAAAGGCTAAGATGCTCTAACCAATTGACTGGAATTAAAGATTTTTTTTTACAGAAAGTCAACAGTCTTAACTGCTGCTAATACTGGCAAGGTAGGACAAAGAAAAATGAAGGGTGCAGAAACAGAAGCACTTTCTGCTTACCGACCATGGTCAATGCAATTAGTGTTTATTTTCTTTTTTATTTTAGTTACATATGCCAAAATAACATGTTTTAGATTATCAGTATTTTCAACATTATAATTTGTATTAATTTATTTATTTATGCACTCACTCATGCTTTTGATAAACTGTTCTAAGCTGTATGTTATGTTAATGATAAATGAAATAGCCGATGGAGTAAAAAACTCTTCTAAGGAGTTAAAACAACTGTATGTCTAACTTTTAGTCATTTCTTATGATGATTAGCCAAACACAGTAATCCACAGACATAACCATCTCTTTTGCATATTGTAGATTATATGACCCGCTTCGCAGAGTTTGCATTACTGCTGCTATCTATCCTGCCTTACTGTTACACATGTTTTAAGAACAAGTACAGTCCAGACACTTTCTAAATTGTACATCTATTAACCTAAGTTTTAGCAACTTTCAGCAATCTATTGAACATATTGTAAGATAAACAGTATTGTATTTTCTGCTCATTTAGTCAATTGCCAATGACAGTACTAAACTAATGTATTTCGGCTTTTCACGGTTAGGGGTCGCCACAGTGGAACTCCGGTCTGCTAATGATTGGCAGTGGATTTTTACAGTCCCGAGGTGCCAGCCCAATGCCCAACCTTCAAAGAAGGCACACCCATTCATGAACGCACCTACCTGCGTGTCTTTAAATGTCACTCGACAGTCCCAGCGTGAATTTTTTTTGTTAACTTTGTAAATCCAAAAACAGACCACAATCACAAAGAAGCCTCGGTTGTAGGGAAATGGAGTCAAAACGAAAATTAAATAAAAAGCAACTTAATAGTGCTTAACTTAAGCACTATTAAGCTGCTTTTTATTTAATTTTCATCTTGACTCCGTTTCCCTACAACCAAGGCTTCTTTAGAATTTTTTTTGTTAGCCATTTTTGAGAAAAAGTGATAATTAAGTTGCTGCTAGTTTTTGTGTTGCAGCCCTCTGTGATAAGGCTAGACATAATTCCGGGCCTAGTTTAACTGCATTGGCACATCTGGCTTTAGACAACATGCCTGATCATATTGACGTTACTGCCCAAGATCTGTATCTTTGAGCCTGTTTAGTAAACCATTATGCTGATGTTTTACCTAAGTAACATGATTCAAAGTGCCTAATATGAACCATGCTTTTTAATTATGTTCTTTTATCATGTGTATCAATTATACAAGCTGGTCAGTTAACTGTTTTCCATTTTTAGTTACAACCCAAGCCAATTTTCAAAGAAATGCATGGAATAGGCACAGGTCATACAGCACACTTTAAATAGTTGATGAGTTTAAAACTTTCATTTGATTAAAGAACTAATCCATCCATTCATCCATCTATCTATCCTCAACCCCTATTTACTATTTTTGCAGATGGGGTTGGGGTGTCACTTTAGCAGCGACAATCATCCCGAGCGAAGGGTAATACTGAGTAATATTCACATCCAAAAAATATGGAAAAATGTTCACATTAACACAAAGTTGTTAATACTGTATCATATACCATACAGAATGTACAACAGGTACATCAAAAAGCAATTCAGGCTTGAGATAAGCAATCATGCTAACAAAATATAGATACATCTATGGTGGGCAGAGGGGTGGCTTTGTTTTTAGAGTTGGCTAGATCTCCTCTTGAACAATTATGTTATGAGAGAATGTATTAATAAATTACCTTAGCACAATTTTCACTTGAATCACAATTTCCTATTGTACTGAAGTTACCAAGAGGAATGGTCTTTTCTTTATTAATGAAGACAGTTAAGACTTGATCAAGGTTAAAGCAGAGCTACTCTTTGAGATCTGCGACATGGATGATCCATGACTATGTTTGACTTTAAGACATATTAATTACAGACAGTAAGACATATACACCATCAAAGGTAAGCTGTATGCGTTGCCAACAGTGAGATGTATGTACTACAAAACAGTAGGGCTTATGTACTACCGATAGTGAAGTGTATGTACTACCAATCGTAAGACATATACACTACCATCAGTAAAGTATACAGTATATACTACTTAAAATAAGACATATGTACCACCACGAGTGAGCTGCATGTACTGCTAGCAGTAAGGTCTATATACTACTGGCGATAATACATATGTACTATCTACAGTGAGACATATGTACTGCCAACTGTGAGGTTTATGCACTAATGATAGTAAGACCTATGTACTATTGACAGTAAGACATATGTACTGCCAATAGTGGCATGTATGTACTATTGATACTAAGATATAAGTACTACCACCAGGGAGCTGTATGTACCACTGACAGTAAGGCATATAAACTAGCAAAAATAAGATATATATGCTACTAACAGTGAGATGTATGCAGTACTGACAGTAATACATATGTACTATCTACAGTAAAAGATATGTACAGCCAACAGTGAGGTTTCTGTACTACTGATAGTAAGACATATGTACTACCAACTGTGAGGTTTATGTACTAATAATAGTAAGACCTATGTACTATTGACAGTAAGACATATGTACTGCCAACAGTGGCATGTATGTACTACTGATACTAAGATATATGTACTACCAACAGGGAGCTGTATGTGCCACTGACAGTAAGACATATATACTATCAAAAATAAGATATATACAATACTAACAGTGAGATGTATGTAGTATTGACAGTAAGGCATATGTACTGCTGACAGTAAGACAATGTACTAAAAACAGTGAGCTGCATGTATGACAGACAGTAATACAAATATACTACCAACAGTAAGACATATATAGTAGTAACAGTGAGGAGTATTTACTACTGACAGTAAGATAAATATGCTATCAACAGTGAGGTGTATATACTACTGCCAGTAAGACATGTGTAGTACCAAAGTACAACAGTCAGGTGTATATGCACTACTGAGAGTAAGACCTATGTACTACCAACACAGAGTTGCATGCATTAGTATTAGTAATGGTAGTATATATATATATATATATATATATATATATATATCTATATACACATACATACATATATATCTATATACACATACATACATATATATCTATATACACATACATACATATATATATATATATATATATATATATAAATATATCGATGGTAGTGCATGTCTTACTGCCATGTACATACATGTGTCTTAACCAGAACTGACAGCCAAACATTTGAATGTCTGGGCATACTGGGCTTCACATTCAAAGCAGTGAAAGCAGTATAAAATTAAAATCCAATATTCTGACAACATGCATTGATGAAAACTATAGAGAACCCAATAAATTACTGACAAACTTAAAAACATCAAACCAACTCGGTGAACTGTGATATTTACAAATTATAGTTTGTTTTAACATAAATGATGTTTAAGTAGTTTGATAATGAAGTACTTTACTATAACAGTGTTTAGAAGCTTCCTGTGTCTGAAAGTCTTGAAATAAGTGTTTATGATAACATGAATAATGCATGACAGGTGTAAGGCCTGAATTCAGATAGATAATTCAATGAAAAGATGAGTGAATGAATGAATGAATGAATGAAAGAATGAATGATATAGGCAAGTTGGGATCAACATCAAAAGCAGGAAGATATGGTATTCATCACTCTGCTGATAAAATGAATCAGTGACATTTCTCCAGTAGTAAGATACCATAAACACAAACAGTATTATTCTCAGACATGCACTTTATACCAGCAGCATGTAGCTCTGTGGCACGGGGGGGACCAAATTATAATTCTTCTTAAGGAGACACAAGTTCGATTAGTGGCTGAGGTGGTACAAGAGCTGATTTGGTGGGGTGAGAGAGGTGCAGATTTTTTGCAAATCACCTGCCAGAAGGAGGGATTTAGTGACTCTCATCATTTTGCAGTGCTGCTCCAAGGATAGGCACAGACCAGTCTCCAACATCAATGGATGTTGGAAGGGAAGGTGGCATTTCTATCCAAGCCAGGATCCCTATAGCCCTGACACAGTATGTGTAAGAGCATATGCACTCCTGTGTAGGAACTGTGGATAGCCTTGTATTGATGCAGGTACTTATGTCACCACTAAGGGGAAGGGGGTGTCAGGGTCCTATACAAAATATCCCTTCATGGCTGCCTGGTGGATGGTTGTGTAACTGTGTCATGAGCTGCTGACAACAAACAGGAAACAATGTGTTCTTGCAGCTCTCACCTCATAGGGGAACAAAACGTCACCGGAGCTTTTGCATCAGAGGGGAATGAGTGATTGGGCAAGACATTGTCTTGATGATTGGCAGGTACAGTATATAAAAGCACCTACGAAAAATAAGTTACCCACACTGTCTTGGCATATGTGTGTGTACAGAAAAGTACCTAGAAACAAACAAACAAATGAAAAAAATAAACTGTCCACACTTAATATCTTCCTAGATACATTGTATTCAAGCACATTTCTTAATGCACCATAAGTTCTCTTATTGAATTTTCAATACTTTAGTCCATTTGTCAGTTTTAAACAGCATAAAAATAACCTGCCTGTTACTGAAGTTTGGATTCAATATTATGCAATAAAAAAGTCTCATTATTAAACTTACTAATCAGCTTCACTACCAAAATCACACCTGAAAAGCACTTATTGATGAGCGGGCTTGTTTGCACTTCCTGTAATGGCACTAAAATTGACATTAAATGTTTCATCTGCAGATAACATAAAATGTTTCTTTTCAGACATCACTTAACATTAATCTTCTCAGCAGTAAGTGCAGCTACTCTTTAAAGCTAAATTTCAATGTTAAATTGGCATGCAACTCTTGGTTTGTAAAGAATAACACTGTACAAAAACCATCACTGATATATCTCTGAAATGCAGAGTTATGATTTAATCTTCTCCCACAGGTTGTTAGTTCCCATTTCTCAGTATTTTAACAATACCTGTCTCTGGATAACAAAAATGATTAACTTCATAGAAATATTCTTTAATTCTGAATTTATGGAGATACTTTCTGTCTAGAAAATATTCCTCTGAATTAATTACAATAGCACTGCAAAAGCCACTACAATTATTATTTAATGATCACATGAGTCTGGAAATCCAAAGACAGATGATGTTGCTGTTTGCTGTATTTCTTTGTTATTCTATTATCTAACAAGAAACGCCTACTTCTGGAAACATGAAGTTATGAAATGAAAAGACATTTCAAGCTAATTGAAAACATTAATGTATTTATAGGTTTAATTGCTAATTAAACAGAAACATCAGAAAAGCATTATACAACTATTACCCTTATTTTTTAAACAAAACAGATATGACTAAACTGCTAAATGATAAAATGCTTAATTAATTAAGCATCATTAATTGCTTGGTCATCTATATCCAATCTCACAGAGAATTAGGCTCAAAGAAAAATATACATTTTCTTCAAATGTTCTGAGTACGCTGCCATGTGTTTTTTTTATATACAAAATTATATTGCAGTAAACAGCTTGTGATTATGGTGAGTCCACAGCCAGAAAAACTCAAACAATATATCAAATTTCTGATAGCTCTGCCAAGTCAACAAATTTATGGAGAATTTGTCAGGATGCTTGTAATCAGAAGTCTTTTTCTATTCATATCAACAGAATACTCTTGAAGGGGATTACAAAGCCAAAGTTTACAGTAATTTAGTTACAAAGATCACACGTTTTCTGTGATCCTGGAGGTAATACGTTTGCTATGGGGTGAACAGCAGTGAAGCTCCTCCTCTCAGGCCACTCAACCTGTAAGATCAAGAAGTCTAGAGACAGCCAAAATTAATGGGGGATAAAGGTCCAAAAATAAAGACAATTTTTAAATACTGATCTTATAAACTTTATATTCTGAAAGATTTTGCATTAATATGCATTTTCTGAAAGATATGAAGTCTGAAGCTCAATTGTATGTCATTATTTAGTGACCTCAATCCTCAGTGATTTTAAAGAAAAACAGAAATTTTATGAGGAACAAACCAAAAATATGAGGCAAAAATCAGACATTACTCTATCAGCTTCAGAGTTTCAGAATTTCAGTCAAATGACTAAGTTACTTAAACTAATTTCTGACATCCTTATATAGACTCCCTTCAAGCACCTGTTGCCTTAGTAGCATGCAGACAAGATAGCTGCTTATGAAAGTGTACATATATTAAATATTCAACTTTCAAGGATATGCACTTTTCTGATTTTGGCTCATGCTGATTATATGCCACAAACGTGTGTGTGTGTGTGTGTGTGTGTGTGTGTGTGTGTGTGTGTGTGTGTGCGTGTGTGTGTGTGAGCATGTGCGTTGCTCGTGTGTGTGTGTGTGTGTGTGTGCGTGCGCATGTGTGTGTGTATCTGTGTTCGTGTATGTGCATGTGCATTTGTGCATGTGTGCGTGTAAGTGTGTGGTGTGCGTGCATGCATGTTTGCCTGTGTGTCTATTTGTGTGTGTGTGTGTGTGTGTGTGTGTGTGTGTGTGTGTGTGTGTGTGTGTGTGTGTGTGTGTGGTGTAATCTTCATAAGGTGCTCTTCTGTAGGCCTTATTGAGTTTATGAAAATGTAACAGTAAACATTTTGAAGTTGTCATTGTTAAGCTTTTTTTTAGGTACAATAATGCATACTTCTTTACTACTTTTACCTAAAGTAGTTCCTCTCTCAGTGATGGCATTTTTGTCCTTATTTTAATCATGACTAATACTGTTTTCATGATATTACTGAACTACATTTGCATGTGGTTAATTTGACAGCAGGACATAACATAAGTAAAACGTTTAGTAGTGCAAAGTTTGATTCTTCTAACCACAACTGTGTGGTTGTTGTGAAGAGAGAAATCATTCCTGCTTGCTGCAATAAACATGAGTTAGTTAAATTGATAAATGGGTACAGGGGCTAAACACCCCTTGCAGACATGCTTCTGGGTGGAACTGTCTGTCACAAAAAAATATTCTTTCAGTTTGCAGCTCATGCCATTTCATGTATTTCATTTGCACTATGTGATAGTAAAAAGTAATGATAATTTCCATGTAAGTGACTTGGATGATCCAGTGGCATATCTATCAACTGTCCAGATTTTCATAGAATGTCCAGATTTTTGACTCATATTTTTGGTCCATTCTCCATAAAATGTGTGGTTTTCTGACAAATCACTGAGGACTAAAGTCACTAAATAGCAATATGCATTTGAGCTTTATAGTTCATATCCTTCAGAAAATGCATGCTAGGACAACTTGAGTTATTCTAGCAACTTTCTAAGTTTATAAGAACAATATTTAAACTCTGTCCCTATTTTGGGGCATTTGTTCCCCCATTATTTTAAGCCTTGCCCACATTTTGTGTGCTCAGAGGTTGAGAGATATGTGGTGGGTAAAGTGTACCTTGGGCCCTAGGCTGTTTTTTGCACATGGCCCCACAGAACCCCCCCCCCCATCTTATTTAGAAGGATCATACAGCTCAGGTAACAAGGGCAAGGCCAAATGCAAAATACATTTTCAAGTTAGACAAGCCAAATCACTTGCTGATTAATTTGTCCTTTTTTTACTGTTTTTACTGTTTGTGCCTGCTTATTACCTGCACTTGTTTTGCACTGAAATATTGCGTAGTTAGCATATACTATATCCAGACTTGCTGAATCTAGTCTGTTTTTCATACACTTAAACTTAAATCCAGCCATCTTACATTAAGAAAAGCTGCCCTGCAATCTAATGGGAGAGGAATGTGGATATAGCCTCATCTGAGCTGGGGTTTGCTGGAAGAAGGATCATTGTGTGATTTCTTATTGGCAGACTAGCTTAAAACTGTTTAATTTCACCTGTACATAAGCCTCATATTTGCACAGTTTTGGGCTCAAGTTACCCATAGTAATACTTGGTGGGGGTTGGGAACCCTCTTCACATATCCCTTTAGCTCCAGATGAGGAATAGCTTCTCTCCATTCATGGGGATGATTGTGACCCAGAAGATGATGTGACTGGAGTCATTAGAGGTGTTGTGGACAATGGTAATTACCAATGTCTGCAGCAGCAACACGTCTGCTCAAGATGGTTACATTAAAAACAATAACGTATTTATACAGAGAACTGAATTCTGACATTGAATGATTACATTTAAAACATAACAATTACTTTTAACAGATGAACCCTCTACTTCTACACATAATGACAATGAAGCCAGTGTGCATTGTAAGTGTCCTCAACACCTCCTTCATCAGCACACAGTAGTGCATGCTACTTTTTTATTAGTAATATTTTCAATTCATTTTCTACAAGGTCAGCAGCAGAAACAAATAGTTCCACCTAATAACAAAAAATCTGGAGGATATCAGCACAAAATGGCTGTTGGTAATGATGATGATGATGATGATGATGATGATGATGATTAGTCCCCAGGTTTAAATGCAGGATTTAACAGCATACCTGCAACTCTGGAGGAGGTGACAGAGTGTCACAAAGTCATGCACATGCTGACAATTCACCCCAGCTTGTACGCAGAGATAACCCATGCACCTCTAGAGCAGTATATCCAACCCAGATGAACACTTTCAGAATGATGGCAGAAATTCAGAGGTAACATTGTCCACGGGGCAGCTTTCTATAGGAGGTGCCAGGCACATGCCACAGCTACCCCAGGAAATATGTAAAGCATTGGCTGCCCAGCAGCAGATGTGCTGTGGCATAGTTAAGGCTCACTGTACTGCCACAGAGAAAATGGTCAAAGTACTCCAGAGTGTACAGGAGGCTTTCCAGCACTACATGGACAGGGCAGAGTGTAGGGATAATGCTATGATCACATTAATGTGTATTATTGTGGCACACCAACCATTCATGGCTGCCTCTATTTATACACTAGTTAAGACTTACCAGACTCAAGTAGGAGTCAGTTTTGGAAGGGGAAGAGGATGGGGTACTATCCAGACAAATGGGTACAGATCACATGAGACTACAAGTGCTTCTCAAAAAAAATACTGTAATTAGTAGGGGAAGGACAAAGCACATCCCTTTCCCCCAGCACTGTTAGATCAGTGTCTATAGGATCACCTGCATCTCGTAGGTCACAATACTGGACCAGAGCCAGATCCAGCACTAGGTGACCTAAGCAGTTGCCTAGGGGCTAGACGGGGGTGCTGGCCAGGGGGCTGCCACAATATTTTATTTTTAATTAAAAAATTAAAATTACATGTATGCTATTTAGCAGCATTCTTCTTTTGCATCTGGGCAATGCGTGCACATCTACATTTCTGCTGCTTTCTGATCCTTCAATTCTGAGCATGAAATCTAAACTTGAAACTTCATTTCTGTGAATTTGTGCACAGCTGGTATAGCAGACAGCTGAATTCACCTGACTGTGAGCAGAGTTGGAATCTTTCTGATATTCCAAACTGATAAGTACACTTTTTGCAACTCAGTTTGCACTGTGCTGTATATTTGCTTTATTATTTATATTTGCTGTACTGTTTCTGTCCTTTGCTGCTGTGGGCACTGTTTCCCCACCCCAAGTGTTTTCTAGTCTTTAACTTGGTGGCTTTGGATTTGTCCACCCCTGCTGTAAATATGATCTTCGTCACTGACCCCACTCCAATCTCATTTGATCACTCAACATAGTGCAGTGAGATTATTTGGGCCAGACTTCCTCCTTGCTTCTTTGACTTTGAACACTTCTGTTTCCTCCCTCTCCACTTAAAAAAAAATGTATACTTTATTCAGTTGCTTTTACTGTAATTGTGTTCTTCATACATTATTACCTTATTTTTGCTGTGTGCTCTTAAGTGTTCAAGTGCTTTTATTCTGCTGCATTTAATACTGCTTATTAGTAGCCTAATTACATTTATCTGTTATTCTAAGCATTTTAACTTTGATCTTACCACTTGTGCTTCATGCGAGTTACTTTACATTTAAGAAGGTTGTTGTGGTCTAAACTCTTGTGGACCTCTAACAAAACCTTCTCTCCATAAAGTGCTGCATAACATTGCTAGAATGTCCTTGTGTTCTGACTGTGTATGCTTCTCAAACAATTTGGAAATATAGAGCTGATAAGTATATTTGTTTGCACTTTTTAACTGTTCAGAGTTCTGCACTGTCTTAATTTTTGCTTGACTGAAGTATATATATATATATATATATATATATATATATATATATATATATATATATATATATATATATTTGCTGGCATTGTTTTCTGATACTCTGAGTGCTTCCATTTAGATTTTTTCCTAATTTACTGCATTCTGCACTTGTTTTTAGTCGTTTTTTAATTTAATTGCATTTATTTAAATGGCAATTGCTTTAATATTGCTGCAAACTCAAGTGTGCTAGCTTGCACTGCATTTGAATTGAGTTTTTACTGCTGTTTTAGCTGCTTTTCTGTAAAAAAAAAAAAAAAAAAGTTCTAAGCTTGTTTCCTGCCTTTCCTGTAACTAATGTAGTCCAGATACAGATTTGCTCTATCCAGGACTGTTTGTAAGCTTTTGAGCCCCCCAGACCTTTCTGTGATGGAGGGATGCCTTCTAGCTTATCAGTGGTAGTGGTAAGCACTAGGTAGCCTATCGTACCACAAGAGTCGTGGTTTCTGGCCCAGAAATTGTAGTTTATTGTCTGTTTGGGCAGTTTTTCCATCCCTTTCAATTTTCTGGTTTAAAAGCCCATGTTTGCACTTGTTTCCTACCTTTCCTCCAACAATTCTAGTCCAAATACAGATTTGCTGTATCCAGGACTGTTTATAAGCTTCTGAGCCCCCTCAGACCTTTCTGTGTTGGAAGGAAGCCTTCTAGCTTATCAGTGGGAGTGGTAAGCACTAGGTAGCCTATCTACCACAAAAGGAGTAGTTTCTGTCCTAGAAATTGTACTTTATTGGCCGTTGGTCAGGTTTTTACATCTCTTTCAACTTTCTGGTTTAAAAGCCCACATTTGAGCTTGTTTCCTGCCTTTCCTGTAACTAGTCTAGTCCAGATACAGATTTTCTGTATCCAAGACTGTTATAAGCTTCTGAGACCCCAAGCCTTTCTGTGTTGGAAGGAAGCCTTCTAGCTTATCAGTGGGAGTGATAAGCACTAGGTAGCCTATCTAGCCTACAAATTTGCTGTATCCAGGCCTGTTTGTAAGCTTCTGACTGGTACCATAAAGTCTGCTCTTCAATTTTTCCCTTAGATCTGCTAGTTCTCTCCTCTACTGCACTTTCACTAGCTTATTAGTCTAGCACTTTACCAGACTTCTTGTAGCAATTATTGTAGCACACAAAAGTGCTACCAGCACTAAACATTATACAAGGAAACAGCTCCAGTACTTATTATTAATGCCAACCCCTCCAGGCATGTCTAAAGGTCAGTTCCCTGTGCTTTCTCTTACTAACCTGGTGAACCTGGACATCCTGAGGCAATTTAGCTACTGTCTCATGTACACTGACAACTCTCTCCTCTTACCTCCCCACACTCAGACTTGTGAAAGATGCACTTACATATCCAAATTGGAATCCATACACTCTCCAGCCAAGACCGGAAAAACTGGTCAAGAGGAGATGGTCATCACTTACATCACACCATATAGAACATATAGCCCTCCAGAACACACACCAGAACTGCCTTCACATAAAAACACAAACCATACATCCACCTTCACGGAGACTCTCAAAAAATTTACCCAAACAGCAGAGACCTCCAAGGCAGAAACCCACTCATCCACCACAACACAACACTAATCACGAGGCACATAACTCTCCTAAACAGTGTGCAACTCAACAAAATCCCCTAAGACAAAACAGCATGCCCAACACACTAGTCATAGGTGACTCAATAGTAAGGCACACTGATGTCCTACTCACTTAGTTGAATAAGAAGAAAGTAAGAGTCAGCTGCCTGTCAGGTGCCAGGATCCACCACATAACACACGCACTCAGGTCCCTCAACAGCAGGTACAAATATGACTCTGTCATTGTACATGTGGGTGTGAATGATCTGAGACATACCTCCCTGGACTACATGAAAAGAGACATAGAGGAGGTCTTGGATTATGTAGCCCAGGCGGGTATGACCCTAGCCCTGAGCAACCTCCTACCATCACCCAGAACGTTACCACAGTACAAGCAGAAAATGATTGATTTCAGCAAGGGGATCCCGTATCTGTCTGCCTGGGATGACATGATTGACAGACCTCGATGCTTTGCCAGAGATGGCCTGCATCTGTCACCTCTGGGCTTCTGGATACTGGCCAAGGCTCTTGCCACCCCTATAGGGCCTTTTTAGGCAGTGTTTCAAAGACCAAATTACCACCATAACAGCTACAAACAAATGTAGTCTATGGGTCCTGCTGCTCAATGCTAGAAGTCTAAATCTCAAAATGCACTCGCTTGAAGCACTCCTTAAAATGGAGAACATTGATATTTGTGCTGTAACAGAGACCTGGTTCAAGGCAGCAGAAAGCACCCCTGCACTGCCAGGCTGTAACTCATTCCACACCTCCTGGCCCCAGAACTTGGACCGAAGCTCCAAAGGAGGTGGTGTTTCCATATTCATAAAGGATGTGCACACCTCCAGACTAGAAACACAACATAATGCATCAGAGATACTTCAGGTGCAGCTAACAATGGGGAAGACAGCAATTCAGGTCGTCACCTGCTATAGGTCTCCAACCATGTCCCAAGACTCACACTCCATGTTCCTAAGCACCTTGGAGAATATTAGGGTCCAACCTAACATTCTCATACTGGGCGACGTCAACTACCCCTCCATTAACTGGGAAAACTACTCATGTACCAATACACTTGCCCAACATTTCCTGGAATTCATTAATTCCAGTGCCCTGGACCAACTCATTCTTACCCCCACTAGAGGTAGCAACATCCTTGACCTGGTCATTACTAACATGGGCGACTGTTACTTTACACCATTAGTCAACTCCTCCCTGGTTAGATCCGACCACAAACAAATCACCTTAGAAAACCACATTCACCCCCCCCCCCCCCGCAAAGGTAACCACCATGAAAAACTTCTCCAAAGCTAACTTTGGGCTCCTAAAAACAGAGGTGGCTAACTTCACAGCACCCATGCAAATGGAGAATAGTTGCATGACCGCCTAATCATACACCAATGCACTGTACGAACACGTACAGAAATGCATGGATATCACAATACCAAATAGAACCAAGACACTCTCCTCCAAAAAAATGAAGCCAATCTGGTGGTCCCCTGCTATAAACAAACTCTACAACAGAAGGAGGAAACTGATGCTAATAAGGTGAAGTCCCAAGACTGGAAAAACTCCCTTATCAGCCTCAGCAAAAAGTTGAGATAACTAATCAAATCCTATAAAGCTAGCTATGAAAACAGAATTGCAGCAGATAGTAAAGACAACCATAAGGCCTTTTATAGTTATGTAAAGAATCTCCATGGCAATACCCAGATTTGCTCTGACCTACTGCACAATGGTACCTCCTATACCGAGCCAACAGATATTGCCAATATACTGGCTGACAGATTCATTGCCAACTTTACCCCTCTCTCCCCCTCACCAAAGGACCAATCATAATACCAGTAGATTGCCAGGCACCCAGTATTACTGCTGCACAGGTTAAAACAGCACTGTCCAAGGCCAAGAATACAGCTTCTATATGACATGACAATATCCCTGGCTGTGTTCTACATGAACTACAGAGTAAACTGGCACCTCACCTGTGTGCCCTGTTCAATCACAGCCTCATCTCAGGCTTTGTCCCTACAAATGGTGCACTGCTACAGTCATCCCTCTACAGAAAGGAGGAGCAACTACAGACCCTGGGAACTATTGCCCCATTAGCCTGATGAGTCTGATATGCAAAGCTATGGAACGCATCATCATGGACCTAATAAACAAGGATATAGGGAATCTCCAAACTCTGTATCCCACACAGTTTGGTTTTGTGAGGGGTAGATCATGCCTGCTCAACCTGGTCGACTTCTTTGAGTCAGTCACCAGAGCTGTGGATGAAGGCAAGGTGGTTCATACAGCCTACCTTGATCTGGCCAAGGGCTTTGATACTATTCCCCACTCAGGAATCATAGAAAAACTCACTAAGCTAGGCATCAATCCCTATATCACTAGGTGGGTTGCAAACTGGCGCACAGATAGAACCCACAGTGTGAAAGTAGCTGACTCCAAGTCAGACTACCGACCAGTCATGACTGGAGTCCCACAGAGTTCTGTCCTGGGTCCTCTCCTGTTTGGTATCTTCTTCACTGAAGTCCAGGCCAACACGAAGGGACACTGGCTGACAAGGTTCACAGACAATTGCAAGTTGGGAGCTATTATTAATTACCCAAGTGATGCTGACATCCTACAGAAAGGCCCCACTGAGACCAACAACTAGAGTCGGAACCATGGCCTTAAGCTCAATGCCAAAAAATGTGTAGTCATCCCCTTTGGGAAAAACCCAGTTCCCATGAATTACCACATCAATGGTAGTTCACTGAACACATAAAGCATTATAAGAGACCTGGGAACACAGGTTGACAGCAACCTGTCTTTTGACCACCACATTGTCACTGTGGTCAGAAAGTCCTTCTATGTGGCACATCTCATTACTAAGGGTTTTGCATCCAGGAAGAAAGAGGTCATTGCCTCCCTCTACTCTTCCCTCATTAGGCCAATCATTGAGTACAATGCCCCATTTGGCATGTACCTCACTTGACACCTGCAACAACTGGAGAAGCCACAAAAGTACCTCACAAAGGGGATCCTAGGCCTTAAATACTTGCCCTATATGGACAGACTAAAAAAACTCCAACTATTCTCTGTCTCAGATCACCTACTTAGAGGCAGTCTCCGCTTGACTTACAAAGCCATGTATGACCCAGCTCTGTTAGAAATACTACATCTAAAGAAATCCGAATCCCTCCACACCACATGCTCCAGAGACCTCAACTTCATTACCACAATCAACAGAACAAGCTGGAGGGACAGGTTCATAACCCAGAGACTGCCCATGCTATGGGATACATACATGTCAAACAGAGCACCTCACTGGCCCTCTTCAAGAGAAATCTTGATGAGTGGATGGGAAACAGAAAATTCACCCCGGGGATCACTCCAGTGGCTCTACTCGACAGAGGCACTGTGAACTAAGGTCTGGTGGCACGATGCCAGGGTATTCTTATGGGCTAGGCTTGTAAAGACTCCAGGGCCATTAGCCTAGTACACACCTATGAACCTATGAAACTGGGTTCCTTCAAATGAGATGAACTTGCTTAGGTCTGGGTTCCTTCAAATGATATAGTCATTCCATCTTTATACAAGACAAACTTGCTTGGGTCCAGGTTCCTTCAAAGGAGACATCTGTTACATTTTCCTTCATTAAGGGGTCCGTGTGTGTGTGTGTGTGTGTGTGTGTGTGTGTGTGTGTGTGTGTGTGTGTGTGTGTGTGTGTGTGTGTGTGTGTGTGTGTTTGTGTGTATGTGTGTGTGTGTGTGTGTGTGTGTGTGTGTGTGTGTGTGTGTGTGTGTGTGTGTGTGTGTGTGTGTGTGTGTGTGTAAAATGCTCTAGGTAGGGATGGCAGGTTAGTTAATTAACTTGCTCAGGTTCAAGCCCTGTACATTGGTTACAGGAGACATGAGCCTGAATCCTTTGCACCAACTACCAGGCTACTTAAAAGTTTCAGTGCATTTTTGAAGGACTTGTGAGAATCGAAGGCTCAGTGATTCAATAACTTGAAGTTGGCGGGCGCCACTGATCTGAAAGCCCAAAGACTAAATAGTACATGACACTTTCTTTACAGAGCGGTTCTCTTCTCTGTAAAGAATTACTTTCTGTCTGTGATATTAACACAAAAATGCTAACTAGAAAAACATACCACAGCAATGACTTACAGCATATTACTTGCAGAGTCTCAAGGCATTATATATGTCTTTTGGCTCTTTGGCAGCAAGTCCTGCCTCTGCCTTGTGTCACTTATGGGAGTGACAGACTTGTTCAATCGGAACGAGTAGGGCCATTTGTCAGATCTGTGCATTGTAACTACAGCTCATTGCAGAAGGAACTAGGGGGCATCTAGTCGATTTAATTTGCTAATTGCTGTCTGCAGTATGTGATTAGGTGTATATTATATCCTAATATCATTCACTATGTACGTCTGTTGAGTCAATAAACACTTGTAAATTGACATATTGACACAGTGCACCTAATTGGGGCACTAGAATGAGTGTAGTAGGACCCAACACTCTACACAGGAACATTTTTCTTTAACCTGTAGCTAGTCACTGGCCATCTTGAAGACATGATCCCTAGGCAGCTGCCCAAAATGCCCCTTTTATAATCTACCATTGCTTAGATCTATTTAATTTTGCAGCAACTACCAGGCATGCAAAACCAATGAGCATTTATCAAACTAACTGGGACCCCTACAGATGATCGAAAACTTAAAACTTTGATTTTCATATGGCCGAAACCATATGATCAAAGTTTTAAAACTTCGAATTTTCTGAATGGAAATTTCCATACAGCACGGAACGGGAACATTTCCCTTTTCCTCACTTTAGCTCGATCTCGGAATTGGCATATTTAAATCCCCCCCACATGGAGGGTGGAGGTATGCCTGCCCACCTGCAAAAACGGCCAGGAATTTTTTTGTTTTGTTTTATTTTTTTTTCAGGTGTTTGAACTTTTGAAATGTCGATCATATGGTCTCGCCCATATGAAAGTCGATGTTTTAAAAGTTTGATCATCTGTAGTAGACCCAACTAACCATATAATGCAATGCAAATTCTTGCAGGAATGGGCTTGTGCCCTTCTAAACTGTCTAGCAGCTATGGCAGTAGGTCCCATAAAAAATGAATAATGCAGCTTTACAGGAGATCCCATTTGTATCAGCTGCCCTTTCTGTAAACCATTTTATACTTCCATTATTCTCATCATATGTATATACAAAGTTAAATAAATCAGGCCACTCACTTTTCCTTAGTCCAAGACTTTGCTTTAGAAATAGACTCATACATGATTAATGTACCTGTATTAGATCACCCCTTTGTTGTCTATAACCTATAGAAAAAAGTAGCAGGTTTTAATATTTCTTTAAATTGAATGATATCCTGTTCATTCATTCATTTTGTAAAACTGTACTCTATTCTTTCCAATCTCAACCCTTTAGCATTTGTTATAGGATACCATAAATGACTGCCAGATTCAAGTTTTGTTCTTATTAATGGTATGCAAATATTTTAGCAATTTAATATCCCTAGATTTTAAAAATGTCCTTAATCATCTGGTAATTGTACTGCATTCAGTGATAAATCAAATAATATAGTAATTAAAACTTAGTGTACTTTCTACCCATCCATTGTCTTTCGGCTTTTCCTGGTTAGGGGTCGCCACAGTGGAACTCCGGTCTGCTAATGATTGGCAGTAGATTTTTACGTGCCGAGTTGCCAGCTCTGATGCACAACCTTCAACGATGGTACGTCCATTCACGCATGTCTCCACACAGAAGACGCTTTAGCTGAGAATAGAACAGGACAGCATCTTACTGTGAGGCAACAATGCGACCGCAGCACCACCACCACGGCATACTTTCTACCCAGCTAGTCAAATCTTTAAAAAGTTGTAATGCTTTCAAACACTCTTCCTTAAATAAAACAAAGGCACAGAAAACAGTGGTACTAAAAAAACACTCTTTTCCATGCCTTTGTTTCCTGTTTTATGTTTGTGTTCATTTTGGATTCATTTTACTCTTCCTTAAATATTATACTTACTAGTGTGATTTTGCATGCCAAAGTATATATATATATATATATATATATATATATATATATATATATATATATATATATATATATATATATATATATATATACACATATACATCACCATCTGATTTTCATGTGCCCTTTTAGCAAGATCATCAAACAAGTTTTGCAAACTTGGTATGTCTGAACAATTTGTTATGTTTTTGATTAACTTGAAGTCATTTATGTTGTAGTAGTGCAATTTGTCTAACTGTATCTGGATATCAAACAAATCAGTGCTGAAGAGGTAGGCTCCATGACAAACCCGTGAAGTAAACCTCATCCACAACTTATTTCTTCTCCTAAACAGTCTGCAATTGCTACTTGCCAAATCCTGCCACTCAGTCCTAAACTGATCCAGCATGCCAAGTTTGGAGAAAGACCCCCTTTATGAAACTTATCTAATAACAGCCTATGATCTTCTACTGAACTTAATGTACATTACAAAGAAAACGAGAAAAACACAGGTACCAGATGAACACCTCAGAGCCAATAGTATGTATAAAAAGTCGAACTGTCACAGTAGAAGGAAAATTCTTTATTGCAAGGACAAAGTGAGTGCTTTCACGACCTTCCAGATCACATCATCAGACTTAATAAAACATCCCATGCCTTCCTTGATATATATCCTTTCAAAGTGACCAATCAGTTAAGACAAACAATTAAATATTTATATCAGACTCAATTAATTTAAAAATAGTAGAAAAAACATAAGTAGACATAAAACTGTTAAAACATTGTGCAAGTTCAAATGTGAATACCTATAGAACCATGTAGAAGGGAATTAGTGCTTTAAGGCTCTTGCCTTTAAAAATGGTTTCAAAACAACAGTTTAATGCCTGGGGGTTTGTCTGCATTTAGTTGTAGAATCCATTTTTGCTCAGCCTCTTCTGTTCTATTTCTAATGTCACTCTCTCTGATATTTTGCTCAAGAACATCTAAAACTAAAAATTTAAAAACATGGTGCATCCCTTCAGCTTCTACATGTTTAGCTACGGCACTACTCTCCTTTTTGTTTACTATGTCCCTCATATGTTCTGACATGCATTCTTTGAGCATTCTATTAGTCTTGCCCACATAATAACTTTACAATATTGGCAAAAACTAAGATAGACTATATTTCTAGTCCTGCAGTCTGAATAGAAATTAAATTCAGTTCTAAAATTCTGGTGTGGATGTACAAAAGAGCTACATGAGAAAATTTACTTACAAGCTCTGCAGTTCCTATACATATATGTCCCTATCCTATCTGATGTGGTCAGGGACTTATGTATTTGGGTTTTATAACGTAGTTGCCTTTTAAGTGATTTTTTTTTGTTTGTAAATGAAAAGTGGGGTCCAGAGTCTATGACACCTTCAAGTTCTTTAGTGGCTAACAATATGTTCCAGTTCTTCCTAAATATATCACAAAATTGACTGACATCACTTGCATATGTAATGGGGAACCTGAGTTTCTCATCCCTGGAGTCAGTTTCAGGGTTATCTCTTGCAGTTGTTCTGATAATTAAGGTCTACTCTTCCCTTGCCATTCTTGATATACTCCTTCTATGGTGGTGTTTATTTCTTTCTGGTTATATCCTCTATCAAGTTGTTCTCCTTTTAACACTTCCATAGACCTTTACAACTCATAATTTTTACTATGTAATCTTGAGGCTCTCAGGAACTGCCCTTTCATAACGATTTTGCTAACATGTCTTGGATGCATGCTGTTTTTATGCAATATGGAATTCTTTCTACTTGGTTTTCTGTACTGGCTAGTAGCCATCTGCCCCATTTCTGATTTTTTTTCACTAGAATGTCAAGGAATTATATCTCTTCATTTGAGTACTTACAGGTGCATTTTAAAAATGGTGTCATTGTGTGTAGGTACTCTAAGAATCTACCCAGCATCTCTATTGAGTTTTCCCATAGAAAAAACATGTCATCCACAAAACGTGCATACCACAGAACATATTTGCTAAAATTCATTTCTCTGTAGTAGAAATGTTTCTTCCCATTGGACCAAAGTTAGGTTGGCATAGCTACAAAAATGGAAAAAAACCAAAAAAAACCAAAAAACCAACACGGAAAAAAAACAAAAAGTACAGTCACAGTCATAAATAGTATTAAGTATTAACGCCAGGTAGGACACCGCTCCAGGAAAACCAATGAATTTATTATTGATGCCTTTTAGGCAAACTTCTTACTCTTCAGAAAACATAGATCAACAATAAACTAATCTAAAATAGTGTAAACGCCAAAAGTGTTAAAAAAAAATTAAATTTAATGATTGTTAAATACAAACAAAACAAGTTAAAACAAAAACCCAAAAAAGGTGGATCCAATCAACAATACAACACAACAAAACAAACTGACAATAAAAATAAGATAAGACAAAAAAAAACCTTCACAAGAAAGGTTGCATAAAACCGCATATTGCAGTAATTTATATTGAGTTAGACTTATGAATAGACAAAAGTCACCAATAATGACAAGCATTATTCTAGTTGAAATGAAATAAAAAAATTGAAAAGGGTGAAATCTTATCGTTAAAAAAAAAAACTAAGGTCACATAAATAATATAATAGCTTCTATTCATTCATTCTTGTTTGAACTGTGGGTTACTGTCAATAACCACTAATAAATGGTTTAACCTATGTGTCAAAAACAAAAAAAAAAAACTAAAACATAAAGAAAGAAGAAAGAAGAAACAGACTTTGGACTTGTTTGTCCAAAAAAAGCCTCAAAAGCCTCCTTCTTTTAAAAAAAATCTAAGAAAGGAAAAAACACAGGAGACTAGAAATAGAACAAAGCAAGCCTGGCATGGTACGCTTCTCTAATCTAAAATCAATGTAGTTCCTTTCCCAGCAATCAAGCTGTGTGCCCCCCTACTATCACTACCTACCTGTTCTATTCCCATGAATTTAAACTGGTGAGTGATGATCAATTATATATATCCAATAGCACGCTTTGTTTCCTTGTGTTTCCTTATAGCATACAAGCTGTGCCCATAGCTACACCAACCTTTTGTAGGTAAAAATCTTCTTTAAAGACAAAAACATTATTGTCCAAAATTATTTCAAGCAGACTGCATCACAAATTCACTTTATCATTAGCGAAAGAATATTTAGAACATAGCAAGCTCCTAATGTACTCTATTCCCCACTGATTTGGAATCACTGTGAAAAGTGGTGTAATATCTAAGGTTACAAGCAGATACTCTTTGTTTATCAAATTTGTCTTTCTATACAATGTTTGGAGAAAGGATTTTGTGTCTTTCAATACTGTTTCATACTTTTCAAGCACTGGATGAAGAGTATTCTCTAAATATATTGACATGGCTTCTGTTGCCCAGCCTCTACTAGACACTATGGGTCCCATAGGTGGACATATGATATCTTTATGTACCTTGGGAAGGCCATATATAACTGGAATGGTGGGAGTTTCTACATTCAAATACTTAAATAAATCCTCTGTTATCAAATTTGTAGTCAGCAAGTCAAACAGCAAAACAGCAATCCTATCTATAACACATTTTACTATATTTACTGAGATACAGGTATAGGTTTCATGGTCATTCAGTAATTTCATCATTTGCTGGATGTAAAATTCCCTATCCATAATCACAATTCCCCCTATTTATCTGCAGGTCTAATTTCCACTGAATATATTTCACTCAGGTCATATAGTGCATCAGATTCTTCTTTACTCAAGTTATAAAAGACAGCTCTTCTATCTGAAGTAAATGCTTCCCTTATTTGCTTTTCACACACTGACACATAGGCCTCTACCATACCATGTAATTTAGGTAAGAGTCGTGTAAGACTCCATGCAGCCATAGCGATCCAGGAACAGTCCGAAATACTGTGTAAGAGACCAGCTAAAACGTCTCTTACACGGGCAGGGCGTGGATATGCTAATTACCTCACTTGCAGCCGAAAGGCATGCAAATGAGGTAGATTAGCAATCCACGAAGCTGAAACCAGCCCATGTAAGAGTCGTGTTAGGTGCAGAAATGTACTCAGTTGACAACTGAGTACGTTTCTGCAAATAACACAATGGAGCCATGTCAGCTCCAAATAAAGTGTGCATATGTGTCAGGCAGCATGCCAATGGCCAAATATGTGGCCATTGGCATGGTAACCCGATGCAAACATGAAAAAAAATTTTTTTTCGGCGATCGGCGATGTTTAAACACAGCGCAGCCCTGCGCAAACGGGCTGCGCTATATAAAACATAAAAATAAAGGTTTTAAACCCACAAATGTGGGTTTTATGCAATGCATGGATTTACAATGCAGGGACTAGCAGACCGAAAACAACATGGCCACCGTTTAGTGGTTGCTAAGGGGGGAAGCTGAGTGTAAGACACGTAACTAAGCATTAGTAGGCAATCCTATGTAAATGAGTGGTAGGATAGTGAATCTCACTGTCACATAGCAAATGAGCACATTCCGTGTAGTGTAAGAGTTAGATAAGGGGGAGTAACAGAGTAGGAGATAGGTGACATCACAGGGGGGAATGTCAGAAAGAAATCAAGCTCATTGGAGCAAAGTGGTATGTGAAAGATGTCAGTCACACAGCATAGAAAGAGGAGTGTCAACAGATAAGCATGGGAAAGTCAAGAAATGGAAGGTGTACACTGTGGCTAACACCAAAGTTTCTTGCTGTGCGTGCATGCGCACTGGGAGGCGCGAGTAAGACAGAGTGCACGCGTGTAAGGCAGAGTAAGCATGTAGGAGCCTGTTTAAAGATCTGTAAACCTGTTTGCACTGATGTGCGTGTGTTTTAACCTGAATAAGCAGATTCTAGTCCATGTAAGCATGTGTGTGCACGTGGTAGCCACTGTGAGCGTGTTTTCGCTGGTATGCGCGCTGCTCCCCCCTGAGGAAACAGAGAGGAAAAAGGAAGCAGAAGAAATAGTAGGAAGCTAGCAGGGAATACTGGTAGAGCTAGCAGGTGAAAACAATTAGAAGCAGGCAATTACACAGGCAGAATACTAGCCCAGCCCAGCACTTAAAACACTGCAAACAGCATTGCAGTATGTTTCTCTCAAGAGACACTGCAAGACAGGAGTAAGCTATTAGAAGTGAAAACTGAAAAAGCTGCACTCAGACCAAACATGCTAGGGGCTGCCATAGCTGTTATAAGGAGACATAGGAGACTTGCTGAGGGTGGTGACAATGCAAATGCTGCCAGACAACCCACAGTGAGGAGACAGAGAAGAGTGTACAGGCCCAGGGTCACCTACCAGGGGTTACATGAGCTGGAGATAGTGGAGCACTATAGAGTGGACAGAGACCTCCTGCAGCAAATTGTTGAGCTGTGCAGGCCATGCCTCACACACAGAACCAACAGAGGGGAACCCATCCCAGTGGAAACCAAGGTATGTGTTGGCCTAAGAATACTAGCAACAGGTACCTTCCAGAGACCAACTGGTGATATGATGGGGATCTCACAGGCATCAGCATCCAGGGTACTGCACCAGTTCCTGGATGCCATGTCGGCACATGTCGGAGATCATGTATATTTCCCCAATTCCCATGAGGCATTGGCCAGCAATATGCGACTCTTCCAGCAAATAGCGGAATACCCTGAGGTAGTGGGTGCAATAGACTGCACGCATATACGCATCAAGGCACCAGCTGGTGAGCGGGTATGGCCTACATTAACCACAAGGGCTTCCCCTCCATCAACTGCCAGGTCATGTGTGATGCCCAGGGCATAATAACGAATGTGTGTGCTGGCTGCCCTGGAAGCTACCATGATTCCCATATCTGGCATCTGACGCAGCTGTACCAGACATTTGCCAATGGGGACATCCCACATGGTCACTTAGTGGGGGATGCTGGATATGCACTGGAGCCATGGCTGATGACACCCATCAGAAATGCACACACACCTGAACAAGAACGCCATAATGAGGCACACGCACAAACACGAAATGTAATAGAGCGTGTGTTTGGGCTGCTCAAGTCACGGTTCCGGTGCCTGGACACATCTGGTGGAGCCTTGCAGTACTCACCAACTACAAGTACCCAAATTGTCATGGTATGTGCTATGCTACATAATATGATACTGTGAAAACAGCTGCAGCAGGACCAGCATAGGGCCGGGACAAACAGCCCCCCACCATTGCCAAGGCCATCACAGGCAGAGCGTGACTCGGAGGAGGAACAACCTGAGCCTGCCCCAGTAGGCAGAAGGAGGCATGCCCAGTATGCCCTGGCCTTGGCAAAGAGGCAATGCATAGCACATACACTGGCTCAGTAGGAACCCTGGGAATGATACCCCTCTCTGACTCACTCATATAGTAAAAGGGACGCCTAACATGACACAACCTGCTTTCAAACATGTACAGGGAGTGTAGTATGTGCATCCGACATAGGCAGCCCTGCAGCACCACCTGAGGCATGATTGCCATGTGTTAAGCAATGTAACACCATCTAGTATATGCAAACATGATGACCCTGCCTAACATCTCACCCTCACCAAGCATGATGCCACACTATGAAGACAACAAGATCAAGTACAATAATTGGCTGAAGTATTGCTGTTAGTCAAAGGGGAACAAATGGCTGACAGCCTGGGATGACATGCCGAGCAAGACATGATGCTCCACCTGCTAGGGATGGCACGCACCCAGCACACCTGGCTGTGTGGATACTGGCAAAGGCTGTTGTCACCCCCACTGTGCCTTGAATAGGTAAGGCTGGAAACACAAACCCACCACCATAGGTAGCACAAGGGATAACAACCTGGACGTAATGCTACCCAATGCCAGAAGTCTAAACTGCAAGATGCATGCAGACCAAACCCACCTCAGCATGGAGAATGGTAATATCTGTTCTGTAACAGAAACCTGGGTCAAGGCTCAGAAGAGCACCCTAATACTACCAGGTTATGCCTTATACCATGCTTTACAGCCCCAAAACATGGAACAAACTACAATAGGAGTGTGGCTATCAATAATTGTCAAGGATAACCACACCCCCAGGTTGGTACCACAGCAAGAAGCAGCATGGACTATCCACGGGCAAGTAACAGTGGCTCAAACTGCGTCCCAGTTTGCAGCCTGCTACAGACCACCCTCCCAAACCCAGGAACCCCAGTCAGCCTTCCTGAAGACACTGCAGAGTATGAATGTCTCACCAAATACCAAACAAGGCACACACAAAGTATGACATAGGTGGTAATCCATTATGTACGGAAGAAGTAATCAGGGACCTAGGGACACAAGTGGACAGTAACCCATCATGTGACACTCACATTGCCAAGGTGGCCAGGAAGACCTGCTATATTGCCCACCTTAACATGAAAGGATGCACATGTAGATCAAGAGAGGTCACTGTGCCCCCATACTCTTCTCTTATCAGGCCCATACTTGAGAACAATGCCCCATTTTGGATGTACCTTACCTGACACCTGCAGCAGTTAGAAAGACCCCAAATGTACCTCACCAAGAGGATAAAGGGTCCAAACATTTGTCATCTGCTGCCTGGCTGAAGAAACCACAGCCCAATTCACATGCATACTGCCCAGTCAGAGGCGATGTATGCCTGATGTACAAGGCCATGTCCAATCCAGAATGAATGGACATGCTCCACTGCAGAAACTCCAAATCCAGCAGAGACACCACAGTGAGATATCTGAACCTCAACACATAGATAAATAGGATGTGCTGGAGGGACAGATTCATAACCCAGAGGCTCCTTACACTCTGGAACAGAATCCCAGTCCATGATAGGCTGAGCTCCACACTCATACTCAACAAGAGAAATCCGGTCAAGTGCATGGGAGATAGTAGGTGTACACTGGGGCCATCTCTGTGTCACATCTAGTAAAGTAAACCCTAAATGGGCATAATATGCACATTGCAAAGGATGTCGAAAGCCACACACAGTCTGCCTAGGCTCAAACATGGCCAGGGCAGATAGCCTAGTATGAACCTATGAACCTATGATGATACAAATTGTGCAGGACACAAAGGATAATCACACAGCTGTCCTAACTGATGGTAGGAACCATGGTGATAATCCACAGATATGCTCTGCATTACTCAAATATCACAAACAATACACCAAACCCACACACATTGCCAACATCCAACCTAACAGATTCTTTGCAAACTCCCCACCAGCACCAAACTGCCAAATATCTATCCCAGCAGAGTGCTGGCCCCCTGACATTGCAGATGCTGAGGTAACAGCCAGCATCTACAAAGCAAACCACACAGCATCAATGGTACCAGATGGTGTCCTGGGTTGTGTCCAACAAGAACTGTAAGAAGAATGGAACACCAAATAGCACTACTGCTCACTCTCAGTCTTACCACAGGATATGTACCCAAAGAGCAGTGTACAGCAACAGTGGTCCCTCACCACAAAGGTGGTGCCTGAATGGATACTGCAAACTATCACCCCTCAACCCTGACTATCTTGGTCGGCAAAGTAATGGAGAGGATGATCATGGACCCCAGGAATAACGAGATTGGGTACCTACAGACATTGGACCCTACCCAGTGTGGCTTTCATAGGGCAGATCCTGCCCCTTAAACATGTCTGACTCATGTGAAACATGCACCAAGGCCATTGATGAGAGGAATGTGGTTCACACAGCCTATCTGGACCTTGCTAAACCCTTCCATACAATACCCCAGTTGTTCAGTACAGATAAGCTCACCAGCCTAACTATAAACCCCTATCCAAGTAGATGGGTTGCAAACCAGCTCAAGGACAGAACTGACCTGGTCAGAAATGCTGCAGCCATGTCAGACTACAAACCAGGTACAACTGGCATCCCACAAGGCACGGTCCTGGGACCTCTCTTGTATGGTATATATGTCACATAGGTACAGGCCAACATGGAAGGACTGTGTCTGAACAGGTTCGCAGATGACTACAAACTGCCCACCATATCGGACCCTCCAGCTGACACAAGCATCCTACAAAAGGCACACATAGAAACAGACAAGTGGTGCCACAGCCATGTCAACAAGCAAAATGCAGAATAGTGTATAGTCATCCCCTGTGGAAACACAGTACGTGGCCACAAATTACCACATAGGTGTTAACCCATTAAGTACATCAGGAGCAATAAGAGACCTGGGGACACAAGGTGATAGATATCCTGCATGTGACAACCATGTGTCTGTAGTGGTTACAGAAACATACCATATACCCACCTAATCATGAAGGTAAGCACAGCTAGGTCAAGGGAGGTCATTGTGCCTCTCCAGTCATCCATCAGCAGCCTCACAATTGCATACAATGGCCCTTGTGGGATGTACCTTAGCAGACACCTGCATCAACTGGAAAGACCCCACAAATACCCCACCAGGAGGATCTCAAAGCTGTAACAGATGCCATGTGTTGCCTGATTAAACAAACTGCAGCTCCACACAGTGCCATACCGCCTGGCTAGAGGTGATCTGTGCCTGATGTATAAAGCCATGACCAAGCTGGAATCAATGGACATTTGGCACCATGTAAAATCTGAATGCTGGTGACCTATGCACATGACAGGCCTGAACCCCAGCACAGACATAAACAGGACATGCTGTACCGATTGGTCCATAACCCAGAAGCTCACTCCACTCATGACTAAACTCCCAGTACAGGTTATCCAGGAGTCCCTCATTGACTGTCATCCAGAGGAATCATGATGACTGGATGGGAGATGGTAGGTGTACCCTGGATATCACCTGTATGTCACGGGTAGACAGAGGCACAGCACACTAACCTTGAAATATGTCATGGCAAACACCAGTAAATATGTGTGTTGAAGGACAAACACTCTCTGACTAGCATTACAAATGGCCTAGGGCACATGGCCATTGTTTGTCACTGTCCACACAAGTTGTGGAATACATTAACAATGTCGGACAATCTTGTTCTATGTTGTCCATATCTGAACAAAAAGCAACAAGGTCATATCTGCACAACTGGCCCTCAACCAGTCTGGTGTGCTCACTATAAATATTACAAGCAGTGATAGGACTGAAACCGATGATACTGTCCACCACAGTGAAAGTACTGAACCAGTACACTATACGACAATACACTGTTTGGTCAGTATGAAAGGATGTTGACAACTGTATGCAAACTATCCCATGGCAACCCTGCAGGCACAGCATAATGCCTGTTAGGTTCAGACACAAAGCAGTTGGGCAGTAAGAACACAACCTGACGTCCAACACTCAACTGTACATGTGAAATATAGATTAAGTCCACACACAAACACAAATGTGGTGGACCACAGATCTCAACATATGGAAAGTTCACACTGGGCATGCTCGCACACTTAGATAAATGAGACGTGTCAGTCAAGAAGCCATATAAACTGTGAACTGGGCATGCTCACACACTTAGGCCATGTCACAGTTCAGCAGTTGCACACACATATCTGGCATTTGTATGTGTTAATACAGGAACCTCCCACAATACAGAAATCTGCCCAGTGCACACAGTGAAATTACAACAGAGACATAAGTAAAGTAGTGGATCCCACTCATATGCAAACATCTGCCACAGTACACAAGTTGTTCATAGAGATAGGGAAAGCTATGGCAATAAAGACCCACAAACAGTTTATGAGCAACAGATACTTGCATCTGACAGGTAAACATATGGCCGTAGAGTTCAATACTAGGCTGTTGTCCCTAGGGAATACAGAAGGCTATCCACAGTGTATTTGGTGTCTGCCTCCACAGTACAGTAGGCCACTGTGCCTCTGCAAAGTTAATGCATATATATGCTCTCCCCCTTACTGATGGATAGTAACAGATGTACATACCTCTTCATAAATAATGATGTCAGCACACTATACATATGTCAGGAGCACAAATGATACCCAGTAATTTGAATAGCGTGCTCAGCTACTGCGTCTCCCACAAGTGTCATAACATAGTTAGGTAGGGGTTTGAATCCTGCAAATGCTCAGTGTGTGTGAATGTGGGGGGGGAGTAGGGTGTGTGCAATTCTATGTGTAAGAGAAATGTCCCTTTTGGCAACTAGTACAACACACCACATGCTGCATATTCCACTGTCTAAACACTGATGATGTCAGCACCCTATAAGTACAGCAGGAGAAAGCAAGCCTCCCAGTAATGCAAATAGCGCACTCTGCTACTGCGTCTCTCACAAGTGTCATAACATAGTTAGGTAGGGGTTTGAATCCTGCAAATGCTCAGTGTGTGTGTGAATGTGGGGGGGAGTAGGGTGTGTGCAATTCTATGTGTAAGAGAAATGTCCCTTTGGCAACTAGTACAACACACCACATGCTGCATATTCCACTGTCTAAACACTGATGATGTCAGCACCCTATAAGTACAGCAGGAGAAAGCAAGCCTCCCAGTAATGCAAATAGCGTGCTCTGCTACTGCATCTCTCACAAGTGTCATAACATAGTTAGGTAGGGGTTTGAATCCTGCAAGTGCTCAGTGTGTGTGTGAATGTGGGGGGGAGTAGGGTGTGTGCAATTCTATGTGTAAGAGAAATGTCCCTTTTGGCAACTAGTACAACACACCACATGCTGCATATTCCACTGTCTAAACACTGATGATGTCAGCACCCTATAAGTACAGCAGGAGAAAGCAAGCCTCCCAGTAATGCAAATAGCGTGCTCTGCTACTGCGTCTCTCACAAGTGTCATAACACAGTTAGGTAGGGGTTTGTATCCTACAAACGCCATGTGTGTTTTTGTCACACAGTTTGTCCATGTGTGTGGGTGTTGTTCCCAATATTGCACGACATAGATTATATCAGTAATGTCAATGCACACATGATGTATGTGTGTGCCACATACACATATGTACCTGTGACCTTCAATAGTTCCCATGTCTGAAGCCTGCCTCATGTGAATACATGGAATTTGCATTAGACAACTTTATGACTGTGGTGTTCTGTGCAGGGGCTGCATGTGGTATGTGAATATACAGTGTGAGTTGTATATGGTGTCATCCTACCAGCGAGGGATACACGTCTGGTCTGGAGCATATAGTCCACATGTTGTTGATGAACAGGTGCAGCATGTTTTCACCTCTTGTGGGAGTGGTAACAAGTTGTTCCATAGCAATTCAGTGAATAAATGCTAGGAACCTTTCAGCTAGGGTCTTGGAGCTAGAGTAATGCTCACACTCTATGTTTGGGTAGTTGCAGTCCACCCATATAATGGTGTTTGTAGAGACCGTCATATTCCCAGTGTTGTCAGGAAGGCCAAGTGGGTTTCCTGGGTATGGGAGGGTGGTGTGTGCCAGGCTATGAACCTGAAGGCAGTCTAACCCACTGTTAGTTGCACATGGATAGGCTCTGATGCTTTGTGCTGTGCCACCAACCTGGAGGTGTGTGTATCTGTGGTGCCTTTGGATACTTCCCCCCTGTTCTGGTTTGGTGCATGTTTGGGGATGACAAGCATGGTATGAGGTATGACCTGGCAGTGATGGGGTGCACCTGGGAGCCTTGAACCAGGATTCTGTTACTGCACAGATATTGCTGTTCTCCATGCTAAGGACAGTTTCCAGTGCATGCATCTTGAGGTTTACACTGCTGGCGTTGAGTAGCATTACTATTAGTGTCCTATCCCGTGTGATACCTGTGTAGGTGGCTATGTAATTTGAGCCTTGCATAAAAAGGCACTATGTGTGTAGCAAGAGCCTTTGCCAATATACAACGGCCCATGGGTGACAGGTGCAAGCTGTCCCTAGCAAAGCATCGTGGCTTGTCTAGCATGTAATCCCACGCTGACAGGCATTGGATCCCCTTTGAATGTCACGAAACATAAGCCAATTGTAGAAATTGATCATCCTGTCTACATATTGTGGCAGCATTCTTGGTGAGGGTAAGATGCTACTCAAGGTCAGGGTCATACCAGCCTGTGCCACATGCTCAGAGAGCCCCTCTATGTCCCCTATCATGTAGTCCAGGGAGGTACGTCACAGGTCATTCACACTGGCATGGACAATGACTGAGTCATATTTGTACATGCCTTGGAGTGACCTGTATGCTTGTGTTATGTGGTGGATCATAGTGCCCGACGGGCATCTCACCATGACCTTCTCCTTGTTCAGCCTGGTGAGCGGGACCTCAGTGTACCTGATGATAGAGGTACCTATTACAACTGTAGCAGGTGTGTTGTTTAGCCATACGGGCTGTGACTGTTCGGCACACAGGCTTTGTGAGCTATGTGTTGCACGTGCTCTGTTCTGGCGTAACGTTTGCTTGTGTGTCTGCTTCAGAGGTGTCTGCTGCTCAGGCAGGATGCTATTCTGAGACTCCAAGAATGTTCCTGTGTGTTTATGTGTTTGGATTGCTGTCGTGGTAGGTCTATGTGAGACTGGTATTGTATTCACTGTAGTATCCCACTCCACCTGACAGGTTATGCCAGTACTGAGTTAAGAGAGCTTAGCCCCAGTTTGGCTATGTGGTTGCATCTCTCACATGTGTTGTAAGTTTATGGGAAGGGGAGAGGGTTGTCTGTGTACATGAGGCAGCTGTAACATTGCCACATGACTCACAGATTCACCAACTGGACCAGAGAGGAGATTGACAAGTGACCTTTGCACATGCTACCATAGTATTGTGAATTCCATAATAATTAACAACACATAGGGCCAATGGGGAACAAGGTACTCAAGGTGAGTATGTGAGGGTGTAGTGCTTCTGATTTGTTAGTGCTGGCATATATAAATGCTTTTGTGAGCAAATGCCAGGTAAGTCATATGCAATGTGTTACAGGCAACTTACATGCAAACAGGACAAACAGTGACGTTCTGTCAAGTGAGACATGGACATCAGTACAGTAAGCAATACAGATGTCACTAGGGATCCACAGAGGTGCTGTAAATCTGCATTGCAGGTGGAATCAGTGTTTCAGGGAAATAACAAGCAAACATGCATACAAACAAAGCTACAGTCAGCAGGCCTGGATCTAGTCTATGCTACAACAAACAAGGTGTACCACTTCCAGTAGGTAACAGTGCAAATATGCAGGCACTATAAGCCTGTACCCAGAAATTCACAGGTCAGACGGGCAGGGTCCAGCCTCACCTCCCACAAGTGTACAGACCATGTACCTTCGTAATGTAGAATAACTGGCCTGAAACCCAAGTGCTCATACCTGAACTAATACACATTTCGAATAACAGACACTGAGCCCTCACTCAGCAGTTCCAAACTTAGTAGGATGTATGCTACCTGTCCTGGCACCACAGTATCCTTGACATGTATGGAGACTCTCCCTCCTGTCATAGTTAGTTCTGTGTTTTGGGGCTGTCAAGCATGGTATGAGGTGTGACCTTGTAGTGCTAGGGTGCTCTTGTGAGTCTTGAACCTGTTGTGTATTACTGCACAGATATCAACATCCTCAAACATCCTCATTGCAGAGTCGAGTGTGGACAGCATGCAACTTGCAGTTTACATGTCCATCATTGAGTATCAATACTTACATTTTCTTATCCCCTGTGCTACCTATGTAGGTGGCCTTCTGTTGACAGCCTCACCACCAGTATGCAAAGATGTGCAGACATTACACTATGGTAATTACTATGGGTGTACAAAACAATACAATGACAATCATACTGTTACTGCATCAGGCATGCTGGGATATACCCACAATGATATCATTACACTGTACTGTTGACAACATGATACTATTACTACACTTCTATGTAGTCACCCTGTGCATCAGCACCATGTTAACCTGTTCCTGCACTGATGTTACAGATTGCAGGAGGTGGCACAGTTTCATCATATGCACAGGGTGTGTACTTGGTATGCCTGAGTCTGCCACTGATACAACCAATTGACATGTATGTGTGTGTGTGTTGGTGAGGGACAGCAGTACAAGATGGGGCAATGTTGATGCAGTGTGTGCATGTACGCGGTAGCCCTAGGTGTTATCAATTCGCATGTGTGTATGCATGCACACAGTTCCACCTCATGGCTGCCATATACAGGTGTTTGTGGACAGCCACAGACTGTACCTGCCAGGTCATACAGATCACTGTCTCTGGCCACGGACACGGTACCTGTGCCTGGCAGGGGTGCTACGGACCGTATCAGGTACTAAGCCAGACTGGGTACTGTCATCAGAAGCAGGTGGTTGGTGACTGGAGACAGGTCCCTGTTGGGACTGTCCAGAGCCACGTGCACGTGGTCTCCTGGGGCGGTCTGATGACAGCACAGACCCAGCATTGCTGGGGCTGCTGCTGGCACTATGGGAGCGGCCGCGGGCCTGTTGTCATCCGCGACGACTGCCAGCTGCTGCTGTTGCTGGCATACGCCCACGTCGATGCCTCAACCGTCCACCATTGCCCTGGCTCATGGACATGTAGTTGTGGAACAGATCTAATGTGTCCCCCCAACGTCTGTCAATGACCTCGGTGAAATTACGGATGGCAGCCGCAACATCACGCATACTGTCATTCATAGCTGTGCGACATGCTCTCAGCTCCCTCAGACCCTGTCTGGTGTACCGTTCCATACGTGACTGTGCCTGCATTACAGCCCGAAACATAGCTGAGGTTGAAAGACCTCTGTGGGCACGTCTGACAGGGGCAGTACACCCATGGATGCTCCCACGAGAACCCCTGGACATCTGCCTGTGTGGTACCATGTCAGGACCCTGGCCATGGCTGCTGTGTGGGGATGCATGTGCCACCGATACCACATTACCCTGGTCAATGCCCACTGTATCCTGTCCATCACCTAGGGACATTGGTGACAAAGGATGTATTGGCAGGATGACTGTGCGCATTGATGGGGTCGACAGCTGTGTACTGTCAATTGGCTGACCAACGACGGACCCTGGCACACCTCCCTGTGCCATTACACAGGTATCATCATTATCACTATCCACGGCAGCTGATTCAGGTTCCCTGCTGCACAACACCAGAGCAGCACCAGAACCTGTGGGAGTAAGACAGGAAACACAGTTTACAATGTGTACACAATGTCACCACTGATACACACAGGCACACATGCACACATGCACACATGCACACAGGTGCACATGCACACAGGTGCACATGCACACATGCACACAGGTGCACATGCACACATGCACATGCACACAGGTGCACATGCACACATGCACACAGGTGCACATGCACACATGCACACATGCACACTCCTCAGTATATGAGATATCAACACACAGACACAAACACACCTGCAATCAAACACATAGCACTACTGCTTCAGCCTATTATTACTATTAGTATCAAGAGTATTGAAGGTATTGTTATTACACACTCACCAGCATGGATAGGCTGCCTTGCTGTTACACCAGAGGGACCTGCAGAAATGAGACATTTATTGTCAGTGGGCACAACTGTGCCATTGATACTGTGAGTATGATACAGTTCAGTAGTACAACAGTTGGCTTCCACAGGTCTACTGCTGATATTGAGAATATCACTCTTGCACAATAATTACCAAGATAACAGCTACAAACCGAGGACACACCTCACACATGCATAAACTACCAGTGTACAGAACAGTCAACTATACATATGGCATGTTACCTGCATGCTCTGAGTCCTGCTGCTGGGTGGCTCCAGCCTCCATCATTATGCATGTATGCTGCTGCTGTTGTTGCTGTTGGGCTGGAGCCACAACACTTAGGAGTAGTCCCTCCAGTCTGGTGAGGGGGGGATGTATAGCCACCCCACCACCTGTGGCAAGCTGTTGCCTGTGGATATCCGACGCATGCTGATGGACATTTCTAATTAAATCACTGCAGTGATGGCGTACCTGCTCATATGTCCGGTTATGCGTGCCTATGTCATTTACCCGATGGACCAGGTCTTGCCACAGTGCAGCCCTCTCCTGCTGGTTCTGGCTGGTGGGAAAAGAGTATTGCGAAATCCCGCACCAGGCTCTGGTGTATCTCCTCATCCTCTGCAGCGGAGTAGGTAGGGTTTCGCTGGTGAACCATAGCCCTGAAAAGGAAAAGAAAAATATGTCAGCAATATATGTCAGCAAAATATGGCACACATAATACACATAATACTCGACTGTAGTGATATAACTTAACTCCCATATATAGCATCTGTCTGTCTATTGGGGGATACACATGTAAATGACCAGATATCAGTGCTCAGCCGACAACTGTGCAACAGTACCTGGCACACTCCATACGACAGACTAGTATACTCCAGCAGTCAGCACACTGGTTCAGGTCCAATGCACAACCTCACACTGGGGTTTGTATCAAGGTACTGTATGGGGAACATTATCAACCCATGCACTGCATGCAATGCACGTTACATATTTCACTGGTAATGCACACTACTCTTACTTGCCATAACCCTACCTACACCGCAGTCACATACAGGGTAACACAGCACAACATATGGCAATGTAGTATGTTTGGATCGCAATACCTCACACATCTGTCTCTGGCCTCACACCAAGGACACACACTACCATGACAGACAGACAGTCATGGTGAGCAATCACACCATTACATAACATGCACCCAGTCACTGGCACACTCATTCCACCTCACATAGTTGGTTTGCAATGGGTTTGTGGGTGTGCATTGTGTCTTAGGTAGGTAGTATGCTATTGGCCCTGGGCCTACAGCAGCATACTGTTATGCTACCCTGCCCCTTGTGACACATGTGATGTGATCGTACCTGCTCCTGTCAAACAGTTACACAGGGTGACTCATATGGCATATTACCTATCTGCATAACATTCAGCAGGGGTATGTCTGACATCTACTCATGGGGAGCCTTGCTTCTTAATGCTGTGTGGTTTACTCCAGGGTATGTCTTATCTGTGGGTAGGAACCTGTACCTCCACCATGTGCTCTTTACTGTGGTGACAAGGACGACAGACATAGGTCATTTGGGTTGTGGATGTTGTGAGGTGTTACCATGGTTGTTGGACAACTGTCATGGGTGTGACTTAACTATGTATATCCAGCAGTGGTAACCTCTATGTAGGTAGTATGGGTGCGCTCTGTGGTCTTGTCAGTCACTCTGCATAGGTAATGTGTTTGAGTGCATTGTCACAGTTTCTTACGTATGACTGTGTCCTTCTCCATATCTGTAGCTGTCATGGGAGGTACATACCGTGTAGGACATTGTGGGGTGTAGAGGGTACAGTGACCTACATGTCCATAGCTGACACACCATGTCTGCTGACACATACCATGTACAGGTATTACAGGACTAGTGTGCCACTGTGAATATCAATGGGGAGCCTATTGTACACTTGTTGCCCCTGTTCCACCCTGACACATGCAGTGGTGGGCAGGCAAGCACATATGTGGTGGTTACTGGTGTAAGTGTTTTGGAATGGGGTATGGTACTCCAGTATCCACACTGGTGTTCACTCCATGCCTTTGTCACCAGGCACCTGTTGCAATACATCTGCACACATGTGCCTCACTCAGTATATATATATATATATATATATATATTTGTATATATTTGTATATATATATATATATATATATATATATATATATATATATATATATATATATATATATATATATATATATATCTATATCTATATATATATATATGTATATATATATATATATATATATATCTATACAAATATATATATATATAGATATAGAGAGAGAGAGGGAGAGAGAGAGAGACAGAGGAGAGAGAGAGGGGGGACAGAGAGATAGATAGTCATATACAGACATATCTGTAGACAGTCACATCTGTCTGTATATGTATATGTATCTACATATATCTATATATGTATATGTATTACATATATATGTATGTACATATTCTATCTATCTATATATGTCTATGTATTTCTACATCCCTCTCTATCTATGTATACATATATGCATATTATATATATATATATATATATATATATATATATATATATATATATATATATATATACATATCTCGATATACATACGTATACATATGATAGATATATATATATATAAACCTTTTTATTTACACATATGTATACACACACTAACGTACTGATGAACATCCATTACTGTACAACCTACATTGTACATTGCACTACAACCTACATTGATATGTGCACATAGTTACCTTCACATACATATGTATGTACAGCCTTCAGTGACAGTTGCAGTATGTCCCCTGCCCTATGCACATCTTCATATACATAGATACAGACCAATAACACATATGGAGGGTTCACAGTATGTAGACTATTATATTATTACTTTACATTACCTGTGTTTGTTACAGCTGTTTGCGTTGGCTTTGTGATAGTTGGCCTGCTGCTGCTTCTCTTGCCAGCTTCAGTTTGGCTTGGCAGTGTCAGGTTGTGATGACAACTTGTTTGTTTTGTTGTTTTAAATTTTCTTTCTTTCTCTCTCTCTCTCTCTCTCTCTCTCTCTGTCTCTACCTCCAGAGGGTGCAATGAAAGTATTGCATGTGTGGACTGGGAGTACAGGATGCTTTTGTAGGTATCTGCACATGTCCATGTGATGGCCTCTGCACCAATTGTTAGCCAGCATTTACTAATTGCATGCAGCCTGTTGTGTAGTGATTGCAGTTCTCACTGTGATTTCAGGACAGTGCTATAAAAAGGTTTGTTAGGTAGGCGTAGCCCTTTCAGATTATCAGGGTGGGGACCATGCTGGTATGCTGTGGACACTGTTCTGTGAGTGTAACGGTTGGTATGTCTCTCATATTTCAGGCTGTGTTGTAGACACTGCAATGCATGTTGTACTGTAACCTGAGTATTCCTTCCTCCAGTTTCCTCTTCTCAGTGTGTATGTAAACTGACACCTAAGACTAGTAATACTGTGTATATGGGTGTGTGTGCTTTCCTGTGGGACTTGTGGTGTAACTGGTATATAGCAGTGGCTCTTGCAATTTGTTGCTATGGCTTCAATATTTGCCCTTTACATTCACTCCTTGTATGCCTGCTAGGTGTCTTTACTGTAATGTGTTGCTATGGCTTTCCTATTTTCCATTTACATTCACAGCTTGTAATGCTTGCTATATCTGTTTGAGCAGCAATTCCCTATGTGTTTGTTGTGGTAGGGTGGTACTGCATGCAGTGTGGTCTGGCCATGGTGTGGGCCTTGACACCTAGAAGGGTATTTGATTATGCTGCTGAGCAGGCCTCAGATACTCTCAGGTGCATCTTTTATCAGCCTCATGGAATGGTACATATCAGTGGGATACACCCATGAAATTTTCTGATATTCTGCAGTTGTGACTGTGGGTTATTTTGAGCATATGTATTACTACACCATTTGTGATGTGCAAGTGGTGCATACTTTCAGTAATTCATAGTTACCATTGCATGTGTTGTAACACCTTTCTGCCTACTGTTAGTACATTTCACAGGGAGTCAGTGGGGCACAGTTAACATTTGTTTTCAAATCAGGGACATCCCTGTAACTCAGTCACAGTTGCTATGTCTGGGCTCTTAACTATTAAACTATGGCAGTGTTTATCCTGCTCTGAGTATGTGTGTGGCTTGCAAGGTGCTACTGTGACATTATTACCTACTAGCTACCAACTAGCATGGCTGTTTCTCTTCACACACTAATATTTTACAAATCCACTAGATTTGACAGTAAATATACATGACATGCTTTGTGTACTAGACTTCCTATATTCCCTTTACATTCATTCCTACTATTTCATGATATATTTCTTTCAGCACAATGTTCTTGTATAGCAGTCATGGCTTAGTGGTAAGTCATGCAGACTACTGTTTCCAAGGTCCTGGGTTCGGACTGACAGTGGGATTTTATTTTGCTTCTGAGCAGACTACAGGCCTTGTCATTCAGAGTGACTAAGGCACTTTTAAGCAGTTGTAAGCGGGTTAGCGCTGGTTTGCATGGAGCTCACGCATGCGCACTGGCATTTAGCTTCGCACACACACGCGTAGCTAAGCGCACACAAGCGCATACCCGCTTACAACTGCTTAAAAGTGCTTACTCTTGTGCACACCCGCGCTAATTTCTTTGAAAGAAATGAAAATGGGGAGATAGGAAAGTGGTGAAAAAGGGTCACAAAGAGGGTAGGACAGTAGGAAAACAAGCTCAGGATTTGCAGGAAGGATGTAGGAAAGGCCCATAGCTGCCCATTTCTTTATCAGCAACAGCTGTGCATATGTGTAATTTGGTGTGAAATTTGAAACCTTCCACCCCTGAGAGAGGGGTGAGGACAACAATATTTGTTGTACAGCCAATTGTAATTGCCAGTTTACATGTCCAGCAGACATGTCTGCGAAATGGGCAGCTATGTATGGGGCGTAATTTTTTTGCGGGAACAGAGTGCCCTTTTTTTTTTTCAGGTGAGAGTGGAATGTCAGGTACAGGAAGTAGGTATAGTTGGGGAGGTAGGTAGGGGAGGTTAACAGACAAGACAAACAAGACACATACAGGGGTGGTGTATGACACATGTGGGGGGGAAACACAATTGACGGGGATGGATGTTTGGATATCTCGAGCCCATGAGCCCACAGATGGCAACAGTGGAACTGAGATCCCCACCCATGGGCAGTTGCCACTGTGCCTTCACTGCCCAGGACAGGGCTGTGCTGGGGGCTGTGTAGGATGGGCAGCAGGCATGCCCGTGAGTTGTGCCACCCATGCCTCAAGCTGGCGTAGGGGCTCAAGCACAGAATGCCTGATCTCCCTACGCACCACAGTCCGGACACTACGGAGGGTGAGTGGATGGTCTCCTCCGGCCACGCTTGCAGAGGGGGGATGAGCCCCATCCCCTGCAGTGCTTCCACCTGAAGGTGGCACAGGGCCACCGGAGGAGGGTCCGGCCTGGGCACTAGTGCCAGGTGCACTCGCCAGCTGAGGTGGGAGAGGTGGGTCCGCTGGAACCCGCCTTCCCTGTCGTCCTATGTTTTGCATTATTTTATGACAGTTTGGGTTAGTAACAAACAATACCATTCACAATTAGTTGTAACAGCATGCATTAGTATTCCCATTAACCAAACACCCATAAATTCAAGACATTGAACAGCAAGCATAACACATGCATAATTTGAACAACAGTACACAATCCAACAGCATGCAGGGTTGATTGATGGCAACAGGCCATCAGGTTTGGATGTATGAACAGGGCACATGCATCAACGTACATGCAAATATGTATGAACCAACAGGACAAATGTCCAGGGAATTAATTGTGAATACACATACCCATTTCATGTGGAATGGATTATTTGTGGTTATAGGGTAGGGTGAAGAAATATTTCATTAACAACTTCAAATACCTATACATATGCTGTACATTTCTACTAGCTGCAGATATATACACCCTACAGGTCTGACTACAGTTTCCTATGTGTAAACTTAGGCATGTTGGTGATGGGAATGTTACTGCTACATTAATATACATTGCATTTTTATTCATACACATTCATATCTGGCTCTGTTCAGCTACAGCATCCTGCTACATTTGATTTATATGGCTCTAGACAACTGTGGATGTTTGGTATTTCATACAACCATACTATCTGCATATTGCAAAGGTACAGCAACATATCCAAATTGTGGGACAGACATTCCAGCTTCAGTACTTTATTGCACACATTTCACTCTTTGGTTGTGCCTGTCACATTCATTTCATTCTGTACTGACTGCAGTATACTTTATTCAGGAGTTATTACAACTTTCTTGGTGGATTCATACCTCTTTCTCACACTCTCACTTGTTTTATTTTTACAATTCAGGATGGTACTTAATTCTAGGCTTTATTGACATGTTTTACTTGGTTACAACAATCCTTTCCAACAGTCTCACTTGTGTCATGTTTCAGATTTTAAACGGGGATATATTTCACACATGTGTTGTACTCAGCTTGTGTAGCTGTAATTTACAGCCTGCTGCAGGTTATGTACTATTACATTACAGGTGGAACATCTTTATTTCAGACTTGTTTCATTTTTATTTTTGGATTACAGGCTGCATCACACTTATGTAATCACACAGTACTAGCAGAATCTCTCTTACACTGTTACTTGAACTTTTTATTAATAAGTGACTACACTGCACTCTTTTGCAAGCTGTCATACTTATATTTTTAACAGTTACAGGGAGAGAATTACTAACCTGCCTGGTGGCGCAACCGCACAAGCCTATCGGCATAGGCTCGACGATTCATGGAACGGACACCTGCAGCTGTAATATAAATGAAGTAATATTGGAATACACATCTCCATAATATCAGCTAGGTTAATTTCTTACATAAATAATTACATGTAACTTACTCAGTAGTGGGGCGTTGGGCATTTGCCGGGCCTCCTGGATCCAATGGTTCAGTTGGTCCTGCTTCCATCTCTTCAGGTCCGCATGGTGGTGATGGACCTGTTCACCAGTCCTTGGTATTCCTGTGGCACTGGTGAGATCATGTGCCAACCGGTCCCATGCCTCAGCCTTGTATGCTCCCCACAGGACCTGGCCCTGCATGAGTTGGGCCTCATGATCATGGATGAGGAGCCAAACCATATATTTGGACTCCTCAATGCCCCACCTCTGTGCTCGGAAGCAACTACCCTCTCCTACACCTGCCATCCTGACTGCAAATCGATTCCACAATCAGTTATGCTGTGTATTCCCACCTATGGGGCTTATATATGCCGTTTTTTCCACACTTATCTGTGATTGGCCATTTTGGAAATGTATCAGCTTCACAAAACCTGCTTTGTCATGCTTCTCTTTCCATTCATTCCTATATATATGCTAATACTGCATTTCTAAGAGCAACTGTCATGGCTTAGTGGTTCAGTACTTTGACTATGGTGCATGGTATCCTGAGTTCGAGCCTGGCCATTGCTTTTTTTATTTTATGACTGTCTACACAGGCTAGGAGGTGTGTCTGTGTAAAGGCAGTTTTGATACAGCTTGCTCAACGTTGCCCGCCGGTTAGCTTGTTGGCGCGGTGCGCAGCTCCACACAAACGGGTTACGCTGGTTTACGCGTCATTTGGCTGTCAGCACGCATATTATGCTCAGCTCAGCTACGGGCACACAGTTTCAGCATGTTACAACACTGCTCAACCCCGGGCACTCATTTTACACCTGTTAAACCACTGCTCACCTACGGGCAGATATACTCAGCTTGTTAGAGCGTAGCTCAGCTATAGGCACTTCTGACATTTTTTTTTATTATCTCACATTTCTTCAAAATACATGGCCCATTTCATTACATTTTACATAAAATATAATTTTATATATGTACATATATGTCAGGGAATTGTTTTGTGCTTATTTCACTAGAAATAAAAATTGATGTTGTTGGGGCTTGAACCATGACTGCCTCCTCTTCAGCCGACGTCTCTACCGCTATGCTATTGCTTCTTGGCTTACTTTGCATATTTAGATCTTATATGCTTTTCCACTGACTGCTAACTGTGGCTAAGCGACGGGCACGCCCGCGCAAATGAGCGCAATTACGGGCAAACATCTTTAAAACTTATAAAAAATATAACATGTTCATTTTTACATTTTATGTTTATAGTCTGTGGGGGCATGTGTTGTGTTGTGTTTGTTGACATTTACGTGGACTCTCTCGTGGGGGTTTACTTTCGGGACTGTTACTCTTCTGGGGGCGTGTCCGTTTGCAGGACTCGCCCTGCGGACATGCCCCCTACTTTCTTACACGGACCGTGTTAGCCTTGGGTGTGAGTCAGCATGCCCTCATGAATATGCATGGCATGCTGACATCACACCGTTTAACTGCAGCCTCCGTGTAAGACTTGTAACTCTTACACGGAGGCTTCGTGAATCTGGGGGATAGTCTATCTTAGTTTTTGCCAATATTGTAAAGTTTTTATGTGGGCAAGACTAATAGAATGCTCAAAGAACGCATTTTAGAACATATGAGGGACATAGTAAACAAAAAGGAAAGTAGTGCCCTAGCTAAACATGTAGAAGCTGAAGGGATGCACCATGTTTTTAAATTTTTAGTTTTAGAAGTTCTTGAGCAAAATATCAGAGGGAGTAACCTTAGAAATAGAACAGAAGAGGCTGAGCAAAAATGGATTCTGCAACTAAATGCAGACAAACCCCCAGGCATTAACTAAACTGTTGTTTTGAAACCATTTTTAAAGCCAAGAGCCTTAAAACACTAATTTCCTTCTACATGGTCCTACAGTCATTCACATTTGAACTTGCACACTGTTTTTAACAGTTTTATGTCTATTTATTTTTTTTCTACTATTTTTAAATTAATTAAGTCTGATATAAATATTTAATTGTTCGTCTTAACTGATTGGTTACTTTGAAAGTATATATATCAAGGAAGGCATGGGATGTTTTATTAAGTCTGATGAAGTGATCTGGACGGTCATGAAAGCGCTCACTTTGTCCTTGCAATAAAGAAATTTCCTTCTACTGTGTCAGTTCGACTTTTTATACATATTAATGTACATTACATCTGCCATGCTGCTGCTTTCAGCAGCTGTTTTAATGTTAGCATTCTTTAACATAGGTGTATTGATAAATGTTAATAAATCCTTTCTGGATAATAACAGTATACATAATTATTATTTCCATTATTTCCCTAATGTGACTTATTTGGATTCTCACAATTCTACTTTCCCTGATAAATCAGTTTGACAACAGCTGCTTTCCAGTATTTTACCATTATATATTTTCAAGAACACCTTGCAAATTAATTTTAATGGATTGGTTGCTATAGTCAATGAGTGTTTTAAAGTCTTTGCTAGTTACCCCAGCTCTTCTTGCTGCCTTGTTATGGTCAAGCTATGTTAATAAATAGCAACTTCAGAAACATTCATGCTTGTAGTGTATCCTTCATTGTCTGCAAAATTGCTGTTGACTAGGCTATGTGTTTACCTACCACTACATATCAAAGTTGGTCATTTGTTAAGATTCTCTTTCTTGTATTTGATATGTATACTCCACTTAACATAAGCATTGGATCAATCTATTTTCCTAATATAGGTTTATGGGTAAGTATTAGCATAGCTGGTCTTATGGGCCATTTTAAGCTTAGGCAGTTTCCCTCAGAGATGAGAATCAAACTCTGCACCTTGTGTTTGTAAGGTAAATACCTTAATCATTATGCGAACTTTCTAATCCTGAAATCAGTTCCAAAAAAATGTCAAATTCCTTTTTCAGAAATAAAAGGTAGTAAATCTATAAGTTGTTTTTCTACATAATGTTGATCATTCAATGTAATGTTATTTGTCAGTTTGAGCACCAGGATTCTGCAATAGGTATTGCTACATATTAATTGTTTGTACAATGCCTCAGTAATATCTTTAATTTTAGCATCTGGTAGACCTATACAGGTCTATATTAGATGCTCGAATGGTCAAAAGAGTGAGTGTTCTTTGATCAAGCTTTAAAGATCGAAGGCACTAAACAGCGAAGGCGTGGAGCAGCAATTTCTTTCCCAGGGAAAAAAAATTGCTGGGCCGTCTTCGGAAATTTGCCATTTCCTCCACTGTGGTCCGATCTCGGAATCGGTATATTTAAGTAGGGGGTGGGGGGGGGGGTGTTTACATTTTTTTTTTGTGGAACAGTGATTTTTCTCCCCAGGGGAAAAAAATGTTATTCCTTGTCTTTGCTGTATAGAAGTTTGATCTTTAAAGCTCGATCAAAAAGCGTTCACTCTTTTGACCGTTCAAGCTTCTGATATAGACCCGACATATACCACCTTGTTTTCATTAAGTTATTTGCATATATATATGAGCCTAATCCTCTCATTATTGGATCCCCTATGAGTAATATTGTTTATTGTTCTAGGCTAATTTGCAATCTAACCTTTTCATTACATGACAGCATATCAAGTGCAATAAAGGAATTTCCTGGTATATCAGAAACTACCACTCTCTAGCCCATTACTTCCTTCCAAACAAATGTATTCTTGGCTTGTTTTTATAGCCTTTTGTCATTTGATAACTTGTCTTAGTTAGAGGCCTTCATTTTCCTGATTTTTATATTTGTTCTGTATTTATCATTTTTTGGTCACTCTGAATGAGTGACATTTTACTTTCTTCCAGTCTGCACGAATTCCCGTGTTGCAGCTTACCTTTCTTAAAGTTGTAAATTTTACCTTCCCTTTATTATTATTTTTTATGATATTTCTAAAGTTATGGTTACTGCCCTCATTCTTTCTTTGCAATGCATGTGGATATTTATCATCTTTCCCTCACCATTGCCTTCAAATTTCTGTAACCTTTCTAACTGCATTATATTATCAGATTTTCCATTAGCTAAATTATTCACATCATCGTCCTTGTATATTTTACTCAAGATTTTCTATTGTTTAATGGACCTTTTACCTTTACTACATACCATCTGAGAAGTTATTATGCTGTTTCTTTCATCCTGTTTACTTACTTCACTGTTGCTTTTCTGGGGTATTTTCCATTAAGGGGTGGAATGATAAGAGTTTTTTATTAATATGCTGCCTGTTCTGAACAAAAAGATACTCAACTGATTTTCTGAAATAAAAAAAAAAAAAAAACATAGTAATGATTTTGACAACAGCATTCTATGTAGTACATTGACCCTGACAAGCTGGGTTAATGATGCAGTTCAACATATTGAACTTGTTTGGATACAATGATTTATAAATACTAGATTAGAGTTTTGCACCAGAACTTACTGTTTTGTATATCTAAAATGTTTATTTGTAGTTGCATCCAGACAATTTATTGTATGGGTTATGTGCATTTTTTAAAAGCACACATGAACAAGATACCTAACCAATGCATTTTTTTAAATACATGAGTATTACTTTGGGCTTTCTATTGCAGGACAACTGAAACATGTTCACTTAATAAAAGTGAACATAACTTTTAGAAAAACAGTTGCCAGCATCTTTGTTCCGTGTTCTCCTCCTATGTTCACTTTGAAACAAGAAAACAGGTTTCTGTATTTTCAAATTCTGTAGTTGCTTTTGTAGTAAGTTTTTGAGGTGAAATATATCAATGATGCCACCAGGGTGGATGCTAATGCAAAACACACAATATACACAAATATTCAAACCTGCTAGACAGAATACTGTGTATTTCCCAACTTAATATAAATGTACTGGAGTTAGAAAGTTTTTCTTTTACTTTTTTTTGTTTTTGTTTGGTGGGGGAGGGTGATGGAGTAAAAGTTCCCAAATATTTTGTTTTCATTTTTATGTACAAAGTCCTCAGTTTCAGTATATTGGTTTCAGGGTCTTGTTTTTTTTTTCTGCTGGTGTGTACCAGTCTAACATTATGCAGCATAATAAAAATATTAACAAGGCAACATGTAATGTTGATCACAGCCTTAGATGTCTTATGGCCACTTTAATAACCTCTCCAAATGAACCAGTCATGAAATTATTTCTAGAACAAAATAAAAAAGAAAAATGGTTTTGTCTTTACAGTTCTTGACTAGATTTTTTTTTCTAAATACAGTCCCATGACCAAACAAATGTAAGAATTAGTTTTACAAAAAAGGCTTGTTTTTAGGAGGTTTGTCTTCCCTGTAGACTAATATTGAAAAACAGAAGTGTAAAGCCACCATTGGGCAGCCAACAAATCAGGAAGCAGAGCTGAGAAAAAAAATTCATGTATGATTCAAAAACGTATGTGTACTATAATTCAACATCGAAAAAGTGTGCTAAAGGTGGCTATTCTTTAAATGGGTATGGAGGCAGACAGAATGACAAAGCACAGGGAAGTTTCATGATTACTGTTAAAACATTATTAATATAGCTTCTGTAAGTGCAGTATGCTTGTCTATAAGCAACAACATAAAATTCATTATTAAGGCCACTATGGATTTTTTCATAACCACACTTCAAAATTTCACATAAAAAGCAATTATCATTTTTGGGCAGTAGCAGGCTACATATAAAAATAGAGGACAACTACATGATCCACATGAAGCAATCACTGGCATGGCTTTTTGTTGGAGCAGTGCTTATTTGTCCAAGATCAACACATTGAAAAACATTACTGTGGTCCTTATTTCTTTTTTTTCATAAAAATCTGAGGTGTACAAAGAAGGTGGCTATCTGTTGGGAGTAGGGGGGAGGAACAATGCATTTTGCTAGAACTCTGTAATATCTATAGTATATGTGGACTAAGAACTCCTTACATAATAACTAAAAATCCTACATATTTATTGATATCATAGATTGCACCATATTGTGGCTATAATGTCATGCTTTCAAGCAGTTAAAGAGGTGGCATCAAATTCAGTGTTGAGCCACATTGAAATTCAAAAGGGAATAAAATCAGTACCAGGTGCAAATTTTGTCTGACCAAAATGAAATCTCAAAGGGGGACTGTAAAATATCCGTTTATAGCTTGGCATCAGATGTATCAATTCATAGATCTTCACCACCAAAGTTTGACATTTTGCATTATTACTTTTTTCCACTGGGGATGCTGTGCTGAACGTCTTTGAAATATTCAGTTGCAATAATGGTCTAGAATGCTTCTTTGTTGTTTTAATGAGTTCTCATTACATCAGAAATACAAATCTTGTGTATTTTTCCTGAACATAGAAGATCTTTTTTTCCCCTCTGAAATTCTGTCTACTAACTTAGTGCAGTAAAGGAAGCTGCATAAAGATAAAGTTATGTATGTGTTTTGATACCTGGAATTTCTAGCTAAGTGCATTCTGTAGATGAGGATCATGACCTATATTTCTGAAAAAAAATGCTGTATTATTTCATATTGTTACAGAGGTTCTGTATTGCTTGTTGGTAGCTGTAATTTTGTACAGCCATGTGAGCATCCTGGTTTTGCCATTTCACTCCCAATAGACAAGTACACTCCATATTTTCACAGACCGAGACTCAGTATGTCTCAAAATAATATGACTATTGTGTTCTTATGAAATAGGAATAAAAAGTAATATTATTTTTAAAAAGAAAATCTGTCATTCTGTGCTATAACAAAAGATACATATTTACTTGTTCTGATAGGCATGCACATATTTGTCTGCTTTCCCTACTGGTTATTAACCATTGTGATATACTATAAGATTGTCCTGAATACTTCATAAGGATATCTCAGATCAACAAAGGGATATTGTCATTTGAAGTTACTGTCAAATTCACATGAGAGTGTCTCCTTGAAATTTATAAAATGCAAGATCGGCAACACATTTGTAAGCAAAAGTGAAGAGTTCAGTTCATTTCAGAATAAAATAAACAAACATTAACAAACACATAAATGTATAATATTGGTACAATCTCAGGGCAATGCCACTAAGTGGTCAGCTTAGACTGAAACACAGCTCTGCAGTGCCAGCTACCACTGTGTGTTCAGCTAAGACTGAAACACAGCTCTGCAGTGGCAGCACCCACTGTGTGGTCAGGTAAGACTGAAACACAGCTCTGCAGTGCCAGCTACCACTGTGTGGCCAGCTAAGACTGAAACACAGCTCTGCAGTGGCAGCTACCACTGTGTGGTCAGCTAAGACTGAAGCACAGCTCTGCAGTGGCAGCTACCACTGTGTGGTCAGCTAAGACTGAAGCACAGCTCTGCAGTGGCAGCTACCACTGTGTGGTCAGCTAAGACTGAAGCACAGCTCTGCAGTGGCCGATACCACTGTGTGGTCAGCTAAGACTGAAGCACTCCTTATTCCAATCTCATTCTCTACTCTGTCTACTGCCACCTGCAAGACATACTAGTAACCAAATTAACTTACCATTCCCCTAGTACTGGCAGTATACTACTCTTAGTTGTATCCTTATGTCTTTTCTTGTAAAGCATGCTTTAGTAAAGCATTTTATCTCCTTTATTCATTACTCTTACCTGTTATCTACCTCTCATGTGCCACATCCTTTGTCTTACATGGTTACAGATGCCATCAGACTACTAATCTATCTGCTTCCAACACATTTGTTGACAGAATATAAAACTTGCATTTTAGCACCCATTATTTTATCTGTAGTGTAGGGGTCAGAATAGAAAGATGATATATCAGCAAGCAAAGGAGAGTAGCTTTGCTGGAAGTGAGTTCATCCTCAAGTCTTGGTGAGTACCTTCAGAAGTTGGACCCTGGTTTTCACAAAATCTCACCAAGATGACACTGATATATGGATTGTATTTTTATAGCATATATCATGGGCAGAAACAGATTAAAAAATAAAAAAGGTAGCTGGGTGTACAAGACCGAGGATAAAACAGTGCCCAATCCTAGTAGGTGCGCTGGTGCCAGGACTGGAAAAAATGCCAGTGTAGAAGACTCAAAACATGGAAACATTCCTACAATAAGGCTAGGCCAGGCTCAGGGAGAGGATGCCCCCCCCCCCCCGTTTTTGATGGAAATAGTAGTACACAATAACATCACAAAAACTGATAGGCTAAAAAGAGCTATAAAGATGACAGAGTGGACTATTGAGGATAGAAAATAAATCATGTATTGTTACCTTTATGCAAGAAGCCCAGAATTTCCAGACAGAAGATATACAAAAAGATTAAGAGAGAAATTACTGGAAAGAAAAATACTTGCACAAGAAAACCTGTCAGAAGCTTCAAATAAAAATGTGTTTTCATTAACATAACAGATTTATGAAAAACATTATATAGATCAAGAAACCTTGAGCCATTGGGAAAAAAAGAAGCAACTGAGGAAGTGCAAAGATATAAAGAACAAAAGCTAGAGATTTTTGAAAGGTATAAAAAGGAAATATGGACATAGGAAAGAAAAAGAGATTTAATACGGTGCAATAGTTATGCAAAGAAGAAAGCATAACTAATCAGTACAAAAAGAGCTGCACCAAAGATATTTGAAGAGAAATATAGGCAAAGGGATTCAGATATGGAAAATTTTACAATACAAAAAATAAGAAAACAAACAGGAAAAGTAGAAAAGAGGATTTGTAATGGAGAAGTTAAAGAAATAGAACTGAGGTTATGGATTTCCTGTGAAGTGAAGAATTTAATGCAGAACATCTAACTCTGATAGCATCACAGCAGGACAAAGCAATGGATCCCCAAATTAAGGAGAAACCAGTGAAGCAATAAACATCTGATCAGTTGCCATATGAAGATATTTTAGAGCCTTTCATAGGAAACCAATACAAAAATTCAGCTGGAGTTGCACAGCAAGGGAAGGAAGAGGAAATTGTAGCAACTCTGAAGCAGTCAATGTTGCGGAGTGATAGGCTACTGAGTCTCCATATGAAAGTTCAATGGATGGCACAGGATAAAACCAAAGAGAATATGGCACAGGAAGATGCTGTGGAACTTTCTGTAGAATGCCAGCATGTAATGGGGAACAAAAAATGTGCCATTTGTTTAGAAGAAAATGATCTAAGAGAAAAGTTACTTGATTAATAGAGTTGGACAGACATCTTAAGATCAATAAAAGAATAGACTACAGAAAGTCAATAAAACCCCAAAAGTTAGAAATTTGATAAAACAAATGAGCACAGTACTTAGGACTGTTCATAGAGATTCATGAGATATAACAGAAGTAAATAAGATATATTACTGCACAGCTAATTAATAACAGAGAAAGTCTTACCACAAAAACACAGGGCAGCAAGTGAAAGTGTCACTGTTAGAAGAGTATAGAAGAGGGATCAACAAAAATACTCAGAAATATAGATGTGATAAAAGCAATGCACTGTATTAAAACAGATCAGGATTGATCATGCACTATCACAAATAATAGACTACAAATATCAGCACATGCAGAAAAACTTAGAAGATATACAGATAAATATGAAGGGAAAGTACAAAATAGGAAATTTATTGATGACCCAAAAAAAGTTTTATAGAGAATGGGAAACAAGGCAAAAGGAATAGAAACATCACTAAAAAAGAAGAAATATATACATTTTGAAAAAATATCTATGAAGATCCTGTGGAACATGTGAAGACTGGTAGAGATGGGTGAAGGCTGCCAGCCTAGTCAAATAGAATTTGGTACATAGTTCTGTCATTTGTAAATATAAATGTTGAAATACAGGCTTGTTTTCTTAAATGAAAGAATATGCTGTGAAATGTTGAACTTAAAACAATGTAGCAACTTTGCTCTCTGCTGTAAAAAAAGTTAAGTCAAGCATTACTTGTCTGTCCTTTGAAATTGAAATTATTTCATGACTGTCTTTGATGTTTACAATTCGGCTCCAGCTGGGCTAGATGAAGGCTTCCTGCCTATTGTTTTAAGGTTAAAGTTAATGACCAGAATTTACATGTGGAATATCCTTTATTGCTTTGGTTTCTGCCTAGGTGTAAAAGAATGTAAATGCAGTTTCTGTTAGCCTGGGAATACCAGGAAAGTGTAAAAAAATGATGTAATGGGAATCAGGACTGTAATAGCAATTTAAACAGAGAGAATTAAAAGGTATTAAGCATTTTTGTCTTGACTATCCAACTCACAGCACTGCCTGTTGTCTTATGTAAGTTATCTTAGTGTTTTTCTGTGATGTCAGAACTGTACTACTGAACTATTTTAAGTATTTCTGTGTGATCTCTGAACTCTTGACTAGCACTGTGTAGTAAGATGTATTGTCTTGTGTTTTAATATTTATTATTAAATATTTTAAACCCCTTTTAACTGTGGCTGTTTTGTGTAGAGATAAGTTAAGCTGTAAGAGTACATTGCATGTATATAAGGTTCCTGTACCAAGTCATTCTAATAAGCCTTGAGACTCTTTAGCCATACTACCAATTGGATAATAATAGTGCACAGTAATAATTGGACACCCTTTTAAAGGCCTTTGAGTAGCTGATAAGTATTAGTGGGTGGTGGCAAGTGGAACTACTGTATAGTCTGGGAGAAAGGAACACAGCTGGAAAAACTGTGCCAGCCTTCCCCAGGAGTGTCTGTGTGGTTGCATAAACTCTTATCTCAAAGTGCATGTGTGTGTGTGTGTGTGTGTGTGTGTGTGTGTGTGTGTGTGTGTGTGTGTGTGTGTGTGTGTGTGTATGTGTATCAGCTACTTGGGCAGGGACATGAAGCACTGGTTGGACAGAGAGGGTGCTAGAACATTTAGCTTGCCCACTAGGCTGAGATCTGGACCCCATAGATGTGCCAGTGGGGAGTCTTATTGGGGACCAAGGGAGCGACCAGCCCCAGACTGACTGTGATCTCTGTGTGCTCTTAAGGGGAGATTGCACTTTACTGTGTGCATTTGTTATCCTTTCCTCATATATGAGATGCCCACTCTGGTGTTAGTGGTGAGGATTGAGGTTCCTTAATTGCTGGGCCAGGGCATGGGCATCACATATTAATTGTTTGGCAGTGGTGGGATATCCACATCACATATTAATTAGCTGGCAAATGATAATTGGCTTGTAGTGGTGTGGGTAGAGTGAATCCTGTAGCTTGTGTACAGTGAGCTTTGAAGGTGTTTTGTACTCTAAAACAGCCATGCAGTGAATACTCAGAGTTCAGATCACAATTGTTTTATTTTTTTTGTTAGCTTAGTTAGTCAGGGTGAGCAGATAGCATGTCAGCAGAGGAGTATGGAAAGCTGACAAGGAGCCAGCTGGCGGAGATGTGCCAGGCTAATGGACTGGTGCATGGAAACCTGACTAAGGCAGACCTGATTGCAGCCTTGGTTACAGCTGCATCAGAAAACAGCAACCAGGAGGATGATCAGACTGACAGTGGAGACATAATACCCACAACCTTTCTGCAGTGGACTTAAAAATCCAGCTGGACCTAAAGAGACTTGAGTTGGAGGCCAGGCATCTGGAATTAGAAGCAGCTGAACGACTGAGGTGTCTAGAGAGTGAGGAGAATGAGAAACTGCTATGCCTAGAAGCTGAGGAAAAAGAGAGACAGAGACAGCATGAGAAGGAGATGCTGACTCTTCACCAGAGTCATGGAGGTAATGGGAAAGGGAGTAACTGGACCCCAGAAGCACAAAAGGTCAGTAAATTTCTTCCGCAGTTTAAAGAGGGGACAATTTTGATAGTTTCATTCATATGTTTGAGAGGGTATGTAAATGGCATGAAGTTGACCAAGGGCTCTGGGTACTGTTCCTGACCCCCTTACTCCATGGTAAAGCTGTAACTGTATTATCTAAAATGTTTGACGCTGCATGTTTTGATTATACTGCTGTAAGAAACTGTCTGTTAGAATTGTTTAAGCTAACACCTGAAACATATAGGAAAAAGTTTTGTGAGCATAGATGCAAGGCAGATGAAAGTGTATGTGAATATGTTGCTGAACTGAGCACTTATTTCCATAGGTGGGTGAGTGGATGTCAGGTCACCACTTTTGAAGGGCCGGAAGACCTTTTGGTGAGGGAACAAGCCCTTACCACTTTGCCCGAGGACATGAGGATCTGGTTAGCTGATAGATAATGTGCTACTTCAGATGAGTTGGGGAAGAAGGGAGACCTATACCTGGCAAGCAGGGCAGCCCTGCACAGGAAGGGGACCACAGTACTGCTCATGGGTCTAAAGGAACCCATGGTGGGCAGCACAGACCACCACAACAGAATCTGCCAGTAGCAGGGGAAGCCAATAGTCCAGGTACACATCCAGGAGCTATGGTTAAATGTTTTGAATGCAACCAGTAGGGCCATGTGGTATACAGGTGTCTACGGAGGCAAGGTAGGTAACAAAAGTGATGGAGCCAGTAAGTGGGAAAGACAAAATGCCAGTAGTAGGTTGTCTTGAGACAACAGGAGTACTAAACTACCATCCTGCAGATGTTCTGAGAGGGAAGGGTTTGGATGAGGCAGTACCATGTGCTTATGCAGTTACACACAGTCAGGCTTGGAGACAAGCAGGTAAGGCTGATAGTCTGGGGGAGACCCAGACAGACTGCATACTTGCAGCCAGGACTGGTGAGGTGGTTACTTCAGGGACTGAGATATGCTGTAGCAGTGAGACTGAAGGTGAGCCACAGCTGCTTCTGGGTTCTGATGGTCCCTTGGACAGAGTAACTGCAAAGGTAGAGGTGAGTAGTAGTACCCAGGCTGACAGTGAGGTACCACTGCCAGAAGATGCCAGACTTCCTGTGGAAGGGGAGCTGGGAAGGGTTACAAGGAGAGGCTCCCCAGGCTCATTGAGGGGGGGAGGCAGAGGGAGGCACAGGATTCTAGAAGAATCTGTATATTAATATATTGGGTTAAAGGGTTACTATACACCCCTAAGGGAGCTAAGAGGCTAGAAGGTGGTGAGAAACAGCAGCAGTTGGCGCACAGCCTACCATCTAGCACTTCAGCCTAACCAATATTGATTTTTTTGTCATATGGGCATAAAATGTACAAAGAGTAAAGAGCTCTGCTGGATGAGATGAAAGCTTCTATTGTTTTGTTTTAAGTAGTTAAACAGAAGAAACACATGGAATGTGGAATGTACTTACTGTCTGGGTTTCTGTCTGGGTGTAAAATAATGTAAATGCTGTTACTGTCTGGCCTGGACACCAGGAAGCTGTAAAAAAATAAAATGGGAATCAGGGAGGACTGCAATATTTAAACAGAGAGAGAATCAGAAGGCATTAAGCATTTTTGTCTTGACTATCCAACTCACAGCACTGCCTGCTGTCTTATGTAAGTTATCTTAGACTTCTGTTTTCTTTTAGAAATAGCTAGGAACTAAAAAGATTAGACTAAGTGTTTTTCTGTTATGTCAGAACTGTACTACTGAATTATTTTAAGTATTTCTGTGTGATCTCTGAACTCCTGACTAGCACTGTGTAGTAGGAAGTATTGTCTTGTGTTTTAATATTTATTATTAAATCTTTTAAACCCTTTTATCTGTGGCTGTTTTGTGTATAGATAAGTTAAGCTCTAAGAGTACATTGCATGTATATAAGGTTCCTGTACCAAGTCACTCTAATAAGCCTTGAGACTGTTTAGTCATACTACCAATTGAATAATAATAGTGTACAGTAATAATTGGACACCCTTTTAAGGGCCTTTGAGTAGCTGATAAGTATTAGTGGGTGGTGGCAAGTGGAACTACCATATAGTCTGGGAGAATGGGACACAGCTGGAGAAACTGTGCCAGCCTTAACCAGGAGTGTCTGTGTGGTTGTATAAACTCTTATCTCAAAGTGCATGTGTGTGTGTGTGTGTGTGTGTGTGTGTGTGTGTGTGTGTGTGTGTGTGTGTGTGTGTGTGGGTCTGTGTGGGTCTGTGTCTGTGTGTGTGTGTGTGTGTGTGTGTGTGTGTGTGTGTGTGTGTGTGTGTGTGTGTGTGTGTGTGTGTGTGTGTGAGCTACTTGTTAAGGGACATGAAGCTCTGGTTGGACAGAGAGGCTGCTAGATGTTTTAGCTTGCCCACTAGGCTGAGATCTGGACCCTATAGCTGTGCCAGTGGGGAGTCTTATTGGGCACCCGGAGAGTAAGGGAGCAACCAGCCCCGGACTGACTGTGATCACTGTGTGCTCTTAAGGGAAATTGCACTTTACTCTGTGTATTTGTTATCTTTCCTCATATATGAGACACACTTTCTGGTGTTAGTGGTAAGGACTGAGGCTCCTTAATTGCTGGGCCAGGGCACAGGCATCACAGAACATAACAAAGATGCTTAATGGATAGAAAAAGTAAAAAAAAAGAATAAGAAGTTCAAATGACAGGATATGAAATGGGATGACATAACGGCCAGAGAAATCAAAACAAAGTTAAGAACAGCTCCTTAATGGAAAACCCCAGTACCAGATGCAGTACCTAACTTCTGGCTAAAAGTATTAACATCTTTACATGAAAATTTAGCGAGAAGTAAGAATTATTTATATGCATACCCTGAACAGACACTAACCTGGTTAACAACAGGAAAAACAATACTCCTGCTTAAGAGTTAACCTGCAAGCTATCCTAAAAACTATACACTAATAACTTGCCTTTCGACAACATAAACTATACACTGGAACTGATACTGACAGGGTTTATAGCCATTTAGAAGAAAACTCAATCATGGCAATAGAACAAAAGGATAACAAAACAAAGTCATATGGAACAAAGGATCATTTGTTGTTAAATAAAGTCGTAATGGAGAACTATAAAAAGGGGAAGAATCTATGTATGGCATGGATAGACTACAAAAAAATTTGATAGTATCCCACATTCATGGATAAAAGAATGCTTAAAAATGTATTACACCCTACAGTGATCAATTGCATTACAGCAATCATGAAACAGTGACAAAGCACTTTGCAGTTAAGCCATGATAAAGGACAAATTATTATTCCAGGGATAAAAATTCAAAGGGGGATATTCAAGGGAGGTCTATATCATATCATCGAATGTACTATTTAGTAAACGCTTATTAGTTGAACACTAATAAGTTAAAACACTAAATAGTGAATGTTCATTTAAGCAAAACATTTCACTGGGTTAAAAACTAGTCGGCCAACCCAGCAAATCACAGAAAAACATCACCAAACAAAATTTTTTTTTATTTTATTTTATTTTTATTTTACATTTGTTAACCAGGATAGTCTGACTGGATACATGTCCATTTTTAGCGGAGGCCCAGGGAGAAAAGCTCCAAACCAGTACAACATTTTAATAAAGTCACAGATTCATTTACAATTCACAGCACAAAAAACTATTACTTATTCCATAATTATTGTTCAGGATGATCGAGAATAGACATAATAAAGAAATATGCAGTGACAGCCAGGTACCTAAAACTATGTGAAACAGAGAATTAGCTAGCCAGGGTTTAGACAATGGCAACTCCGTATTGATGCCAGGTATGGTTTAAGTTTAGCTTTAGACTGATTTAAAGAGGAGAGCGAGGTAATATCAGGGGGAAGTTTGTTCCAAGTTCTCCCTGCAGAGTTGGTGAGGAGGGAATCACCAGCTATGTTTTTAGTTTTGCATGTCTGGATAAGGAGTCGGCTGGATGACCTCAGAGGTCGAGGGTTATTACAAGGGGTAACCAGTTTTTTGAGCGAAGGAGTGTAGTCGGGGTTGTATATTATTTTGTGTGTCAGAACTAGTAGGTTATAAGAAATTAGGTTTGGTAGCTCAAGCCAGTTAAGCTGGGTTAGATTGGTGCAATGATGGGTCCTGAAAGTTGACCCAGTAACAAACCTGGCGATATGATTGTAGCAGATGGAAAGTTTGTTCATAACAGTTTTACTAATATTGTGAAGTAGAGGGGATGAATACAAGAGTGTGGAGAGAAGGTGAGTTTGGGCAATGGCAGTTTTGGCTTGGGGGGGGTCAAAAACCTTTTTTATTCTATATAACGAGTCTAATTTCTTATTGATGGCTTTGATCATTTGGTTTACATGTATATCAAATTTTAGGTTGTTGTCAATAATTACCCCTAGTAATTTAGTAGAGAGGTCCGGTGAGATTATGGTCCCATCCTTGGAATGGATCGAAAAGCAGATGGGGCTAGACCTTTGTGTAGGTAGAAACAGCAGCATTTTAGTTTTTTTGGCATTATCAGGCGACGGCTGGAGAGCCAGTTTTCTATTTTGCTAAAAGTGGTCTGGGTTGTTAATTGTAACTCTGTGAGGGTTGTGCCAGAGCAGATCAGCGTGGAGTCATCTGCATATTGAATACAACTGGCGTTAGGTATGACTGTATTTAAGTCATTGATGAAGATGGAAAATAACAGTGGTCCTAAAATGGATCCTTGTGGGACTCCCAGAGTATTGGGTAGTAAGGTAGAGAGCTTAGTCTGCCATAAAACTGCCTGTTTTCTACCATTTAGATAGGAACTAAACCACTGAAGGACTATAGTATTCAGACAGAGTAGTTGCAGAGTGTTAATTAGAAGTTTGTGGTCCACCATATCGAAGGCTTTGGACAGATCCAAGAATAGTGCAGAGGAAATATTGTTATTATTATGATAGGTGTTTATGGTATTGGAGAAGACAAGTAGGGCTGAGGTAGTTCTGTGGAGAGGTCTGAAACCATGTTGAGTGTCAGCCAATAGGTGGTTGATGAGTAGGTGTTGCATAAGCTGTTTCTGAACACATTTTTCCATTATCTTTGATAGAGGGGAAAGTATAGATATAGGCCTGTAATTAGAGAGCTCTGTGGAAGTGCCACCTTTGTGGAGAGGTATTACATAGGATACCTTCCAGATATCAGGAATTTTGGCCTCTGCTAATGAACGATTGATAAGTAGTGACACAGGGTGAACAATGGCTTCAGCTGATTTTGCAAGTATTCAGCTGGAAGTTGGTCAGCTGAGAGTGTGGTGGGTTTTACTTTTCTGATTAATTTGTAGATAAATGAAGTAGCTACAGGTTGAAAGGTAAATGAGGCTAGATTTTTATAGGTACGAGTATCTAGCCTGTAGGAGCTGAGTGGCAGTTGATTAGAAAGGGTTTGGATTGTCTCGGTGAAGCGGTTAAAACTGTTGGAGACTACATCAGGGTTTATCGATGAGTGTGGCTGGGACAGGGGTGGTAGAGCGACCAGGGTGAAGAAGATTGTTTAATCCAGCCCAGAATTTTTGTGGACAGTTTTGATGTTCTGTCTGCAATTTACAATAGTATTGTTTTTTGTCAAGTAAGATTTGTCTTTTGGTTTCATTCCTAAGTTGTCTGTAGTTAATTTGGTCAAGAGGGAGTTTAGTGGTTCGCCATACAGACCAAGCTTTATTTCTAAGATTAATTTTGAGCCTGGTCTCTTTAGAAAGCCAAGGAACATCTACTGTCTTAGTTTTCTTTGAACAAATGGGAGCATGAAGATTAAGAATTTCTAGGAATTTTTTGTTAAAGTACTGCGCTGCTTCATCTAGGGGTAGATGTTTTAGTATTGCCCAGTTACAAGAATTTAATTCTAGTTGAAATTTGGTCGGGTTGAATTAATTTTTATTTCTGACAGATCTTAATATAGGTTGCTTTGGAATGATTATTTTGTGCTTAATTATGTAGGTGAGATGGTGGTCACTTAGGCTATCAGGGAGGGTACCAGATGTATATAGGTTAGGATGACTATTAATTAGCACCCAATCGAGTATACTCTCTTTTTGGTTAGATTTGCCTATCCTGGTAGGAGTGTTAATAATTTGCGTGAAAGAGTGTAGGTTAATATGGGTGTAAGGAGCTACTGAGGAACAGGTAGTCCAATCTATATTAAAGTCTCCGAGAACTAAGGTTTCTTGAGGGAAGTGGCTTGATATCCAGTGAAGGGTGGCCTCAAGAGTATCTGTGTTATTACCTGGGGGAATATAAACACAGATTATGTAGATAAATTTATTAATGTTAATTTGTAGTTTGGAAGTAAGGATTTCTGCATTGTTAATCTGAGGCGGTTGTATGACGTCTATGGATACGGTTAGATCGGATTTATAGAGTATGGCTATCCCACCACCTTTTCTGGAGATTCGGTCTCTCCTAAGTATATTGTACCCTGGGATTAGGATTTCATTATCACTAGTGGTGGGTTTTAACCATGTTTCAGTTAGGCACAAGATCTCTGGGGAGAGGTCAGCCATGAGTGCATGAAGTTCCTGTACCTTGTTGTTGATGCTTCTAATGTTCAGATGACAAGTAACAAGAGAATTTATAGGGCGAGTGATAATAGGGTTGGAACTAGGGTCCATGAGAAGGGAAGAATGCAAGTCAGTGTTGGCTGGGCCAGGGTTGGGGTGTATGTCCCCATGTGGTAGTAGATTAAGTCTAAGTTTGGAGATGTTTCAGGAATTTATCAACAATTTTGTGAATATACTTCAGTTTGGGGCTAATATTTTTTGAGGTATTTGGATGTGGAAGCAGCGAGTAAGAAGTTGTGTTCACCCAAGTACCATGAATATGATAAAAGTTTGGAAGTGTGGTTTCAAAAGTGTTGGTCTCAGCCGAAGAAATTGAGAACCCTAAAAGAGTTTGGGTTTCACACAAGGTTATAAGATAAGAGGTGACTAGTAACAGTGCTAGAATAAAGTACCACATCTCTATGGATTTGTGGAAATGGGCCCCTAAAAATGCACTTACAGGTGATATGGAGAGAATGGGTAGCTATGATGTAAGAGAGTGGAAGAGAGGGCGGGAGTGGGTGGGTGCAAGATTGGATGAATAGCAAGAGATTGGGTGAGGGGATTGATTAGAAAGCAGAGGTGATTGGAGCAAGTGCTAGTGGGTGTGGTTTTTTGGCTATAAATGTAGAGGTAGTGGGGGCGGGTGGGATATGGGGGAGCGAAGAGAGGCCCAAGCCGAAAGCAAGGCGAGCGCTTAAGGGCTAAGCAGTCCTCGACTGTTACCATAAAGTATAATCTCCACTGGGTATGTAGCCTCGTTATATTAGTTTGTGGAAAGTTCCAATTTTTAAGTATTTTCCAGTGATTTTAGGAACTATGACACTGAAAGTGTAAGACTTCCCAGAAAAGTATCTGTGGAGGAATTTCCAATTTAGCGTGTTTCAGGGGATCCCTTAATACTGTCTATGCAGCAGCTGCCAGATAGTATTTAAAACTATTTGACACCTTATCACAAATAGTGAAGAGCAGCAAAGTTTCAGCAGGGGGTGGATTATTCCTTCCTATTCAAGGTACATATGGGGCTTGGTCTCGAGGGAGCCACCTAGGAAGAAAAGAGGGAGGCCAGGAGGAAAATTAGGAAGCAGAAATAAATGATAACATAGTTCTGTACTGTCACCAAGACATATTTTTACTCAGAAAGTAACCACAATTTACTGCCAAAAACCAAGTAGCAGAATAAGCATACAATACTGCTTCTAACTCTAAGTATAGTCGCTAGTATTAATTATGATAGCAGTTGCAGTAGCGACCTTAATATAACTCTAAGTATAATCACTAGTCTTAAATACGTTACAGATAGAGACAACACTCTTGAAATTAGCTCTACCCTGATCTAACTCTACACTGCCGTCGCAAGGCTAAATAAGTACATATCCAGCAGAAACGGCCAAGTAACTTTCAGAGAGAAGATTGTTAACTGCGTAATGTTTTATGTAACATAGATCAACGTTCAACTGTATAGGCCCCCTGGGGCTCACTCACTATTAGCTTGTTAACAAAAATCACAATGTAGCTAAGCAAGCAGTCGTGAAATGAGTAAAAATGCTAGTACAGAGAGCAGCAAGTTTATAGAGATACTATCGCAACAGCGATGTATAGCTAGTTCAGCAAATAATAAGTCACAGGATACATCAGACTTTAAATGAAGAAAAACAGTGATTTAGTCTTGTTACAACAGATTACAACATACCAAATTTGGTGGGGATGCTACCTATAGGATCCAGGTGCTCCGCAGGTTTAAAAATGGCGGGTTTCTGTAGGATTATTTGAAACCTCGCTTGTGGGGGAGGAGTTGGCTAAAGCAGTCCTCGACTGTTACCATAAAGTATAATCTCCACTGGGTATGTAGCCTCGTTATATTAGTTTGTGGAAAGTTCCAATTTTTAAGTATTTTCCAGTGATTTTAGGAACTATGACACTGAAAGTGTAAGACTTCCCAGAAAAGTATCTGTGGAGGAATTTCCAATTTCAGGGGTATCCTTAATACTGAGGGTGGATCTTATGCAGCAGCTGCCAGATAAAGTATTTAAAACTATTTGACCACCTTATCACAAATAGTGAAGAGCAGCAGCTTCGCTCAAGTTTCAGCAGGGGGTGGATTATTCCTTCCTTTTCAAGGTACATATGGGGCTTGGTCTTGAGGGAGCCACCTTATCACAAATAGTGAAGATCAGCAGCTTCGCTCAAGTTTCAGCAGGGGGTGGATTATTCCTTCCTATTCAAGGAACATATGGGGGGGCTTGGGTCTCGGGAGCCACCTTATCACAAATAGTGAAGAGCAGCAGCTTCGCTCAAGTTTCAGCAGGGGGTGGATTATTCCTTCCTATTCAAGGTACATATGGGGCTTGGTCTCGAGAGCCACCTTATCACAAATAGTGAAGAGCAGCAGCTTTGGCTCAAGTTTCAGCAGGGGGTGGATTATTCCTTCCTATTCAAGGTACATATGGGGCTTGGTCTCGAGGGAGCCACCTTATCACAAATAGTGAAGAGCAGCAGCTTCGCTCAAGTTTCAGCAGGGGGTGGATTATTCCTTCCTATTCAAGGTACATATGGGGCTTGGTCTCGAGGGAGCCACCTTATCACAAATAGTGAAGAGCAGCAGCTCAAGTTTCAGCAGGGGGTGGATTATTCCTTCCTATTCAAGGTACATATGGGGCTTGGTCTCGAGGGAGCCACCAAGCTGGGTGGGGATGCTACCTATAGGATCCAGGTACTTCACAGGTTTAAAAATGGTGGGTTTCTGTAGGATTATTTGAAACCTTGCTTGTGGGGGAGGAGTTCATGTATTCAGCAGTAGCGGGGCTAAAGCAGTCCTCGACTGTTACTATAGCGTATAATCACCACTGGGTATGTAGCCTCGTGATATTATTTTGAGGAAAAGTCCAATTTGTAAGTATTTTCCAGTGATTTTGGGGACTATGACACTGAATGTGTAAGGCTTCCCAGGTAAGTATCTGTGGAGGAATTTCCAATTTAGCGTGTTTCCAGGGGGTATCCTTAATACTGAGGTAGCCGTGGATCCTATGCAGCAGCTGCCAGATAAAGTATTTAAAACTATTTGACCACCTTATCACAAATAGTGAAGAGCAGCAGCTTCGCTCAAGTTTCAGCAGGGGGTGGATTATTCCTTCCTATTCAAGGTACATATGGGGCTTGGTCTCGAGGGAGCCACCTTATCACAAATAGTGAAGAGCAGCAGCTTCGCTCAAGTTTCAGCAGGGGGTGGATTATTCCTTCCTATTCAAGGTACATATGGGGCTTGGTCTCGAGGGAGCCACCTTATCACAAATAGTGAAGAGCAGCAGCTTCGCTCAAGTTTCAGCAGGGGGTGGATTATTCCTTCCTATTCAAGGTACATATGGGGCTTGGTCTCGAGGGAGCCACCTTATCACAAATAGTGAAGAGCAGCAGCTTCGCTCAAGTTTCAGCAGGGGGTGGATTATTCCTTCCTATTCAAGGTACATATGGGGCTTGGTCTCGAGGGAGCCACCAAGTTGGGTGGGGATGCTACCTATAGGATCCAGGTACTCCACAGGTTTAAAAATGGTGGGTTTCTGTAGGATTATTTGAAACCTCGCTTGTGGGGGAGGAGTTCATGTATTCAGCAGTAGCGGGGCTAAAGCAGTCCTCGACTGTTACTATAGCATATAATCTCCACTGGGTATGTAGCCTCGTGATATTATTTTGAGGAAAAGTCCAATTTGTAAGTATTTTCCAGTGATTTTGGGGACTATGACACTGAATGTGTAAGGCTTCCCAGGAAAGTATCTGTGGAGGAATTTCCAATTTAGCATGTTTCCAGGGGGGAATCCTTAATACTGAGGTAGCCGTGGATCCTATGCAGCAGCTGCCAGATAAAGTATTTAAAACTATTTGATCACCTTATCACAAATAGTGAAGAGCAGCAGCTTCGCTCAAGTTTCAGCAGGGGGTGGATTATTCCTTCCTATTCAAGGTACATATGGGGCTTGGTCTCGAGGGAGCCACCTTATCACAAATAGTGAAGAGCAGCACAGCTCAAGTTTCAGCAGGGGGTGGATTATTCCTTCCTTTTCAAGGTACATATGGGGCTTGGTCTTGAGGGAGCCACCTTATCACAAATAGTGAAGATCAGCAGCTTCGCTCAAGTTTCAGCAGGGGGTGGATTATTCCTTCTTATTCAAGGTACATATGGGGCTTGGTCTCGAGGGAGCCACCAAGTTGGGTGGGGATGCTACCTATAGGATCCAGGTACTCCACAAAAAAAAATCATAGTGGGGGGGAGTCTATGCCATCTACACCCCCTAACTAAATATAGCAACACTGAGATCACACTACAATGGTGAAGAGGGCAAATTCCCAATGATGGTTGACCAGTTGTTTTCCCAGCAAAATGTTTCACATAAACGAATGTTTGCTATTTAATGTTTTTGCTTATTAGTGTTTGACTAATAAGAGCTCGCTAAATAGTATGTTCGATGATATGATATAAACCCTATTTGAGGGTGACCCTTTGTTACTGCTGTTTTTTTGTCTTGCCCTTAACCCATTACATTGTCTACTTAACAGCTCAGATCATGGCTACAATTTATCTGCCAGAAAAGAACAAAGTGTAAAGATTTTTCATCTTTTTTTTATGGATGATTTAAAACTGTATAGTTCATCAAAAGAAGAACTGAAAGCACAACTGCAAATGGTCAAAACTTTTTCAGATGATATAAGAATGCCTTTTGGGCTTTATACATGTACAAAATTAACCTTTAAAGCAGGAAAGCTGCAGCATCAAGAAAACATCAGCTTGGGACAGGAATGTGATATAAAAGAACCTGAAGCAAGAGGACGGGAGTAAATAAATATTTGGGAATTGATGAAGGATTTTCAATCAAACATAAATAAATGTGAATAAAATTTAGTAAGGAATATTTTAGAAGACTAAAATTAATACCGAAAACAGCGCTGACTTGTAGTAACAAAGTCCAAGCTATAAATCAATTTGCTCTTCTTGTCCTAACTTACAGTTTTGGATTGCTTGACTCGCCCCAAAATGTGTTGGATCAGTTGAACAGGAAAACAAGAAGAATGCATCATGCTCATCAAATGATTTATAAAACTCAGTGTATACCAAGACTATATATTCCCCATTCTGGAGGAGGTATGAGCCTCTTCTTTGAAACTGATTATATGTATAGATCTGCAATCGTTAGACTGCATACATATCTGCCGACCTCACAATGTAGTGAAAGTTTTAAAATATGAGGAGAATAAGTCTAAGATGACTTTCCTGCTTAGTTCAGCAGCAGCATATTAGTGTCAAATGGGAATGGAAATCAAACCAGAAGTAGATAAAAATCAGGCAGCAACTGAATGTGCCAAAAAAAAAAGAAAGAATGTAAAGAGAAGGATCAGATGAGAAGGCAAGAAATGTGGAAAATGCATAAATATAGTCGCAAGTATATATACCTCTTGGAACAGCCTCATGTTGATCAGGATCAAATGCAGGAATGGTTAAGGAGAAGTGAATTTAAACCAAAAGATGAAATGTTAATATAATGAGCTATGTACATGTTCATTTACAAAGTCCATTGAACATGAGGGAGAAACAGACAAATGTAGGTTTTGTAAAACCGAACTGGAAACAGTCACACATCTTGTTGCTGGTTGTGATATAATAATGGCAGAAGGATGGTATACTGAAAGCAATAATAATGTGGTGAGATTGTTGCATTGAGGACTATGGAGACATTATAATATTGAAGTAGCTGAGAAGCATTGGAAATATGTGCCACAAAGCATTATTAAAAATTATGAAGTTTATATCACATGGGATCACCTGTTACCAGCAGTTCAGAAAATAGATGTGAGATTAGTAGTCCATGAAACAAAGACAAAAGTAGCATTGATCATTGAAATTGCTATACCCAGTGACTACAGTGTCTTACATACAGAGAGATACAAAGTCATAAAATACGAGGATTTGCAGCACAGAACAAGGGCAAGGTGGAAGAAGGATACCCAGACAGTTCCACTAGTAGTAGAAGCAATGGTTCTTATAAAAAAAAATTTACAATCATATATGTTACGATAACTTAATGTCATATGAATTGCAGAAGGAGTCAATACTGGACACACTGTGGGTGCTGGGAAGAGCACTTCTGGCTAACCGAAGACTGAAACAATACTAATTTCATGAACTTTAATCACATTGATTTAGGAATGGGGTTCATTCCTGTCATGGTATTAGAAACCCAAGAGACTTGCATCAATTGAAAACACTATAAGAACTGTTATAACTGAAACAATTATTTGCTAATCTCTAAATCTACCAAAATGATACACTCTGATCTAGTAGTATCTATTTTAGTCTGTTGCATAATTTTATTTCATTTGTTTGCTAACTACAGAAGGGATTTGTTCTATTGTGTTTTTTTTCTGTCTTCTTGTAACAAGGTTGTGACTTAAAGTTGACTTTTATGTTCCACTCCCATTACTGCTCAAAATAAGCAAATAACAATACATTTCACTAAGTCCATTACCACTCTGAGAGCCTCATTGAGAAAGGACACTTGATTTTTGTCTTTATCCTTTGTTCCTGCCTTTCACACAAGTCAATCATCTAGCTGCTGACAATACCACCCATTCATTTCTTATCATTAGTGTGAGATCCATCTATGGTGTAGCCACCATCCAGGCAGTCATGAGGAGTATTTTCTGATTCTGGCCTATCCCCTTCCTGGCAGCTGATGTGAAATCCTATTAAACCTTCCCCTGTGGGAATACGGATTCCCACTCATGTCCGTACAGACTACTACATTAAGTCAAGCACATGTCTTAGCCCATAGTGCTGCATGCTATATACCTCTCTGTCCAGTAGGTGTCAGCCAAGGCAGCAAGACAAACAAACTGCACCCCACCATGTGGATGTGTAAGCCAGAGTTGCTCATTCTAACCTTTTCCCACCCAGCTTCTTCAGCAACCAAGCCACTACCTGGTTTTGAGTTTTCTGGGTCATAGTCAGAGCAGTGTAGCTCTGTACCACTGGTCCAGGTAGGACACTTGAAATTCTGATGCACTTTAGTCCTGATTGTTACTTTTTGCAGAGAACATTATTTTATTTACTTGTTTATTTGATTTTTTGCAATATTAAAGTTTTCCAGTGCTCAACTAAGAGCAGTAAAGAAACACGGTATGCATTGCATACATCGATGTATATACAATAGTGCCGCAGCACAGGACGATGCTGGCATGCTTGACAAATTAATATAACACACTCTGTGAAATAGTGCTGCCATCACCACTATGTCTGACAGCCTGCCTAAATAAGAATAAACACATTGAAATGTAACTAATTAAACTATAAAGTTGACATACAGTATATGAACATATCCCCCAAAAGATTTCTAAAATAACGCAATTACAGTGGAAAGCCATCTGTGTTACAGCCCATTCATAAAAGCCCATGGAAACAATGTTGATTGAGCAGACACTCTGGGCCAGACTCCAAAAGAAAATGGCACTTGCAATAGTATCCTGAAGTAGGTTTTGGCAAACCAAGGTCAAATGTGAGTACGAAAACAAGCCAAGGTGCGGTATACATACTTAATGAGTATGGTGTAGGATAACTGATAGCTTCACATAATTGTACCACTTTTAGTAGAATATGTCATTACTTTTAGACAAGCTTACTGTGGAGGCCAGATTACCCTGCCAAAACCTATATATTTTATTGCATTTTGTTATTATTTTTGTGCAGATTTCGCAGAACTGCTGACAGTTATGGAGAATGCAGTAAACACACTGCAGATGGTTAGGATTCTACAGATGCTGTTGGAGGATAAACTCCAAATGCATCCTATAATCCACAGCCAGTCAACACATCAATGAGCCAGGCTACAGTAAAGCCTATTCTCTGACCAGGAAATAGTAGATAGATACAGACAGCTGGTACAGGCTATGTGTCTGATATGTGCACTCATGCTGTCATGCAGTTTGTGGGGTAACTCTGTCTTAGTAGAAGCAAACATTTGACTGACCTTCAGAATACTGGGTTCATTGACATTCCAGCAGCATGTATCTAATACCATAAGAGTGCCCCAGGCACCTGCTGCTTGTACACTAAGACAACTCCAGGATGTCGTGTGCATCAAGGTAAATGACTTCATCTGCTCCCCAAGTACAGCTTGGGAGTCCCAGGCTGCTATGGAATAGTTAGATGTCATAGCCATTTTCCCCTTTGTCCTCAGTGCAATAGACTGCAACCATGTACCAAAGTAAACCCCTTCTGAAGAGTGCGCATAGCTGTACTGCAATAGAAAGGGGTGGCTATCCCTCAGTCATCAGCTATTGTGCTTGTCAGATGGCCTCACCATTAACTTGATGGCAACACATCCCAGTAGTGTGCATGATGCTGCAATTTGACGAGAGAGTGCACTCAAAGGCAATGTTCCAAGACAGTAATATCTCTGAGGGGACTACTACCTGATAGGTATATCTGTAAATGAAAAGCTTGTTCTCTGTTCTAATACTGTTTGAATTCACCATGATAATATTATGTCCATAAATTCCAAATGGGTCAGGAAACCATTCAGAGTCCCATTAGTGCTTGTTGAGGACCCATTTAACAGAGTGCACCCTGTGGCTTGAGACACCATTAAGCAAATGTTTTACATGCTGAAAGCAAGATTTAAATTCCAGGAAACATCAGGAGTACATTGCAGCACAAATGGAAAAAGACTGCACAATGGTCACTGTGTGTGCCATGCTGCACAATACAACTGCATCTAAATTCAGTGGTTTCCCAGCCCTAGGAAAGGATTTTCTACTCAAGAGCCCTAATTATCTGACAGGAGCAATCATGTGCTTTACAAGATGGTCAGGACATACCATATGTACACATGTACAAAGGTCATCATGTGGTAAGTACTCATCTGTGAATGAGTAGTGACACCAAACATGACAGGAACATTAATTCCTATGTGACCTGTACATGGAAAACATTGTACCTGCAATAAAATTATCCTAATTGTCTCTTGCCACACCAACTATATGTGGTGACAGCAGAAATATAAGAGCTTATTTGCAATGTAGTATACTATTATTATATATAGTAAATCAGAAAATGTACAGCAACTAATGCAGACATACTTTTCTGTGTATGTCTCACATGTGATAAGTGCCATTGTTGATCATAATGCCAAGAGATCCTCTTTGCCTACATAGGCTACCATGTCTGTATGCAGCACTGTGTGGGTGGGAAATTGTTTTGTTAGGGGGTAAGTTGAGTGGAAGTAGCACTCTGGAACATCCAGGTAAGATTACAGAAGCAACATACAACTCACATGATATGCCATCAATAGGGTGTGTCAAAACTGTTGCCATAGTAAAGGTTTCATACCAAGCCAAGGCAACATCTGTAATGTAGACATCATGCAAGACATGTGGGATGCAAGTTACAGCAGTGGCAGAGGATAAGTGTGGCATCCCAGCAATGAATGCCATACCCTCCAAAGGCAGCGTATTTGTGACTGTCACTGAGACACCTGAATAACATCTGATGGTACACTTGTAACTGCAGTATCCCAAAACATTGTGAAATCCACCTGTAAGGAATAACACACAATCCAGGATTTGTAGGGTAGTGTGCATGTTGGTGAATGTATGGCAGCACCTAGGGATCCCCTGTACATGCTGTGTCATATGTATATTGCAATGCTAGTAGCATAAGCATTTGCATTTATATTGTGTAGCGTGGAATGTTTGTGTTATGTTGATGTGAAGATTGCTTGGTTGTAGTACATACAAGAAAACAGTAAAACATGCCAAAGCAAACACAGACATACTGTAACATGTATACTTACATGTGGCAAACAATAGTAACACTTTCAATAACAATGAGTCACATAACAGTAATTACAACATGAATGAATGAAGGAATGTGATGTGAGGAGGAAAAGTGATTGTAGCAGTCTGTGAAACATGAAATTCAGGTAAACCCTGATACCAGACTATGCTCTGTCCTTTACAGTGAAATAATAGGCTATCATTAGATATCAAAACTATGAGCAATGTAAGTCACAGTTAAAATACAGTAGCATGCTTTGATGAACAAAATGGAAAACTACTATTCCTGTGGCATCAGATTTTTCAAAGACTGCAAACATGTACAGGTGTGGCTTAATCAACACAGCAGCCATCATTACCACAGGTGAAAAGAAACCCATCAGCACACACATAATGTGATATTTGGCATGGTAACACTAATTTAGACACGACTGCCCATGCAAGTAGCTCATGCCACATTTTTAGCTGCCCCTGGCACATGACAAAACCTCAGCCCTGTGGTGTTGGGTGGGACATATTAACGATCCATGCATTGGCATATGCAGTGCTTCAGAAACCCTCAGTTTATGATGACTAACAACAGCTGTATGCATGCATTGCAGTACAGGCACTATGGATGACTGAGCAATGTATGGAAGACATGCAAAAAGAGGTCTCCTCCACCCAGTGATAGAATACTGATAAAATGGGTCAGGGCATGTATGGCCCCGGTACTACTGCTGCACTCCTCAAGCACAGCTGAGTCAAGCTGCTCTATAGTGCAAGCAATCAGTGCCAGACTTTCTCTACATTCAGGAAATGCTGCATTACCTCCATATTACTGTGCTTCTGACTCTCATGTAAAATCTGGATGCAGTGAGCTATATGATCAGTTGCATGAGCAACGTGATGCTGCTCTGTGCCATTATGGTGCTGTGACTGACCATGAGCCTGTAACAGCAGGCATATATCTTCTGAGATTTGGTCACACATCTCTGTCATTTGGGCATATGTATATAAGCATGGACTACACACATATACACACTCTGTATCTATATCTATATCTATATCTATATCTATATCTATATCTATATCTTATTCTGTATCTATGACTTGATATGCATAAACTTATTTGACATGAGTGGACAGGTGATTCGCTGTGGCGACCCCTAACCGGGAAAAGCCGAAAGAAGGAGAAGAAGAAGACTGAGATTGATATGGCTAAACTAAATATTCTGCTGTGCAATTATTGTATTATTGTACTGCAGAGAAGAAATTGGATGCTATGTTAATCGATGTTACGCTGCAGGCTGTGTTATAATCCCACAAGTGAACTTCCATTTCTTGTATAGTGCTCATACCTCCCAGCCTCTTGGCACAAGAATTCTGGACAAAGCTAAAACTAATGTGAGACAAAGGCCCAAAATCAAGGACAGATTTTAAATATTGGTCTTTAACTTAAAAAGTTAATAGTATAACATGTTTTGCATTAGTGTGTACTTTTAGAAGGGCATGAAGTCTGAAACTCAGATGTATGTCATTATTTATGAACTTCAATTTTCGGTCATTTGCCAGAAAAACATAATTATTTTGAAGGAGAGACCACTAATATGAGGCAAAAATCTTGATATTCTGTGAAAATCTGGACAGTGGAAAGGTATTAGTGTTCACTGTAGCTCTGTTATGCTGTTGTATCCACTATGGAAACTCTACTTATGGTTGAATGCTAGCAGTATAATCATGTTGTGAGTTCATTGATTAAATGGCATAAGACATTCTTACAAAACGCTCTCTTTATTCTGCATAATTCACCTCATAAACAATTAGATTAGCTAATTCATACATGCAGTATACTACACAGAAGTGATTGGATGTTAGGTTACATAATGGTATTCCATGGGCATGTCTTGTTAAGAAAGGTATACACCTGTAGTACTGAGGATTTGTACAGTTGATATATCTATATCTATATATGTGTGTATATATAAATACATATTTAATATATATATATATATATATATATATATATATATATATATATATATATATATATATATATATATATATGTGCATCTATATATATATATATATATGTATCTGAGTTTCCCCGGGCTCTCGCTGAAAAAGGCTCTGTGGAACTCAACAAATGTTAAATAAATAAAAATAAAAAAAATATATAGATAGATATAGATACATCTATATAGATATAGATATAAAGACTTAAGAAGAAAAAAGTAAAACATCATGGGCTTTTAGAAGCCTTGTAACTGAAACACTGCACGTCATTTGCATATATCCCATGGATCTCCACTACAGGGTTTTATGGTATTACATAATGAAGACTCTAGCTTAGTTGAATCTTTCTTGCATATACGGAATTACTGAATTACGTTGGCATACCACAATGTCGATAGCAAGAATGTCAACCACAAAAGGTTAACAATGGAAACGTCGACAGTCGACTGCAGATGCAAGAGTAAAATCTTCACCCCATGCAACCAAAAAACAAAGTAAGTTTGTTTTTTGTTTTTTTTTAGAGGTCAAGCCCCCTGCACCCCCACATCCCCTGATAATTGTATATTCTAACTCTGAGATCACACACGTCTCAGAGAAAGGGAATATTCCCCCATCTGGAGATTGTCAGTCTATCACACCTGCTGACCTTTTGTGGTCTGTCAATCATCTGTTGACACTGTGGTGCATCAACATAAGGCAGTGGAACCATATGCATATGTGTGGACATGCACTCACACACACACACACACACACACACACACACACACACACACACACACACACACATACATGTGTTAAATGTGAGTGTGTGTGTGTGTGTGTGTGTGTGTGTGTGTGTGTGTGTGTGTGTGTGTGTGTGTGTGTGTGTGTGTGTGGTGTGTGTGTGTGTGTGTAATGGTGTGTGCATGCCTATGCCATGCCAGAATCCGCTCCTATATTTTATACTGTCCTATCATTCAGCTACAGGTTGTAATACAATTGTAGATGGCACTAGTTTGGTTTCTTGTTGTGAAACTGCACTGTTACACATGTCCTGATGCACTCCCAAATGTACAAACTTCACATACTGCATAGTATTGATTGCAATGGGCTAACTGAAGGCATACTGACAAAATATGCTTAAGTCAATATGCAATGGATTTATCACTTTATATATTTTGCTATTATATTAGAACATGGAGATATAAATGAAACTTAAGACCTCAACAAAAAAAAGAAGTTATGTTAGGTCCTTTACTATTAAATATAACAGTGATACAAAAGCCATACAGAACATTATGACTAATTGGTGGCTGATGTTCTCAAAATTGCCCTATAGTTTAGGAGTTTTTTTTCTGAACCTCTTATTTTTACTTAGAAGAGAGAGAGAGAGTACAACATTAAAGAGATTTTTGAAAAGGGCAAAAACAAAAAGCAGCCATATAGTAAACAAGAGACCTTAGGGGACCTATAAATGTGGTACTTGTGAACAGTGCCCATGAGCAGCAATAGTATTCACCTTCCAAATGAGGGACATGAGTTGAAGAGAATTTTCTTAGCAAAGGGGTAGTTTATCTAGCATCTTATATGGGATGTCTGTCATTCTATGTAGGAAAAACTGAAAGGGCTTTGAGAAAAAGCATTTACGAGCACCCAAATGGTATCAAGAACAAGATGGAAACAAATGCACAGTAGACATTCCTTAAATTTTAAGGGTAGTGTATTTTACTTTTTATGTATTAGAACAGGTGGTCCAATATTCAAAAGGTGGGCAATGGGAAACCATTGATTACCAGATACTTTTATGGCAGCTAAAATTGAATACCAGTAACCCTCTGTGATTGAATGGTAATGTTTCTATTGCCCCAGTGTTAAAATTATGATCAGCAAAGTTGTGATGCAATATTGAGTGCACTATTTTGGTCCCCTGTCAATGCAAGTTTTTATTTAATTTTTATATTCAAAGGAACTATTAACATTTCATTACTCAAAGATTAGCTTAGTGTGATGGCTGTGGTGGTGCAGCGGTTAGCATTGCTGCCTCACAGCAAGAGGTTCCTTGGTTTGATCCTCAGCTGGGGTGGAGTCTGCATGTCCTCCCTGTGGTCATGTGGGTTTCCTCCGGGTGCTCTGGTTTCCTCCCACATCCCAAAGACATGCTGAAGGTGGATTGGACACTCTAAATTGGCCCTAGGCGTGAGTGCATGTGTGTGTGCCTTCTGTGGAAGGTTGGGTGCCGGGCTGGCAACTCGACACTGTAAAACTCAAATGCCAGTCATGAGCAGACAGGTGATACGCTGTGGTGACCCCTAACAGGGAAAAGCCGGAAGAAGAAGCTTTTGAGCATAGTCTAATTGGTTTTCAACAAGTGACTACACGTCTTATGTATTTGTTAAGGTGCTTTTCATAGTTTGTGGATTTTTGAATGAACTGTGTTAAGCAAATACACATTGAAGCCAATGATGTCAAAAAAGGAAACATCTGACCTTCCAGTAAACTTTGAACTCAGGATATAAATTACTTTGAAAGTGTTTATTGTGCTGTACTGAAGAAGTCTTTGCTGACAGAAAAACATTTAACTTATATGAAATTTTATTTATTATTTAATTTGTGTTCTATGCCTTAGTGTTTTCTAATGGCCAAGACAGTTTTCTTGAGTTTTTTTTTTGATTAATGACTGATGGATGCTTCTTTCTCCACTTATGGGTGGAGTTTTCATCTTTTTGAAACAGAATTAACTGCTGCTGCTGAACACACACACTGCAACAAATGTTTCAGGTACTCAAAAGTGTGTAGGTGTAATGCCCTTGTTAGTTAATTACACCTGGGCAATGGAAGCTTGATCATTCAATCCCAAAGCTATATCGACAGTCAGCTGTGCATGCAGGAGTAAAATCTTCTCCCCATGCAACCAAACCCCGGACCTTGGCTACAGGAGACAAGAGCCTTAATCCTCCATACTACCAGACTGATAACTTTGTTGTTAGATGGGCAATTTTGTCTTTTATTGGTTCATACATTTTGTTTCACTTATTATGGAAAAAATTTACAGGGGTGCATTGTCAAGGAATGAGAGCTTCAGTGCATTTTCAAGGAATGTAGGTTTCAAGAGAAGCAAAGTTTATTGTTGCTCATGCTAATTCTATGTTTAATGTGCAAATGTTTTGTTTAGCAAATGTCTGTCAGTGTTTTTGCTATAGAATTTCAAAGCAGTGTTAGCAGCACAGCAGGTAGCACCCTTGCCTTCAGCACAGAAGGCTGTGGGTATTACTCCCACACTGTGTAGATGTAGTGTTGATCCTGTAGTGCACATTAAGGTGGGGGTAACATTAAGGTGGGGGTAGTGCTGCACTGCTGACTGCATCTTCTAAACAAAGGCCCCGTCTGTCTGTGTTAATGGTAGCTGCTATGAGATCTTGTACTTTCACTTGAGCTATCAAACAGAGTAGGGGAAGTTCCCCGATTCCATGTCCACATTTCCCCTAGTAGTATAAATATCACCAAGAGTTTGTCCTGAACAGATGTTACTAGCCTAGTGGAACTAACCTGGTCAACAAACGATCTTTAAATTAAAAGTTTTAAATTAAATCCTCATCTCTGCATTCAGTTCAAAAGTAAAGAAGAAAATAATATGCACACTGGCACTTTTGAGCAGTGTTTATGGTAACTGGATTGGCAGGGAAAAGAAAAAGAAAGACAAGTAATGGGACACCAGAATGGCTACAGGAGGGGGTGGTCCATTCCCCTGCCAAGAGCCCCATTTGACCATGATCCAGCACTGTTTGTGCTACCATATTTTTATTGGTACAGCATGTGTTCTACGAGTGCACTTTATATTCTTGTTCTAGCATGGCAAATGCTGCCATTTTCAATTTTTTTAATTTTGCCCAATGCAGTACTTTCAGTAGTTGTGTGACACAGCTTGAAGTGTTATGTAGTATTACTTATGCAGACAGTCAATGTCCTGTGTTAACTTGCAGAGTTTTCAATACAGTGTGAGGTGGTGGGTGTTTAGTGACCTTGTAGTGCATGATCATAGTTTGACTGCAGTAAGTCTATGTCTGCATAAGATATTGTAATTTCCAATCTGGTGTTTGCTTTCCTTTCGACAGAATATATGTATTTATTGCAGACTCATCTCCCCAGTCCATAACAGCAGCAAACATATTCCTGCACACTCTCACCTGAACAAAGTACTGATGACTCAGTTTCATACAGGCTTGCTGAGGTTATATGTTCTTACAGGTATGTAATAGTGCATCAACAGCTATGCATTCTCACAGGAACTATTTGAAATGTTGGGATCCACATGAGTAAGTCCCAAAATGCAGAGAATGAGTAGCTGAAAAATGGACTTGTATATACCAAGTTCAAGATGGACATTTCTTGGAATTATTCCTTTTTCTCTGGTGTATGGCAATCTCATTGTTGATATATATGAATTTGGAGGGGTGGAAAGCTTGCCTCCAAAACTGGAGGATGCAGTGGGGCTTCCCACAGCAAGCAAAACAAGTTTAAAGGAGAACAGAGATGCTCATGATTCACTAAACTCCTGCAGTTTTGAACTTGTTTTCAATATGTCAGTACTAAAAGTTTCAAGTGCTAACATTTCAGTAGGGTTCACAGGTTCATAGGTTCATAGGTTTACACTAAGCTAATGACCACCAGAGTCTTTATAAACCTAGCCGTGTAATCCAATCCAGTTTTGTCTCTGAGTACCTTGGATGCCTATATGGTAGGGTATGTTAGTAAGGAGGTGGCTAAGGGTTATGTGGGGGGGTGAGTATGTTAGCTGGGGATTAATTTACTTACTGTCAATCTCTGTGCATCAGAGACATGTGGGCCAGACCAGGGCTGAATTTGCGATTTCCCATCCAGTGATCAATATTTTGTTTGAATAGGGTCATGGATGACCTGAACTTGGCTTCACATGCATGATGAGCTTATTTCATGGTGCAGTGATCCTTTGAGACACATATCAGTCTCTCCAGCATGTTCTGTTGATGTCACAAGCAAAGTTCAGGTCCTTGAATCTAATGTTTCTGGCACTGTACTATAACTTCCTTGAACCTGGATGCCATACCCTTGTTTATGAGTTGGGTGACATAAAACTATTTTCTTAATATCTTGGCTACATGTTGGCTAAAGGCCAGACTATTGTCTGCATATGTTTCCAGATCCCTGATTACTGGGTCATCTCTTAAGTTTGTTTTATTGATGGAGTAATTAGCTTGGGTGGACAATTACCCAATGTGTACTATAATGCATTTATTCACATTAAGCTTTAATCCATGACTTTGGCAGCAGTTGTGTTGGACCCTGTTGTAGGATTCTGGTGTCATGGAAGGTAATCTATGATAGCTTCCCATTTGTAGTCATCTCCAAACTTGGTGGGCCAGTGGTCTTTGACATTAGTCTTGACTTCTGAAAAGTACATGCCAAACAGGATCAAGGCCAAAACACAGATCACAGGGGTACTCTGATGGTGGCTTATCTCCTGATGGAGGTGGTCTCACTAATATTGACTTTTTTGGTGTTATCTGTGAGCCAGCCAGCAATCCAGTGAGTTATGTAGGATTTATGCCTAGTTATGAGAGTTTGTCAATAATACATTAGTGGGGTTTTGTATTGAACATATTGGCCATGTCAAGGTAGGCAGTATACAGCATTTTCTCCTCATCCATAGACATACATAGAGTTGGTGAATCTCTTAAAGAAGTCTACTGGGTTGAGTAGCAAGACTTTCCCTTATTAAAGCTAATTTGGGATTGATCCAGTGTCTGTAGGTTGTCAGTTTCCTTGTCAATGTCCATGTTGATCATTTTCATGATAATTCTTTCCATGGCTTTATATATTAGACTTGTCAGACTGATGAGCCTGTACTTCCTGGGGTTTAGTTGATAGTTACCCCTTATGAAGGGGGATAACCACTGTTGCCTTCCAGTCATCTGACATGCAGCCTGATTTGAGGCTGCAGCTGAAGAGTGCCTCAGGTGGTCTTGCAAGGTCATGTTTTAGACTATCTAGAAGGCAACCAGAAATATTGTCAGGACCCATAGAAACAGTGTTTTTAGCCTATGCGAGCACCACCAGTGCAGATCATTGAGTATATTGTACCTAGTCGGCCACTGTAGCTAGATAGCACTTACATATAAGTTACTGAGCAAGATCCATGCCATTTTGTACAGTCAGTCAGAGTGAATGCAGGCATGAATGGAGATGCACATGCGAGTGTGTTTGAAGTAATGAGTCAGTCAGTTAGCTTAAGTGCATGCTCCAGTTACAGTTCCTGATGTGTTTATGTACAATAAATATCTTGAACCCATACACTTCTTCATCGTATCTTTTGAACACACAAGACAAGCAACACGGTGTCAGAATGGGATCTGAAGTTGAAACAACATACAAGCCATGAGACACAAAGTTAAAAGTAGAGAAACATGATCCAACTCACAAACAGATCATTGGTTATTCAAAGGTACATAAACTCGTTTAAATGATTTTTAAGTTGCCGAATTTGTAGCAAAGCATTCAGAACATTCAAAATAATTACCGAGATAAAGTAAATGTCTGAAATTGTCTGAAATTGTAACATACTGATAAAAGTATTCAAAATAAATACAAAAGTGTTCAAAATAATTTCCAATTGTTTAAAATGTATGCAAAAACTAAAACGAACAAATTTTTTCACAATGTACTACTTTTTCACATTAACTAAAGTTATTTGAAGTATCCAAAGTTTCTGGAATGTTTGCAGTGTTTGCAGTGTTAAAGTAAAGCCTTTTCAGAGAGATTATTGTGCAGCTGGACATAATTACAAGTACCTGGTCAATGCCTATACTTAAATTAATTTTTTTGTTATAGCAGAGGGATTTTGCCGACCTGGACCACTGGTGTTTGATAATAATATTGCTGAGAATTGGAGAGTGTTTCAACAAGAATATGACATTTTCATACAGGCTGCATTTTCTGATAAAGATGCACACACAAGAGCATTCATACTTAATTTAGCTGCCTCGGAAGCCATTGAGAGGGAATATTAATTTGTGTATAAACCTGCTGTGTATGCAGGGGAAGGGGGAAACTGCCATATTGTAATATAGGCTGAAATGCAGGAAAACCCTGAGTGCTTAAAATGTAAATTTAGAGAAATGTATAGCCCCCAAACGTATATTACAATGGAAAGTCCCATATTTTACACAAGAAATCAAAACCCTTGTAAAACTATAGCAGCATATATTACTGGCTTGAGAAGTAAATCTAAAATGTGCAGATTTTTTGATTTACGAGATGAGTTGATAAAAGAAAGGCTTGTGTGTGGTGTTAATAATGACACTGTGAGAAAGATTTTGCTTCGAAACAATGATTTAATGTTGAGCAAAGCCATAGAGATTTGTCAGCTATATAAGCTTACAGAACAACACACAAATATGTTTGCGAATGAGAAAAACATGCATAAAGTATCTACCAATGCAAATGTTGATAGTATGCAATGCAAAGCTAAGATGAAAAAGGAGTACAAACTGAAGGGCGTGGCACACTCTAACCTTAACCATAAACCGAAGAAGTTTTTTTGCTACCCCAGACCCTATTGTTAGCTGTTGTAATTGTGGAGGCAGTTATGAAATTAAATGAGAAAAGTCCTTATCTTTTGATCAGCAATGTCACAAATGTAAAAAGTGGAATCATTATAAAAGGTTTTGCAGGTCTAAAATGGCACATGCTTCTTCAGATACTCTCTATTAATAAAAGTAAGTAGATCAAATAGAGAGCTGTGAGCACACTTTCTGTGTTGATGGTGTTTCTGTGATTGATGAAACAGTTAATACAGTAGGCTATCAGTTGGCAACTAAGAGTGAACTATTTTGTACGGTACAGATTAATGGGAAACCTGTAGAGTTTAAAGAAAACACTGGATCTAAGTGCAATGTTATATCAGCACAAATGTTTGCTAAAGTTAAAGCTGGTGAGAAATTTGATTCAGTAAGGTGTGCAAAACTAGTTGCTTATGTTGGTGAAGAGATTCAGGCTAATGGCACAGTAGTTCTGACATGCCATTCTGCTGGGAACAGTTATAACTTCATAGGTTCATAGGTTGATACTAGGCTATTGGCCCTAGGGCCTATATAAGCCTAGCCAAAAAGGTACCCTGGCTTTTGCCCCCCAAGAAAATTATTTTCCTGTGCCCCTGTCGAGCAGAGCCACAGAAGTGATCCCTGGGGTGAATTTCCTATCTCCCTTTCAGTCATCAAAATTTTTCTTGAAGAGTGCTAATGAGGAGCTTTGTTTGATAGGTAGTTTGTTCCAGAGTATGGGAAGTCTCTGGGACAGGAATCTATCCCTTCAGCATGTTCTGTTTATTGTGTTGACAAGGTTTAGGTCCCTAGAGTGTGTAGCTTGGAGGGATTGGGATTTCTTTAAGTGGAGCATGTCCAATAGCTCTGGGTTTGACATAGCTTTGTATGTTAGGCAGAGACCGCCTCTGAGTAGACAATATGCGACGGAGTAAAACTGGAGTTTTTTGAGACAGTCTGCATAGGGCATCTGTTTGAGGCTGGTAATCCTCTTTGGGAGATATTTCTGCGGCCTTTCCAGTTGTTGTAGATGTCTTGTGAGGTACATACAAAAAGGGACATTGTACTCTATAATGGGTCTAATGAATGATGAGTAGAGGGGAACAATGACCTCTTTTTTCCTAGAAGAGAAACCTTTTGTGATGAGGTGTGCCATGTAGAAGGATTTCCTGACTACTGTGGTGATGTGATTATCAAAGGAGAGACTACTGTCCACCTGTGTCCCAAGGTCTCATCACTCTTTCTATATTAAGTAGACTACCGCCTATCTGGTAGTTCATGGGTACAGAGTTTTTACCAAAGGGGATGACAATGCACTTTTTGGCATTGAGCTTGAGGCCATGGCTTTGACACCAGGCATCTGTTTCAGTGAGGCCCTTTTGTAGGATGTTCACATCATTAGGAGTTTCAATTATGGCTCTTAGTTAGTCATCTGTGAACTTCATTAGCCAAAGACCTTCTGTGTTAGCCTGTACTTCTGAGAAGTAGATACCAAACAGAAGAGGATCGAGGACTGAACCCTGTGGTACTCCACTTGTCAATGGTCTGAAGTCGGATTTGGAGTCTGCTACTTTCACAGTGTGGGTTCTGTCAGTGAGCCATTTGGCAACCCATCTTGCGACATAGGGATTTATACCTAGTTTAGTGAGTTTATCTATAATTCCAGAGTGGAGGATGGTGTTGAAAGCCTTGGCGAGATCTAGATAGGCTGTGGGAACCACCTTACCCTCATCTACTGCTTTGGTGACCACTTCAAAGAAGTCTATTAGGTTTAGGTGACATGATCTGCCTTTGACAAACCCAAACTGGGTGGGGTCCAGAGTTTGGAGATTAGTAATGTCATTGTTTATAAGTTCCATGATGATACGTTCCATAGCCTTGCAGACCAGGCTCTTCAGGCTAATAGGGTGGTAGTTCCTGGGTTCTGTGGTGGTTCCCCCTTTGTGGAATGGGATAACCATTGCTGTGCACCATTCAGTGGGCACAAAGCCAGAGGTGAGGCTATGAATGAACATGGTACTTAGGTGGGGTGCCAGTTCATTCTGTAGTTTGTGTAGAATTCAGCCTGGGATGTTGTCAGGTCTCATGGATGCTGTGTTCTTGGCTTTGGAGAGTATATTTTTACCTCTGCAGCCGTGATTACAGGAAATTTGCATTCTTCCAGTATAGAGATGGGCCCTTTAGGGGATGAGAGGGGGGTAAAGTTAGCACTGAGCCTATCTGCCAGGATGCTGGCAATATCAGTTGGCTCTGTATATTTAGTGCCATTGTGCTGTAACTCAAAGCAGATCTGAGTGTTGCCATTGAGATTCTTGACATAGCTATTGAATGCATTGTGGTTGTCTTTAGAATCAGTGGCGATTTTGTTTTCATAACTAGCTTTGGAGGATTTTATGAGGGATCTCAGCTTTTTACTGAGGCTGACCAGGGAGTTCTTCCAGTCATGGGATTTTACTCTTTTTTGCAACAGTTTCTTTCGTCTGTTGTAGAGTTTGTTTATGGCAGGGGACCACCAGATTGGCTTCCTTTTTTTGGAGGATAGCATCTTGGTTCTTTTAGGGATTGCACGATCCATGCACTTGTGTAAGTGCTTATAAAGTGCATTTGTGTAGGATTCGGCAGTTATACCTCTATTGTCCATCTGCACGGGTGTCGTGAAGTTTGCCACTTCTGTCTTAAGAAGCGTGAAGTTGGCTTTGGAGAAATTTTTTACGGTGCTTTCCCTAATGGGGGTGGGGGCGGGATGTGGATGTCTAGGGTGATTAGCTTGTGGTCGGATCTGACCAATGAGGAATTGACCTCTGGTATGGAACACTGGTTGCTCATGTTGGTAATGACCAGGTCTAGGATATTGCTGCCCCTGGTGAGGGTGTGGATAAGTTGATCCAAGGTATTGGAGTTTATGAATTCCAGAAAACATTGAGCAAAAGAGTTGGTACATGAGTAGTTTTCCCAGTTAATGGTGGGGTAGATGAAATCATCCATTTTCAGGGTGTTAGGTTGTACCCTAATATTTTCTAGTGTATCAAGAACTGAGGAGTGAGAATCCTGGGGCATGGTGGGGGATCTGTAGCAAGCTGCAATTTGGATTGCAGTCTTGCCCAAAGTTAGTTGCACTTGGATAATCTCGGATGCATTATGCTGAGCAACTAGCCTGGAGGTGTGGATATCCTTAATGAATATGGACACACGTCCATCTTTAGTGTTCCGGTCCAGGTTAGGTGGCCGAAAGGTGTGGTAAGAATTATAGCCTGGTAATGCAAGGGTGCTTTCTGGAGCCTTCAACCAGGTCTCTGTCATTGCACAGATGTTGATGTTCTCCATTTTAAGGAGTGCCTCGAGTGAGTGCATTTTGAGGTTTAGACTTCTAACATTGAGTAGCATTACCCTCGGATTTTGCTTGCTTGTACCTGTTACGGTGGTGAGTTTGTCATTTGATCCTTGCCTAAAAAAGGCACTATAGGGGTAGCAAGAGCCTTAGCCAGTGTCCGGAATCCCAAGAGCGACAGGTGCAGGTCATCTCTGGCAAACCATCATGGTCTGTCGATCATGTCATCCCAGGCAGACAGATACTGGTTCCCTTTAGAATGACACCAGTAGCTTAGCCAATTGTTGAAGTCAATCATTTTGTCCTTGTACTGTGATATTATTCTGGGTTTTGGCAGGATGCTACTCAGCGCTAGGGTTATTGCAATTTTATGTAGTCAAAAGACACATGCAGTAATTGTTAGGCCTCAAAGACAGTTTGAAAATGGGGCTGTTTTCATTCAGTAGAGATCTATCATCTATGTCTGAACAACAACAATAGTTTTACACAGAATATTTTTAGTGACTATGCTGATATTTTCAAAGACAAGCTTGGCAAACATCCAGTCACATATTCCGTGAAGTTAAACCATGAAGTAAGCCCAGTTGTCAGACCAACAAGGACGCTTCTGATAGCAGTACAGAGCAAAGTAGAAGCAGCACTAGACAAAATGGTAAATTTGGATGTAATACTCCAGTAGAATAATTAACTGAATAGGTATCCTCCATGTTCATAGCTCATAAGAAAAGTTCAGATGATATTCGAATATGTATTGATCCGAGAGACTTAAAATGTTTAAATGTCCTCATCATCCATTGCATACAGTCGAAGAAGCAACCACCCTCATGCCAAGTGCTACTATTTCTTCTGTCTTAGATGCAAAAAGTTCCTTTTGGCAAAATTTTCTGGATCACAACTCTTCATTGCTAACCATTTTCAGTACACCATTTGGTAGACACAGATTTTTGAGAATGCCATTTAGGATAAATTCTGCCAGTGAAGTATTTCAACCCTCCATGCCACAAATTTTTTTCTGGTTATCCATGTATTATCATAGTAGATGACATTATTGTCGGGGGCAATGGTGAAGACAAACATGAAAGAAACCTCAAGAAACTTCTAGACCATGCACGTGAAGTCAAGACTTAAACTGAATCCTCAAAAATGCAAATTCAAACTGAAAGAAGTTACTTATGTGGGTCATTTGTTTACCAGCTCTGGCTTACAACCAGATCCATCTAAGCAAGCAGCAATTCTTGAGATGCCAGTTCCAGAAAATGCCACATCTTTACATTTTCTTGGTATGGTCAACTATTTAGGAAAGTTCATACCAGATTTGAGTGAGCTTTCAGCACCCTTACGTGAGTTGACATGCAAAAATGTAAACTGGTCCTGGCTGGAACAACACCAAAAAGCATTTGATATTCTGAAACAGAAAATTGCCAATCCACCCACATTGAGATATTATGATGGTCACAAACCTATAACTCTTTTGTGTGATGCTTCAAAGTATGGTCTTGGTGCAGCATGTCTTCAGGAAGGCATACCTCTAGCCTATGCATCCAGAACTTTAACTCAAACAGAGATGCAGTATGCACAAATAGAAAAATTACTTTTGGCAATAGCGTTTGCATGTTCATAGTTCAATGATTAGATTTATGGCAGACCTATTCAAATAAAGACTGATCACCAACCTCTAGTGGCAGTTTTGAAAAAGCCAGTACATACAGTCCCAGCACACTTGCAACACATGATGTTAAAATTGCAAAAGTATAATTTCAATATTGTTTATACAAAAGGCAAATGTTCCTACCTTGCTGATACTTTGTCAAGAGCACCCAAACAAACTACAGAGCAGCACAAAAATGAGAAAGCAGATTTAGAAGTCATGGAAGTCAGAAATTTTTCATTGTCACATCTTAATGAGCTTAGAAATCACATAGCTTCGGACCCAGTTCTCCAGAAGCTGAAGATTATTAGTCAAGGATGGCCAGCATGACAACTCAGTCTACCACTTGACATACAGAAGTATTTTCCTTACTGAGATGAGCTCATGATGGAAGATGGGCTCATCATGAAAGGTCCTAAAATGGTAATTCCTACAGTATTACAACAGGAATATATCAAAATTTTGTATTGTGGCCACCCAGGTACTGATTCAACCAAAAGAAGGGCAAAAGGCATAGTATTTTGGCCTTCTATATCAAAAGATATAGAAAAGGAAACTCAAGCTTGTTCAATCTGTAACAGAATTAGATTGCAGTGACAAAGAGAACCACTTCAGCTAAACCAAATTCCTGAATTAACATGATTGACAGCTACAACTAATATTTTCAAATAGAATGGTCAGCATTACATGGTGTTAGTAGACTCTTACTCAAATTGGTTTGAAATTGACCTCCTTTCTAACTTAACGTCCAGCACTGTCATTACTAAATTGAAAAGACATTTTTCTGTCCATGGTAGTCCGCACAAAGTCATTTCTGACAATACTGCACAGTGTACATGTCAGCAGTTCAAGAAATTTGCTGAGTCTTGGGACTTTGTCCATGTTACTAGTAGTCCTGTGTATCCACAGTCCAAAGGATTACCTGAGCATGCAGTTCAAAGTGCAAAATGTTTGTTGAAGAAATCCAAGAGAGATGGTACCGATGTTTTCCTTAACTTACTCAATCTCAGAAACATTCCTAGAGATAATTTGTTTGTTCACATGCTCAGAGGTTAATGTCCAGACAGACAAGAACAGCTTTGCTGATCAGTAAACAATTGTTTGTACTAAATGTATAGAACATCAGAATGGTCAAGGCTCAACTTTTGAAAAATGTCAGTCACAAAATTTGTACTGCTATAAATCCAGAAAACCTTTCAGATCATTAAAGCAAGGTGAAACTGTGAGAATGCAAGCATCTAAAGATGTGACCAAGTGGGTATTGTCAAACGTCTTTGTGAAGAACCAAGATCCTACATCATACAATCTGAAGGAATGGCTTTCAGAAGGAATTGATGACATATGCTTCCAGTCTCTGAGCCAGTGACACAGCAGATTGCCTGTGCCAGAGACTCTATTTCTCAGAGTGACTCTACACTTGTTCAAATTCCAGATGTCATTGTGTCTTCTTCAAGTATTCCTGATGTATCCCCTGAATTACCAATTGGGAAAGATTCCCCAGAGACTGTCCCTGTTGCTAAACCCAGTCAAATTTTTTATGTGACCAGATCGGGTAGAATTTAAAGACCCAATCCAAAATACACAGTGACTTGGACTTGAGTTCTGAGTTGTTGCTAAATGTTGATGTGATATCTAACATGTAAATATCTTGTTCACCTATTGCACATCAAACAAATTAAAGAAAAAGGATGTAGATCATTGAGTATATTGTACCTAGTCAGCCACTATAGTTAGAAAGCACATGCATATAAGTTACTGAGCACATGCAAAATCAGTGCCATTTTGTACAGTCCATCAGAGTGAATGCAGGCATGAATGGAGATGCACATGCGAGTGTGTTTGAAGTAATGAGTCAGCTAGTTAGCTTAAGTGCATGTCCAGTTATAGTTCCTGATGTGTTTATGTACAATAAATATCTTGAACCTATACACTGATTCATAGTCTCTTTTGAAAATACTAGACAACCAGCAACCAGAACCTGCTGTTTTCTGCTAGCTGGAGGGGGTGGGATATGCTAGAATGGATTTTACAGGCGGTAGTAGGGGATGAAGTCCTGTGAGGACCTTCAGGGCAAGACTGAAGCTATTGGGTGAGCTCATGGGCTGCTCCTGAGTTTGAGGGGGACAGAGCAGCTCATCTGATGAGCCAAGATCTCCCACACCTTAGTTCCAGTGGAGCACCATGACCCACCAAGAGGAGAAAATTTCCAGGACTAAATGAGGGAAGTTGTCCAAGACATACTCCATGACCAGATGCAGACTATGATGTGCTATTTATTTTTGCAGATATGGCCAATTCAATGTACACCTCCTTTCAGCTTATGACCTCTGAGGTCATCCAATAACTTCAGATCTGTCAGGAAGGTCCTGACAGAACTAATTATTGTCTTTGTGTTCCTTAAATGCATAATAAACCCTTTATGTGGTACCCACATACCTTTTCATTATTTGTGCCATGGCACATCATTCTGAAATGTCTACCATTGACAGTCATGTTCTTCCTTTAATTTTAATGATGCTGTACCAAAGGTTGTGCCCTATGGTAAACTTTGAAATGTTTCCATTTTCTGGATATGGCATATGCCTCTTATTTCCTGTGATATACAAAATGTTTGTTTATTTATTTATTTATTTATCAACATTTTATTACTGTGGGTAGGAGCCCATTTTCAGTGGAGGCCCAGGGAGAAAAGCTCCAAAGTATTACAAAACATTTTAAGAACAGTCATTTTACAATCTTCAGAAATAATACAAAACATCTGCAATTTAAATAATTATACCAACTTAGTATGAAAACATTCTTTAAGAACGGATGCATGTTAATATTCAGAGAAATTTGAGCCAGTTTATAGAAAAAATAATAGCATGTTAGTATAATGCAAACAGGAATTGCAATATGAAATAAGAGGAAAAGCAGGCTTGTAGTATATTTACAGAGAAAGCCAGAGGAGAGAAACTGATAAAAGTAAGGAGATGAGTGAAGAAGGGAGAGAAAGGAGTAAGGTATGAACAGATACTTGTTCACATTTAGGGATATAGTTTATCCTGGTGATGAACAAGAGCAGAGCCAGATTTTGACTAGGGAGTCTTTCAGAGTGGTTTTGAAGAATGGGAGTTGAGTATTAACCTGATGGTTACAGGTAAGGAGTTCCTGGCCTTGGCAACGTGGTATGAGTACAGACAATGCCCAGCAGATCTGGTAGGTCTGTAGACAGACAGAAGTTTTTGGTCATTGGATAATAATGACTGACTGGGAACATAGTTGTGCAGAATGTTATTTAATGTTGGACAAGCAGATGGATGCTGGATCATTCTATAGGTGATAAGTTGTGTATATGTTAGTTGATGGGGTAGTTCTCACCAATTTAGGCTTTTTAGTGATATACAGCAGTGAGTTCTGAAAGGGGTATTTAATGCAACGTTAGCAGCTTTGTTATAGCATTGTTCAAGTTTTGATTTTTGTGATGCCTGAAAATGAATAAGGATGGGAAAGCCATACAGAAGTATAAGGAGGAGATAAGTAGTGGTAAGTGCAGGTTTAGTTGCATTAGCGAGAGAGGTTTTGGCTCTGTTAAAGCATCCCTAGTTTCTAATGAGTCTTGTCTTGTGCTGGACATTTAATAGTGTTACTTCCATCCCAGACTGCAGTAGTCTGCTGGCCGGTACATTGTCCTGCAGAAGCAGCTATGCTGACATCACCTAGTGCAGACTCATGCACTGTTCTACAGCATAGTAGTTGTTTGCAGTACAGCAGCACTGGTTTCATTTGATATGTACTGCAGTACAGTGTTAACACTTTTCTATGCCTCTCTGTTATATTTGCTGAGGAGGGCTAGGCTCATTATTAATAACATTAGCAAATGGCGACCATGAATTCATGTCTGTCTGTCTTTAAAGTAGTGTCACATTGGCAGTGTATATTTACATTTGGAATGGTAATGTTGTTAAAGTGTGGTCAATGTATGCATTGCATCATACTGCATAGGCTGCACTGTGCAGACAAATGCCCCTTTAATTATTTTACTCTCACCCAATCATATTCACATGCATACCTCTCAACTGTCCAGACTTTTCTAGAATGTCCAGATTTTTGCCTCATGTTTTTGGTCTGCTCTTCATAAAAACTGTTTTTTTGGGGGCAAATAACTGAGGACTGAAGTTACTAAACAGTGGCAGACATTTAAGTTTCAAAATTCATATCCTTCAGAAAATGCATGCTGATGCTAAACCTGTTATTCTAGTAACCTTCTAAGTGTAGAAAAGCAATATTTAAAATCTGTCCTATGTTTGGGACATTGTCCCTCCATTATTTCAGGCTTTGTCCAGATTTCTTGAGCTAAGAAGTTGAGAGGTATGGGTACCTACAATGATGTCCATGGTTCATGTGGGAGTGTTTCCTATTGTTTCTATTGTGAGTCTGTATGTTGGATCACATGCCCATCAGGGACACGTGGTACTACTGTGGTACTTGCAATAATCTGTATATCAGTGACAGGTTAATGATTTTTGTGAAACTGTTTGCACCCTTTTGTTTGTTTGCATCCCTGTGACTCTTGTGCATGTGATCATTCCTGTGGGTTGTGTTTCCCCTCAGTTTGCATATTCCACAATTCAAGACATTCATCCATGTTGCACAGTGCCATTTTACAGGTGCATACAGTCTTCATGAGACTTTGTCTGTATGTGGCTGTGTTAACTATTAATGGGTTGCACTGGTACAGCACCACATCATAGTCATACTCATCATATATGGTGGGTCCAGGAAAGTAAATAGTGTGGGAAGAAATAGCCAGGGAATTGCTATGTCTAGGCTTGTATAGGCCCTGGGGCTGATAGCCTAGTACCCACCTATGAACCTATGAACCTATAATCATCAAATCCTGAAATTGCATGATTTATGAATGAGTTATACTATTACATTATTGTGTGTGTCATTTGTACCTGTAGACATCTTTCGTCATCATGCAGTGGTGCACTGCTGGATGGCACATTGACATGCTCCATTCATTAATAGCTCTTTCCCCAGTCCAGCCTTTCCTATCTCTCCAATTTCTATCCATTTATTTGACAGTCTGAGGTAGCACTTTGATGTGCTATCCCTCTGTGGCCTGCTCACAGTGCCCATGTTGCAGCTGTGAGGAACTTTATTTCATGTGTCAATGCCTAAAAGCCTTAGCAGCTCTACATAACTGTTCTTGTCACATTGGTCATTACAGTTCAATAGCATGTCTTCTGCTGGAACAACTACACTGCTCTAATTTACCATGCAGACCTTTTCCCAAAATGCTGATTCTGTACTGGTCATATTACATATCTAAGCAGTACCATGCCACATCACATTATGACACTTTTAAAATTTAACTCCGTGTCACAGCATTGAGAATGTTTCAGAATACCCCATTACAGACTATCTAGTACTGTAGGATTAGGAAAGTTAAACATACAGTACACGCTATTTCATATATCATACCCCAAAGTCCCATGTATTCCATATATAGCCAATGCACTAGATGTACTGCTTGGGTACAGTAAGTTATCTAGCACTGTGACTGTAAACATCTACTTGTATTGTACTGGTGGAAACAACTATCCAAAAATACATTTAAAACAAAGAATTGTGGCATGTAAATACATATTGTAATAACTCTGTTAAAAGAATTATTAAAGCAAACCAATACTTGATATAAATGGAACAAATTGTTAGGCAGGTAGAGAGGCATTCTACTGGTATTTTGTACACAGCACAATCAGCCAGTGCAAAAATGTTTGGAATACAAAGCCATGCTGCAAGTCATAGAAATAACAGACTGCAACTGATAAAAAGCAGCCTGCAATGTAAAGGTGCAGGTAGCTCTTATGCAATTAGACACATTAACAGCTGTGCTGCATTAGAAGAACAAATCTGGAAGCTTCATTTATAGACATGCAATGAAAAACTATAACTTATCGTTTGTTAAATAGAAGCAACTAGCCTGTCTGAGAAAAACAGTTTACAAAGCTCCTTTTCATATGTTTATTTTATTATCTTGAATACCAATGCAGCCATTTATGAAAGGTCATGCTCTGCAGTAATAAAGGTATTGGAAGTTTGTATTCATGAAATTGTGTGCCTTTGCTGATGGGTCATAAACATCCTGTTTCTAGTAATGTCTTTTCCCGGTTAGGGGTTGCCACAGTAGAACTCTGGTCTGATAATGATTGGCAGTGGATTTTTATGGTGCTGAGGTGCCAGGCTGACACCCAACCTTCAAAGAAGGCACACTCATTCATGCATGCACCTACCTACATGTTTCTAATGTTACTCAACCATGGGGAGGGCATGCAGACTCCACACAGAAGGCACTCCAGCTGAGAATCGAACAGGAGAACCTCTTGCTGTGAGGCGACAACGCTAACCACTGCACCACTGCGGCCTGCTATAAACATCCTGTTTCTACTGACCAATATTATTAGCCTACAATAATATTAACTTAATTATATAAAGAAAATAGAAGAAAATTTTATTATAATTTATGATCACACTGCAGACATTGATAGCCATGCCAGAAACACATTGATGCAAAGATGCAAACATCTTTGTATCTCTGTGTGTTTGTATGAATGTGCAGCACCATTCATCACCTGCAACTTATGTCTAACAGATCTTAAAGGAAGTGCCAACAGCAGCCTATGACGAACAACACAGATTTATGCTTAAATAAATAAATAAAGTAACAACTGAGGCACTAACAATGCTGGGAAACCAACCCACCAATGAATACTGAGAGACCCATTTCCAGAAAAAAATAAATAAAATTAATTCAGATTTGCAATAGCTAAAACATTTCAACCTTTTTTCTTGGAAGTTTTCTGATGTATGTGCACTTATAAAATTCCGCCTACATCTTTAATGAGACTAGATTCTTCAAGATGTGTGCTAAAATGTCAGTTCAGTACTGGGAATGCAGACATCATGAAAGTGTACATTAGGCTATAACCATATAATTGCCTCCAATAAACAGAATAATCAAAACGGACAAATTTTGTTACAAACAACAAGATTTGATGATGTGACCTTTACCCAATTATTGTTTGCATTATTTAAGTCCACACTTCTGCAAAATATTCATTAAATCTAGCATCAGCTGCTGTAGAAATTAGTGTGTCCAAAATATACTGCAAGACACTGGAAGCACTGTCAATATTCATTTACCGTATGGAAATTTCCACAGAACAACTGAGGAACAAATGTGATGCAGGGATCATGGGTTACTGAACAAACGTAGGCCTTTTCTTAGATTAACTGAAAAAAATTACAGATAACAGATGTACAGTGTATTGAATGAGTCAGATACCTTTTAAGTATTCAGTCTATTATGTCCATCAGGGACAGTCTTAGGTGACATAGATCCCAAGGCAATAAGCAGTCCACCATTTGTTTCCTGAAGTCTCTAGTGCACATTCCATAGTGCAGCTGCTATTCCCCCAACCTTCATGTCACTGCTTCTATCAGTTTTGTGGGCAAGTAATGTAAAGTAAGTTTGAGACAATATGCTTTTTTGTGTGCATTTCAGATAGGTAGCTGTAAGAGTTCAGAAATCCAAATTGTCAGCTGAACTGTTTTATTTTTATACACTGTGAAAATGAGAGTGTGTATGACTGTGTATGGGATATCTAGGGGAATGATTATGAGCTGGCTATTGATGTCATTTTAACTTCTTGACTTTAGCGGGAAAGACTGTACTAGTTAAATAGCTAAGGGCACTACCTACTAGGCGTCATACTTGCCTGATTTGTCTCTCCTAAAGGGGCAATACCTGAAGTGTTAAACACATCCAAGTCGACAGCCAACTCATAATATTGATTTAATTATGAATAGACACACTTGCAGTACTAGTAAGGCATACATAATGCCTGACCTATTTTTTAAGATATTGCAATAGTGTTTTCTTTCCAAATAATACAATTGCCTGGGCTTGGGGCGCCAATATTTTCACTGGGCTGTAGAGTGAATGTTATTTTACTAGAAATGTATTACTCCATAAAGGGAGTGTTTTATTAACTTGAGTCTTATACTGTATCGAAGTGTTGATTGAGTGCTTCTTACTAATGTTTATAAAGTCATACTTGCATTTGTTTTCTGAAGGTTGGACTGTGGAGCGACTAAATTGTTGTTAACTGAGTCTCTAATATTGCTTGCCTCTGTGTTGTACTTTAAACATATCTACTGCTATCTATTCCTCCTGAACCTACTCTCCCAACTATTTCTGCCCCTCACCTACTTTCTATCCCTTGTGTTTCATTACTTACTGAATGCTAACAGACTATCCTCCTCCTCTGACTATTTGCCTACATCACTCACCTTACCCCTTATTCTCATTACAAGTTGCTCTTCCTTAACTTAACCCACTGTGTCTCTCTCTCTCTTTTTTACAGTAATTCACCTCGGGTGCTCCCTCCCTGCCAATATATTCAAAGGGAATACCTCCTGCCTAAACCTAGAAGACTCCCTGAATTTGCCTGCTAGCCTGGGTCACCTAATAAGCAATCTACTGTGGGGACTCCCAAAGATAAAGTTTCTGTGAATGTATGTAGCCAAATGTCATTATCTATAACCTAGCCAATTAAGCTACTTTTTATCCACTTATGTGCTTGTCTGCCCTCCCGAGTGTGCATTCTTTCAGTAGCCTACCACAGACTGCGTACTACTCTTCCCCTCAAGTCTTTAAACCCCATAAATCAAATACTACAGACTAGTCATATGTAACTATTCTGACTGCTATCCTTCTTATACCAGTAGGTGGCAGCACCTACAAACAAATTAGCTAGTACTACAATATATCTCCTGAGGCTTTAGTACCAAACCTGGTGTTTTTTTCTTATCTATTTTCTACCCCCTATCTCCTTTAACTCTAATACATCCAATCCCTTCCTTGCTAAACTCACACATTTCAGTTTGTTAATCTAGCTTTTTTCTTCCCTTACAGTAATCATTTAAATACCCACTTACCTTAGTTGTAGTGCTACCATTGCTGATACTTTTTCCTGCTCCACTCTCCTCATTTGCTCCAACCCGCTCCGTTTGCCCTATGGGCTCACTTTGCTCCCCTACCCTACCCCCAGTTCCCACCCACCCCCACATCAACTACATTTATACTTCTGTAGCCCCACCCTCTAATCATCCAGCTTCCAATCCACATCCTTCTCACCCCCTTACAGATCCAACAACCACTCCATTTCCTTCCAACCCGAATACATCTTTTAAACTCACTCCTACTAACTCCATAAAATTAACAATACTCCTTAACTATGAAGACTTTCTTCCTGCACATGATCCTACTACTCTTTTTAGCATGTACCCACCACATCACTTCATACAACTACCCTACACAGAATATTTTCCCCCTGAACCTTAGCTCCACTGCCATTATAATTCCCATCCCAGCCAGTTACTCCCTAACAATAAACCCCACCCTATTCAACACTACTACCATAAGCTATGCCCAACTCAAGCCCATCACCACCTACCCCAAATCAACAACAACCCATAAATACCTAACAATACTACAAAAACTAGTTAAATTATTGCAAAACAATCAACAATAACTCCTAAATGCTGGAGATATCCACCCAAACCCAGGACCTTATGATATAAATCCTCTGACTAAAACACAACATCTTCCCAATCTAACCCAAATTAACATCAGACCATTAAATAGTCTAAATCTAACTATTAGGAGCATAAACAATAAAATACATGCACTTCATACTCTAATCTCACAATATCACCCAGATATAGTCAGTTTAACAGAAACTTGGCTTAAACCATCTACCAAGGATACAGAGATCCTTCCACCTGGGTACATTATCCTTAGACAAGATAGACTAAAGAAAAAGGGTGGTGGCATTGCCCTGCTTTACAAAAATACTCTGACCATAACTAAACTTGAGATATCCACACCCCCTTTGGCTAATGCAGAAATACTCTTAACTAGGCTCAAAATATGTAACAAAAAAACTTCAACCTAGTAACAGGTTATATCCCCCCAGGCATCAATATCCCTACTAAGGAAACATTACTTCAATGGCTATCACTATCCATGCAACAAGAGACCATAGTATTAGGAGACTTTAATATAGACTGGCTTACATGCTCCTCCCAGGCACCCACTAATCATATCAACCTGCTAACCTTCTCTCAAGTAATTAAACGGCCCACAAGAATAGCCAAGAATACTAATAAAGAAACACTATTAGACTGGATACTACTAAATAAAATACCTTGTTCCTATTTAGCAGGCACCCTTCCTGACTCATTAAGTGACCATGAAACTACCTTCTTACTTAAATATAATTCCCACAACCCCCAAACCCCAGTACTTCAAGAAATCAAGAACAAAAAACACTTTAACCCAACTAACTTCACACAAGAGCTAAAGCAATATAACTGGTCTGAATTGTATTACCTACCCCTAAATGAGGCCACCGAACACTTCAACACCATCTTCTTAGAAATACTGAATAGGCATGCCCCCATAAGAACTACAAGAGTTAAAGCTAATACTGTTCCATGGTTAACAAGGGAAACTAGGCAAAAAATAACAGAAAGGAATACAGCCTGGACAACCTGGAGGTCCATCAAAAACCCCAAAACACAACTAGAATACCAACAACTTAGAAATCTCACCAAGAAACTAGTCATTCAAGATAAAAGAAATTACTTTATTACCCATCAAAAACAACACATGAATAACCCTAGGAAATTATGCGCAGGTCTAAACAAATTACTACACCCTGCAAAAGTCATTACCCCACCACCAACTACAGGTCTAACAAAAGAAAAAAATAGCTGGATCATTCAATATATTCTTTACTGAAACCGTACTTGCCCTAGCACAAAAGCAACTCAAAGCCACTACAAGTGACCACCCTACATCCAGCAGCAGTTCTACTTTTAAGCTGCAACCCACCCCAACCTCCTACATAAGAAAACTACTCTCCCAATTAAAACCAACAACACTAGGAGCTGATTCTCTTCCCAATGAATTCTTAAAACTGGCAGCAGCTGAAATAGTTATACCAGTCTCTATACTAATAAACAGATCTATATCTGAAGTCACAGTACCCCTCATTTGGAAAAAAAAGAACATTATACCCCTTCACAAAGGGGGAGGATCCTATGACATATCAAACTACAGACCAATTCCTATCCCCACTAGCTAAAATATTAGAAAAATGTATTCGCCATCAGTTAATGTCCCACCTTATCAATCAAGAACTCATATCTCAAACACAACATGGTTTTCGCCCAGGTCATAGCACAACTACAGCCCTGTTAGCATTCACAGATATCATAAACCACAACAGGAACAACAGTAAACTTTCATCAGCCCTTTTCCTAGACCTATCAAAAGCATTTGATATGGTTAACCATGATAAACTCATCTCCCACCTTGTATTCCTAAGCTTAGACAACCAATCAGTCTCCTGGTACAAAAACTACCTCAGCAATAGGCAACAAGCAGTACTATGGCACAATAACCTGTCTCCACTTTAACCTGTTACACTTGGGGTACCACAGGGATCTATACTGGGCCCCTTGCTGTTCTCAATTTTTACAAATAATCTCCACTCAGCAGCAAATAGTTCCAGCCTTATCCAATATGCAGATGATTTAACTATTATATGTAGTGCCCCTACCCTGGCAGATTTACACAATAAAACCCAGGATAACTTCCACTCAGTTGAAAACTGGTTTATTGAGAATGGCCTCATCCTTAACCCCCAAAAAACCAAGCTTCTGCTATTCCATCCCTCACAAATTACCACTCCTACCTCCTCCTTCACCATTTACTCTAAAAATGGTACCCCTATTTCACCTGAATCCCACACAAAACTACTCGGACTTACCATTGATAACAAGTTAAAATTTGATATACACATTAACCTAGCTATTAAAAATACAAACAAAAAGCTAGGTAGTCTCTACAAACACAAATCCTTCCTGACCCATAACACTAGATCCACAATAGCTCATACCCACCTTCTCTCAACACTACTGTATGCATCTCCAATCTTCACCAATCTATCCAAAACAGAAACCAATAAAATGACCTCCTGCTACAATCAGATAGCCAAATTTGCTAATAACAGCTCTTTCAGAACCCATCACTGTCACAACCTAAAGGAATTGGTCTGGCTTGAACTGCCAGATTAACTAATCTATAATCAACTTATCGTCGCTCATAAGTTGCTCTCCCAACCACATAAAACACCTTCACTAAGTAACATAATCCAACAGTACTCCTGTCCTAGGCAACTCTGCTCCACAGACAAGTTACTGTTAACAGTTACTAGAACTCACAACCATGCTGGTGACTCCCTCTACTCTTCTTACATGTCCAAAATCTGGAACTCCCTCCCCACATCTATAACTCTTGAATCTTCCCTACTCAAATTTAAAAGGTCTATCAAAAGTCACCTAAACAACAAATGGCTTTGTCCATGCTCCACACCAGACTAACTCCAGTCCCACCCCTATACTAATGCAACTCTTGCCTTAATAAATAATCTTTTGACTCAACTGCATAAACTTGTTCACCACAACAAAAGAATTAGAGTATATTTGTGTTAATTTGCTTGCTTTACTGCTGTTTACAAACCTACTGATAAATGTACCTATCTATAGCATGATACTGAATTTGTGTTCTCATCTAGAAATTCTTAGTGGACCTAGTTAAAAAAATGTTTTTAATAAATGACTGTATGTCTTGTAAATTGTCTCTTTGGAGCTTTTCTCCCCGGGCCACCACTGAAAATGGACATGTATTCAGATGGACTATCCTGGTTAACAAATGTAAAATAAATAAATACTAAATAAATAAATAAATCTCCACTTAATCATAGTATAATTTAACAACTGAAAATATAATTTACACATCTATTTTTATGTATCAAGCTCAAATGTGGCCAATGTGCTTAACAGAAAATCACAAGAAATGTGCCAACTTGTGTTTACAGTTCTTGCCAAGAGGCAGGAAAAAGTAAACTTCTATTCAGCAGTAGCCTTTCAAGAAAAGGGGACATCCAGCACTGACAAGGGTACATACACTCCACCGTGCCCAAGTTTACTTCAGCTCACAAGAGTAACTTCAGTAAGTCTGGTAATCACATCTGGCAGTTTTTTTTTTTTTTGATTAACATAGCAAAAACCTTGAATATGTTTTCTGGAAAACTACTCTCTGATGCAGTTAACCTTATCTGGTGGTTATTTTTATTCCCTGGACTGCCATGTATATGTAGTACAGTGCCAAGAAACCCTTTAATACTTTTCAGTTTATTTCCATCTTTTGAAAGCCAGTGACCATGAAGATCCCACCATTTTTAATATATTTAAATCTTGCATTACATCAGAAAGGAATTTGTCTCAGCCTACATAACGTAAATTAAACTATATACTTACAGTAATTTTTCCTATTAGTTGCCACTACAGTTTTACATCTTCCTGGCCAATGCCATTAAAACGTATAAAGTACACATAATAGCTAAAGTGAAACTGTTTTCCTTTGGTGTTTTTTTTTGTGAGTCATTTTGCCCCTACTGCCTGCTGACCATCAGATCCCTTGTTGGTCTAGTGACCCATTTGTTCCAATCAATGGGTGATAGCTGACCAAGTTGTGCTCATCAATGGGACAGTCATCAGGGTGATTTGAACATTTCTGTTAGACCCAACATTCTCTGCACACTCTCAGTATACAAGGGAAGGTGACATGCGATGGCGGTCTGTGCTGGTCATCCCTCACTTCCTCAAGGGATGTAGCAAGCAAATTGCCTCAACCCTTTTCTCCGAAGCACATGAGCTGGTTTTCCCCTGTCTCCACAGGACAAAACTGGGCCATTACTTATATCAATTAAAAAAAGATAACAGATACACATTCACTGAATACATCAGATGACTTGGTCATTACGCCATCCCTCTGCGCTCAAGGTGCATGCATCCCTCTCCCACCATCCCGGAGAGGTGAGCAGGCCAAGCCATTTCATTCCTGTCTCTACTTGTTTGGCCCCTCCCGTGCTGAGGCTTCTAACTGAACTCTGGTCACCTGGGTCACAGTTAAGAACCCATCCCTCTGTGCTATAGAATCAGGCTAACCCTTTTCTAAAGTATTAGCTGTTAACAGAAATCTAAAAAACAGTTGGGATAGGTTAGTCTGCAACAATACATAAACAAATCAATAGGTGCTTTGATGTTTGGGCAGTAAAGATTGCTGCTATCCTTTTTTAACATTATAGTGTGGCTTCTTGTTTGGTATCTCAGTGAGCTACATACAGAATATGTTGCAATGTCATGAAGAAAACTAAACCTGAATCTTAAGAGAGAACAGAAAGCCAAATGTGTGTGCCAACACTCAGAACCAAAGTAACCATACAGAAAAGATGCCATCCCTAGGAATTTTACGTTGAAAGCTGAAAGGTTTTACCAGTAAATCACAGTCATTAACATAGTTGAAATTCTGCACAACTTTTTAATAGGTAGTTAAGTACTTTTGCCCGTAGTACGTCATCAGAACTACCATAAAACACCACTAGCAAAAATATATACAGGCAAAATTACATCATGTGATCAAATACATCCAATAAAATTTAGCAATATATTAGAAGTAAAATAGCACATCTATGTAATAATGCTAAATCCATATATTAGTAAAAAAGTGTATGTATTAGTAAAAATACATATCAATAAAAAATACAAATATAATCATGTAGTGAACAATTTTAATGCACTGCTAATGTAAATGTATCATTTATTCACAGACAGTTCCCAGCATTAAGCCTAATTTGCCACATTAGCTCATTCTATTTTAACTTAAGCTTCCATGTTCCCCACGGGATTGATAGTAATCTGTTCTAGTACTAGAAACAGGAATCTACAATTCCTGAGTTTTAAGTGCCTGCATAAATTTGGTGCATTTGCACAGCTCTTGGCTTATTCCCACAGAGCTCAGCAATACTTGGCATCATCACCTGAAACTCTGAAGTGATTTCTGAAGTGATTTCCTTGCATCAAGTGCCATCTAGGGTTACCACCTGTCCCACTTTATGAGGGACAGTCCCTCTTTGGGCAGTTGTGTCCTGACAAAAAATTGTAAAAATGGCAAATGTCCTGAGATTTTAGGACAACATTATTTCCTATATTTTATGTAATAGTTGCATAAAACAGTTATTCTGTATCTAAAATATCTAAATGTTATAAGAAACAGAATAAACAACTAAAATGATAAAATAATAAGCTTTTATTTAGGCAAAAAAGTGAAGTTCTAACCTTTGTACTGACGGTGGGTATATGTTGGCCTGTAAAATCTGATGTTTGCACCAAAAATGTCCCACTTTGGCCATTTGAAAAGGTAGCAACCCTAGTGCCATCCAGGCAAAAAACAAGTACTTGTACTTAAAATCACACTTCAAGAAGCTATTTAAATAGTTGACTGTTGATTTCTTGTTTTACTTGTGCATTTATCTGCATTTAAGATTGAAATTACTGCATTTGCTCAAACTGTCTTGCTGATCCCTGACTGACTAGCTAGCTGGTAAAAGTTATTTTTTGGTAGCATGCACTCTCAAGCAATCTTTTTTGCGTTTTCACATTAAGAGAACTGGGATATTTCATCTAGCGGCAGCAGGTAGAGGCCTCGTCTATCTGAGTTGGGAAACAGATAAGAAATAAGTGAGACATTTTACTGCCCCCAGGGATTAGAAGCCAGTTTTCTGTGTTTTAAATACCCGTATAAATTCCGTGTGTGTGTGTGTGTGTGTGTGTGTGTGTGTGTGTGTGTGTGTGTGTGTGTGTGTGTGTGTGTGTGTGTGTGTGTGTGTGCAGCTCTTGGCTCATTCCCATAGAGCTTAGCAATGTTTGTCTTCCTTGCCTGTGCCCCTGAACTGACTTGCTTGATTCACGTGCCATCCAGGCAAAAACTATTTGTATTTAAAAATTGTACTTCCATAAGCTATTTAAGTGATTCACTGCTGATTTCTTGTTTTATTTTTGTATTTATCTGCATTTAAGGCTGAAATTACTGCATTTGCACAGTCTTGCTGTTGGTCTGATTGACTTGAAATCATCTTGTCTAGCTATTTTGTTAAGGTTGTTTTGTGGTAGCCTACCTCTGAAGCAATTGTTTTTGTGCTTGTACATTAAGAGACCTGAGATATTCCCCCCAGTGTCAGTAGGTTTTGGCCTGGTCTTTCCAAGTTGGGAAACACATAAGAAAGCTGTAAGTGTAGTAATTTTATTGGCCAAAGGATTTAGAAGTCAGTTTCCTGTTTTAAGTGCCGACAGAAATTTGGAGAATTTATCAGCTGCTACCCATAATGCAGTCATGGTTAGTAGTGCTCTATATAGACTCAGACACCTAGAAACCAAAGTTTTCCTACAAAACCACCTCTGAAACTGTACCAGTACCTCAGTGAGTCTACAGCAACTACTTTGCATCATACCTAACCCTCCAGATTTTCTCAAACTGTCCAGACTTTTGCCTCATATTTTCGGTCTACTCCTCATAAAATTTGTGGTTTTCTGGATTTTTGTTGCAAATTAGTGAGGAATGAATTCACTAAATAATGAAAGGAATTTCAGTTTCAGACTTCATATCATTCAGAAAATGTATGGTAACACAAGATCTTTTATTGCAGCAACATTCTAAGTTTATAAGAGCAATATTTAAAATTTGTCCCTAGTTTTGTGGCTTTGTCCCCGCCATTATTTTTGGCTTTGTCCAGATTTTTTGTGCGAAGAGGTTGAGAGGTATGCTTTGCATACTGGGTAGCATAGAGCAGCTATTTTGCAGGTTGAAGAGCACTGCCCCTTGAATTTAGTATCATATAGCCCAAGTTAGTCTATAGCCCCAAAAGCACCTTTATTCAGACTATTATTATCCCCTCGTATACCACAACCTTGTAACTCTCCTAATAAATGATCTGAAATCATGGATATACACGCTCCCATTTTCCCTGCAGCCAGTTTGGTGCAAATGGGTATCTTGAGACAATATAACAATTTTATGATGTTCACTGACAACCATTTAATCCTCAAAGAAGCAAACAAGGTATGCAAGAGATGTTAATACACAATGTCTCTGGACACACAACTCTTGTGTACAAGCACTCAGAATAATAATCTGGTTGTCAAAAATACACAAACTATACCCACCATACATAGTACTCACCCCACACATAGACGTATTTATGCTGAAGCATTTAAATAAAATCTTCCCAAACCCAATGACCTCTTAGACATTCCACACACAAAAGTTACCCTCAGCAAACTTGAAAGCACCCAACAGTAACAACACCTAGTGCAGTACTTACAGCCACAGCCAGTGGAGCCTCAGCTACCAAATCCATGAGGCAAGCCAATACACTACCCAGCACTCTAGTCATAGGGGACTTCATTGTGGAACATACCGATGTCTCACTGACCAGGCTGAACAGGGAGAAAATAACGGACGGTTTCCTGTCAGGGAGCCAGTATCTGCCAAGTTATGCATGCACTCAAGTCACTGCTACCAGTCCAGTATGATTTAGTTATACTCCACGTAGGTATAAATGACCTGAGACATACGTCACTAGACTATGTGAAGAGTTACATTATGGAGCTCTCTGACTACTGTATGTGATAGAGGCTGGTATGTGACTAGCATTGAGCAGCATTCTACCTTCACCAAGACTGATGCCACCTTACAAACAGAATGTGATTGACTTTAATAATTTGCTTAGTTTCTGGTGCCATTTCAGGGAGATACAATATTTGTCAGGATGGGAGGATATGGTTAACATACTACATTATGTTGCCAAGGATGGTCTGTGTTTGTCCCTCTCTAGGCTTTAGAATATTGGCTAAAACACTTTCTTCCCCCTCAGAACCTTTTTTTAGCAATTTCAAATTGATAAAACTTTCAAAAAAAGCAAAATCTACCCAAGGGAATCTAAAGGTATTACTACTCAATGCAAGAAGTCTAAACAAGAAGCTCCACTTCCTGCAAGCTCTTCTAACCCTGGAGAATACAGATATTTGTGTAGTTACAGAGACATGAGGCAGGATTCAATAAACCCTTTACAGTTGGCTAAAACCGCGTGCACATTGCACCATGACACACACATGACAGCATGCCAGTTTCTATTCAGTAAGCAGCTCTACCCACGCAAACACAGGAAATGTTGTGCCATGCTAATTACTGCATAAGCAGGTGAATTGTATGTTAATCAACCAATCCAAGATAGCTGAGCTAAATCAACCAATCCAAGATAGCTGAGCTAGTCAACAAACAATACAGCAATCGTGTACACTTAATGTAGCCTTTTGCCTTGTATTCCAAAACCTATTGGAATACAACCACATAAATTACACTGGAGGGAAAGAATGTTAGGGGCTGCTGCTCTTCTGCATGTGTATGTGCAGCAGGCTCACACCTATGCCGCTGCTGATAGACCTCAAGCAAGAAGGAGAAGGGTGTTTAGATTCTGTTTTTCTTTTCATCATCTGCATGAGGTAGAAATAGTAGAGCACTATGGGATGGATAGAGACGCACTCCAGGAACTCTGCAACCACTGTCATCCTCAACTGAGAGCAAGGGCAAACCAAGGGAAACAATACCTCTGGAGACCAAAGTATGTGTAGCACTTAGAATATTAGCTGCAGGAAGATTTCAGATACCCAGTGGGGACATGTTGGGGGTGTCACATGCATCAGAATCCAGGAACCTACACCAGTTCCTTAATGCTATGGTACAGTATGCCAATGACTACATATATTTCCCCCATACCTCCAAGGACAGAGCTAGAACTATGCAAGATTTCTACCCTGTAGCACACTTTCCTGAAGTCTTGGGTGCCATAGACTGTACACACATTACTGTATTAACTGCCAGATTATGTGTATTGCTAAGGGAGTCATCCTGAATGTAGGTGCTAGCAACTCCAGAAGTTACCACGACTCCCATATCTTGCACAAATCACAGCTCTACCAGAGGTTTACCAGGGGTGATATTACACAAGTCAATTTACTAGGGTATGCACTCTAACCATGGCTGATGATGCCCATCAGAAACATACACCCACCTACTCATGAAGAAACGCTATAATCAGGCACACGGTCAAGCAAGAAGCATCAGAGAGCATGTGTTTGGGCTGCTGAAGTCAATGTTTTAGTGCCTAGATACCTCAGGTGGTGCTCTGCAGTACAATCCCAGTTCTTGTACCAAAATTATCAATCTGTGCTATCCAACACAATATCATCCTGGGAAAACAGCTGCAACAGCCAAGGGCTAGAAACAAATGTTCCACCACGACTTGCAAGGTAACCACATCCACACACAGGTGAGGAGTCAGAGGGGGGACAACCAACTGTTGTTGGTGTAGGTAGATATAGGCAAGCACAATATGCCCTAGACCTGGCCAAGAGGCAATGGATAGCACACCTGCTGACTACCTAAGGGGTACAACTTTCATCCTATTCACATACATACAGTAAATTTGATGCCAGGCAATGCTCACAGTCTTTACTTAGCCATGTAATTGCTGTGTACTGCTAGCATCCGTCAGAGGCAGCCCTGAATGACAACATTTGTAACTGCAGGACTATCAAGATAAGTGCTGACCCTGGTAAAGAAAAATAAATGCGTAAGAACATGAACAAATGGCAGATACCTGCATACTGTTATTTGAAAATGCACCTCTGTAGAAAGTGTGTGAGTTATCCAACAATAACATCAGTATGTGACATGACTGACTTATGTAATATATATTTACACAGTTTATCAGCTAACATGACTTATGCATCTAAAATACCCCAGTACAGAAAAATTAGTCCAAAATTGGGTCCCTATTAGATCGACAAAAAGGCTAAAGATCAATCGGCCTGGTGATCGAAAATCCCGTTCTTCAAATAAAGTATTCTGGGGAGGCTGTGCCCCCCACCCACACTAATTATATATACCAACTTTGAGATCGCACTACAGTGAGGAAAGGGCAAATTTTCCAATCTTCACTGTACCACGATCTCACAATACCGATTCTGAATAATGGCATTTTCAATTTCTAAGCCTCTCAATCTTTAGCCTTTTCATCAGTCTAATAGAGACCCTCCAAACTCTACTAATCCCTACATTCTCTCAAGTGGAGCAATAAGCATGACTGCTATATCAACATTTTCAAGGTAGGAATCACAACACAAAAATGCTGCAACAAATGTGAAAAAAATTCCAAATAACATCACCAGTACATATCTTAAGCACTCATTTAGCTATCCACCCTGTGCATCAGACAATATACATAAGTAACCATGAACCCAAAAGATAGAAACAAAGAGATGGCACAGTTATCATCATTTGCATGGGGGGGGGGGCAGGAGGCCAATGCTGACCCCAAAGTAGTGAGTCTGTACGAGTAAGAAACACAGGCAAGCAGAAATGTAGATAATATGAAATGGCCACTGAGACAGAATGAACTGTAATCTTCATTAACACCTCATGTAACTGGTAGGTGTGGGTATTGTATGGGCACTCTATATGAAATGTGTGTGTGAGGCTCTGCATGAACACAGCCAAGCTCTGTGCTAGCACTATATCCTGGCATGTCAGACAGGTGTCAGCCATGCATGGTAGAGGTATCAGTTCATCGTCATCACCCCCATCTGCAAGAACTGGCTCTGCCAGAAGCTGCACTGGCATGTCCATTCTCATGGTCAGATGTGGTGGTGCTACCTGAATGTGAGTAATGTCTGCTGGACAAGCTCTCCTCATGACTACGCCCAGGTCCACGACCCCATGGCCTACCACATCTGGGTGTGGACACCTCAATCACTGATAGAGCAGTGGAAATAGTGCCACTATGGGAGTGAGATTGGGAATGGCCATGTTGACTAATACCAGATGATTTTGCAGCCCTTTGGGTATGTGGATGCTGTCCCCTTCTCAGCAGGCATTCCATCACAGACACTACCTGTTCCATTGTGGCATCCCTCTGATCTACTGAAATGTCCATACAGTGGAGGCAGTTACGCATGTTAGCTTGTGGCACATCTTGACCACTGAGCATGTCCTTGGAGGCCCTAGTGCAATGTGTCTGTGCCTCCACGATGGCCCTAGACATACTTCAAGTGGCACATAATGATATATCAGCATCAGGGGGAGGGTGGAAAACAAGCCTCCTCTGATCATCCTTACCAACCCTCCTGTGTGGCACCTTGCCCATACTTTGGCTATGGCCAGAGTCAACTGGCACCAAAACTCCAGTAACTGCACTACTCTGATCAACTGTGTCACCCACAACCTGGCCACTATCTGTGGGCTTAGTGGAATGGGTATGTGCAAGCATACTGACTGTGTCTGAAATAAATCCAGGGAATGTGTAAGTCATAACCTCAGTGTCAAATTCAACCTTTGCACCCCCCACACATCTGTGCCTCCATTTGGCCACCATCATCATCTGACCCTTCCAATACTCCAACATCGGATGGTAGGAGTCCAACACTTCCACTATCAGGATCACCTGTGATAATAAACAACAATGGCAGAAAGAAATTGCTACTCCCATAAATATTAACCCAAATTATCTGAACAAAAAGTAACACTGCTTGCACAATTGCAAATGCTGCAGCAATACATACACTCATTACACACTTCTCACACATACAGATAATATGTATCTAAATAATAATATTTAGTAAGAACAAAAGCAAAAAATGTTTACCATTTGCAGATGTCTCAAAACTTTGCAGGGAAGATGGGTCTGGAAGAAATGAAGAAATGCAAGGATGGCAATGAATCATCACAATGGGAATAACACAGGGACAATGACTACACAATCACCTGTATGTTGTGTAAAAAATGGCTCTAACTGAAACTTGTCTGAGCCATCCATCCACACCATTGTCTGCTGAACAACTCTTTCGTATAACTGTATGACTTATTAATAGTTACAGCTAGAGATAACATGAATCACAAGCAGCAGCAGCCAAATTATATTTTAGTCTACAAGCCAATATAATGTTGTCATACATAAGCTTACATGGAATCTGCTCCTGGGACACACTTGTCCTCCCAGCCACATTAGTACCGACTTTAAGCACACGGTATGCAGTCTCCACTGAGCTGTCAGGATCTCTGACCGTGGACAGGAACTCCTCATTTGGTGTCAGTGGTGGCATGGTAGCAGGACCCCCCCCCCCAATAGCCTGCTGTTCTCAGGGAAATGCAGCTGCCCTTCTCCATGCTGATGAAATCATAACAGTAGCCTAATATCTCACCTGATTGTAATTGCAGCAGCAGCCACCCACTAAATTTACATCAGTGACTAACTGGTTCCAAATCTCCTTTCTAGAAGCCATATGCCTCAGCATCTTTCAACCAGGAAAGCTCTATGCCACCTCACAGTCTGGATGATGACTTCATTCTCAGCTTCATTGAAAGAGTTTTCAGGGATTTGTAGGCTCGGGTGCCATAATCCTATGTGACACAAAACAGAGAAGGATAAAATGCATTAATATCACATAAGTAATAATATTTTTTCACAAAAAGAATCAGTCTGTATAGCCTTGGTAAACATAAAGCACCTGAAACACAGTTCTCATTTAGTACAACAGAATGTTAGGTGCCTCCCGCCCTTCCTCTCCCACACAAACAAAGGTTTCCCCTCCCACACAAACAAATGTTTGTACAAACTAAGGAATGCCACATAAATAATGTACGTATATATTTTCAACAAAATTATCAGGATGTCTACAGATCTTCAACATGAAAGAACTTGAAATACACTTCTCATTTAGGACAACATAATGGTAAGTGCTCCCCCACCACTAAACACATAAAGGTTTGTACAAACCAAGGAATATAACATTAGTAATGTATATATGTTTTCAAAAAATGATCAGGTTGTCTAAACATTTTCAACAGAAAAACACTTGATACGCACTTCTAATTTTGGACAACAGAATAGTAGGCAGCTACCCCTCCTCTCCTCACACACACAAATGAATGTTTCTAAAACAAGGAATACCACATAAGTAATGTATATATGCTTTCCCCAACATGATCAGGCTGTCTGCACATTTTCTTCAGAAAATCCCTAAAAACACACATATAAAACATCTCATATAAGACAACAGAATGCTAGGTTGCCCCCTCACACACTCCAGCAAAATGTAAGTGTCTGTAGAAGCACCAACTATGTCAACATTCATATAGTGAAACCTGAAAAATTATGACATTGATTACTGGATGACAATTGTCATATTCATATAGTCAGGACTGAAAGTTATGTTATTGATTACTGGATGATGATTATCATCACTAAACAGTAAAGAAGTTAATTTATAAATGGCAGTCAATTTTCACTGTGCCCACCAATCCTGTGGAGGTTGCCCTAGCCTATCTGAGAAGCCTAGCACCACTGTCAACAACACATACATTATATTTCTCTCCAATCCCATGTGAAATTGCAAAAGTAAATGGTAGGAACATAGTTGTACTTAAAATATAACCTGTCTATCTCACAAATGTAAATGCCTGTCAAAACTGCCTATACCAACAGTGAATCAGAAGAAGTGCATACAAATAAAACTTCATTTTCTCCTGCCTATATAAATACATTTGCAACAGTTTACAAAATCTAAAATGTGCTTGAATAATAGCAGCATATCTCAAATAAATAATGGTTTCTCTGCAGAAAAATCACCTTCAAAGAAATATCAGTCTTCTGTTATGTCCAAATACACAGGTCTCCTCACCTTCAAGCTAGCTAGCTACACGGTCACCTTTTTATGGTGAAGAACCAGTCCTTTGAGCACTGTGAAGATGCAAATGAGGTATGAACCCATTAGAATTACTGAATACCAAACTTTTGACTTCATGTAGCCGATGTAAATACAATGTAGACTCCACACCAGTGTCAGGTGCTAATGGCTTGCAGCTGTTAATGATTAGTGAGAGTAAAGGAAAACACAACAGCAGTTTAGACACCCTTGCCTACAGTGGTTGTTTCAGTGAGAATACACTTACAAAGAGTGTAATTAACTTCAGTGAGCTTTTAAATAAGGCAAAACACAACACAAGTATAATTTATTTGCCCATAATAGCACATCTCCTGCTTTTGATGAAAATTGTTGCTCACTATTATGCATTTTTGTCACACTTTGAATGCAAAATGATAGAAAATGCAGTATAGACTGCATGTCTGACTTTAAGGCAGAGATAAGGGAAGAATGGTCAGAATGCAAAGAGAAGACAGAGCTGCATTTCTACAAACATATTCAGAAATACTTGTGTGATCATTCATTGCACTAAATATGTTATCCGTAAACGTAACGTACAACCAACTGAGAATGTCCAAGTGTATGAACTGTTAATACTGGATATGAAATGTGAATTGTTTGTATGCACATGATTTTATTGGTGTTACAAAGCTGTGTCTGTGGCAAAGGAAGATAACACACTATAATTGTCTGTTGTAAGTGCAATAGTCTGATGGTTCAAATCCAGAGCTGTCTAAATATTTAACCTTTGTTTCACTTTTTTTTAATCTTTTCTGTGTTCTTTTCTTTCTTTTTTTTGGCTTTACCATTTGTGTGGTGCATGGCTTAGCACAAATATGGCTAACTACAAAAAAATTGAAAATGTAATGTCAGTCGCCTTATGAAGCACATACATACAGTGACATTGTGAGGCAGTCAACAACATGGGTAGTAATGAATGCAAAAATGCCACCTGTTACCTGACCATCTGTGTAGTACAAGGTATAAATACATTGCGCATAACAACAGAGAAGATAGGTAAAGCAGGGTTGAAGTCCCACTGTAGTTACTTTAACTGTGGAGTGGTGATAATGATTATTTACACAAGTAATATATGTTTGCTATTGTCTTTTCCATTTGTGCGTTGCCTACCTATGCACAAACAGGGTCCATTACTTAAGAAAAAAGTGTAAGGTTTAATTTGGTTTGTGCAAACAGGCTCAGTGGTGAGGCATGGTCATCAGCACAGCTGGTAGTACTGAATGTGGAAAATGCACCTGCTGTCTAGCTTTCCCTGTGGCATGGTCAGAACACAAGTGAGCCAGCATTCTAATTCATCCAGCACAATCCACTTTTTAGTTAGGGTGTCCCACTGTAATTTAAAAAAAAAACTGTGATTATAAAGTTAATACTACATACTAATAGCTATGTATAGCAGGTTGATTGAGCAAAGGCATGCTTTTGTAGGTGTCATGCATTATGTGGGTAACTGGTTTATCAGGACAATGATGATTATGTAAAAAACAAATGCAGTTGCATATCTGTGATGGGCACAATAGTTTACTGACAATCACCTAAAACCCTCCCAGAATGTATTATTTATTTATTTATTTCCAGTTTGATAACCGGGGAGGTCCACTGGGCTCAAGGAGCCCATTTTCAGTGGAGACCCGGGAAGAAAAGCTCTGTATTACACACAATTAAATAAGCATGGAATTATACAATTTAATAAAACAAACGTAAAATAATATGATGAGATATAGCAAATTACAAATGCAAACAAGAAAAAAACATGAATGCAATTCATGACATACATACATAGTTAGTCAGAGAGGCAGTTGCACACAATTCATAACATACATACCTAGTTGGTTAGAGACCCATTTGCACAGTGTATGTTTGAACAGATGTAGCAGGATAATCAGAACAAAGTAATGACTATCACTTTGTAAAACTTCTATAAGTAGATGCAAAGACTGAATATTTGCAGGTTAGTAGTGAATATAGGTTTTTGTAGAATAGGGGAGGAAATAAAGGTGGAAAGTACAAAGTGTAGTATGTATACATAGAAGATTCTGGTGAAAGCAGAGAGAAGCAGTTGAGCAGTAGAGAAAGAATTCAGTTGTTTATTAGAGAAAGATTCTGGAGTAATCAGAGAGAGGCAGATATACAGTGGAGAAAGAGTCTGTTGTTTAGTAGTAAAAGTGGTGAACACACTTCTTAGTATCAACTGTTAGTATCAACCTTATGTATAAGTAGAAGAGAGAAATATTCCAAAATAGGGAGAGAGAGAGTAGAGATAGAAAGCTATGTACAGTATTTACATTATATACATTCAGGGTTTTGAACTTATGTTAGATTCAGAGCGGGGCGGCTGTTGAGGAAAACATCATGGTGTAGAGATACATGTAGAAGTACATGTATAATACAAATAATACAAAATACAAGTATAACTGTGGAACAGAATGTTGTGTGAGGTACCACAAAACATAAATCTATTACTAAAGTAATGAAATTCTATCCATTTCCAGTATATTGTCAGACATTAGTCCTGCATCACAGATGAGAATGCATAAGCTAGGACCTTGTAGTGTCACACACATACAGTCTTAATAGAACTATAGCACCAGTCAGTCTTCAAACTGTTTATCTGTGACGACTATGATTGCCAAACATTCCTTCTGTGGCAATGAAGAAAAAACACCTATGTTGAAATGTATGCATTCTCTTTTTACATACATTTGAATCCCATATTTTACAAATTACTTTTAACAGTGTGTAATTAACCACACAATATGTGTCAAGTCATCCCATTGATCTCTCCACAGTCATGATTTAAAAGCCAAGCCATTTAGCAATTCAGTGTTAACCAATGGACAGAGTGTGTCCAAGTATAGCAGCATTCATGCCATAAATTAATGCCAAAAGTCATGTTATCCATGTTGTTTCATAAACTCCCTTCCTCTAGGTTTGGCGATGTCTCTTTTTGCTTATTATTGCACAAACACAGTTATCATGGTTGTGTATGTTTGCGGGCTGGTTGTAAAACACAATATCACAAATTGACTTGACAACACTTGTACTGTTGTTGGAAGACCTTTGCAGGCACAGCAGGAGATGGGAAGGATGGTGCCAAATTCAGGGACAGAGGGCACAGAGATGGGGTGTGGAGCAGTCAAAACTCTTTGTTGCATTCCTCGTGGAGCACTACAGCTGTAGGCTGATGCAGGGGGACTATACCAAGTCTCAGTATAAGGCTAAGGCTTGGAACAGCCTAGCCAAGGCTGTCCCCAGTGTGACTGACATACCACGCATTGGGGAGCAGTGCAGGCACCATTACAGTGACCTGAAATGATGCAGGCAGGCACAACTCAACCAGTGGATGGATGCATTTAGAACTACTGACATCCCACAGTTGTGTAAGTATACAAATAAAGCAACTAAAAACTATATGGAATGGTGTAGATAGGCAAGATTGGTATGCATGATGCTTTCATATTTATTTTTCTCTCCTTTATTTTACAGCTATATAGGAAATCTCAGCAAACAGGGAGACATGCTGAGAGACTGGAGAAACTCAGAGAGGCAAAGGGTATGTATGCAGCACAACTGAACATGATTGTATTAAACGTATTGAGATTTTATAGATCAGTAGCAACTTAAGCATGCATATCTTCACTGTAACAGCAAACATACATGCTTTCTTCTGTAGTTCTTGGTAATTGTGTTAGGCAAGTGTAATATTTAATTTAGATTAGATGCTTTCAATTCCCACAAGTAATCGATGCATTCACATACAGCAAATATCATTACTAAATTTTAATTGCAGCAATATGGGCTTTAATGCCATGCTTTTATATTCTGAGGATTACTTGTTACAATTCACAATCATAATATAATAATAAAAGTATATTTATTGTAATAAAGCATGAATGTGACATACAGTGGTTCTAATCATATCTTTTCTTTTTTGTCTCACCCCACCCCTGATCTCTCTTTCTTTTTTTAAATGGAAGCACACCATTCTGCTGTCCTAGCTTTCTGCCAATAAAACAAATCCTTTTCAGTACAGGGAGGTAGGCTGACCACTGCATCTCTGCCTACCAACCCTCCAATGGCTGCCGCACCAACAACCAGGAAGCAACTAGGCAGTACTGCCTCCAAATCCCCTGCACTACCTAGCCCATCCACATCAGGTATCATTGCCCAAGCTGCTGGGGCACTGGTACCCTCCGGGAGTATTAATGGAGGTGGTGATTATGCCACCTCCAGAAGATGCCAAAGATGTTGCGTGATGTCATAGAAACTGGCTATGGTGCTTTCATCAGTCATTTGGAGAGGTTGCTCATTAAAATAGAAAAGAGACTCCCATCTCAAGCAGTCTCTCAGGGAACTGAGAAAGGGGACAGTGATGATAGTTCTGAGGGTGAAGATCAAATTCTCACTGCTCCCTTGCTGGATGGGTACGTGCCTCTGATGTCTCCTTTTGTGTCCATCACAATCCCTGTGTCTGTCTTGTTTGTCCTGTTTGCCTGCACCTGCTTCATCACCTACCCTACCTACCTGACCTTCACATTTCTATGTCCCTTCTCAAACATTGTTGTCTTACTGAAATAAAAAAATAAAAAAAAAATGTGTTCCCTACATAGCTCTCTACTTTGCATATGTGTCTGATTAACATACTTGATTTAGTCCAGTTGGCTGTACAACATATTAACATTGTTGTCACCCATTTTTGTTGTGATGACAGTCAAAATTCAGCCAATTTTTTATTATACATATTCACATTACAGTGTTTAAGAAGTGGATATCTATGGTTCTTTCATAATTCCCTCCTGCAGATTTCTTCATTGCTTCCCCTTTGTTCCTCCCCTGCTTACCCCCATTTCACCCCTTTGCTATCAACCCCATTTTCACACCTTTAATCTGGTTAAAAATAGAATCACACTTGACACACATGGCCAGAAATGGCCCATAAAAAGCCTTCCCATTTTGTCCTCTGCATTCACATGTAGTTTGACATCATGCACCAATGCCAAGCAGTTGTGAATGGCTTTAAACATCTTATGTCAAAACCTGGAGTTGTTGCCATCTGCTGCACTAGTCCAGTTATCTCTGTGCAATGCTGTTTTAACTCGCAGTGCTAATGGAACACAGAGTTAAAGCAGAGTAAAGTCACTACTTTTAAACAGTTACTCTGACAATTCTTTAGACTGATGAATGTAACAAAATGCAGTTTCATATCTGGATTGTTGACATAAATCATTTAACTGAATTGTTTTTTCTTTTTACCCATAGCATCAAGGGTTCAATTTCAGGTGCATCTCACATCATTTCTTAGTGTGATGTTATATGTATGTGAAATGTTTAATCACCAACATCTTAACATTTGCCACAGTTCTGAGTTCTCATGGAGATATGTTGAGTACTGTCCAAAAATTACTATTTGAAGTGACATCCATCCCAATAACTATGACATATTTATCCAGATTTGTTCTGTTTATCATAAGCCTGTTGACCCTCTCCTAACCTTTCTTTACCCCTATATCAGTCACTTCATGCTACACAGCATGGCAGCTGAATAATGAGAACAGACAAATCATGTCCATGAATGTTATATTACAGAAAACATTATGTGTATGTCTCCTACCCTGTTTAACTGTGTGTATCTATTAGGCTGATGGATGTAAAGGTCAACTTATGCTTTCTGCATACTGACATGACACAGCTGATGGATAATACAAACATGTTACCTTGATTCAGTAGGTTATCAGTTTTCATGTGGTGTACAAGGTTTAAGAAACTGTAGGACTCCCCTTGTGTCATGTTCAGGGGATGATGGATGAAATGTTCACCTAATGTGATGTGGAAACTGTCCTTAATGTGGCAAAGCATACTGTACACATTTTTCAGGATATCTGACCCTGCACAAATAGTATATCTGCTGAGTCATAATAATCAATTTAAAAGATGTGACACCCTTTATCATTTCTAGAAAGCTGTACACACAGTTAACTTGTCATTTGCAGTGTGGCCTGCAAAACAGCTACTAGTTGTACAACTGTATTGATGTAGGCATTATTGATAAAATTTGGGAAAGACACATACTTTAGTGTAGTCATTGATCATCACATTTGCAGTCCAGATCACATTTACTTAGCTAATGCCATCCTGATACCATTTATAAAAAAGAAAACAATCTGGAGTTGAATCCTGTCTCATCTGTGCTCTGACCAGGAGCTCACTGCTCTTAAACCCTGTGCCACAGCACAAGGTAGGCTGCAGGTGTATTTTACACACTCAGTAGTTTCCAGAGTGCTGATGGCAATGACTTACTTCTGAGCATGTTTGCATGTAGGAAAGTGAACCAAATTAAATCTTACACATTTTCTCTTAAGCTTAAAGCCATATTTGCCCAGTGCTTAACGTCATGCATATAGGGAAAGCAATGGCATGGTTATTAATGTAATAAAACGTTGGCCACAGCACATCACACACTATAGCATGAGCATCACAGTATCTATCAGCAGTTTCTCCAGTAACATATCTGGCAAACTATTTCATAAGTTCAAGTTTAATTCATGCAATGTGAATCATGGATGTGCTAACACTTTGCCATCATTCACGCACATCAGTTTCTCAGGGATGCACCATGTAAAGAAGTGTTTAGCATACCTTACTCTGGCTTCTGGGCTGTTATCTTCCATGACATGGAAAGGCATTCATAAACACAAGCGAAGGGCAGGGACCTGTGTATTTGACTGAACACTTACTTTATGATATTTGTGTATGCATTGTAGCAATGCACTTGCAAATGGTATAGTAGGACTTGGATCATTATCACACACACTACAGAAATACAGAGCATAACTGCACAGTTACATTTGCTATGTGTGTTTATACTGACACTGGACATTGGTCATGATCATATCATATTGATATTCTCAGTAAATTCTATTAATGAGGACATCACTTCATCTGAATATGAAGACACATACCTCCACCTTTGTAATACTTGTGTTTCTAAAATGTGTGTGCATATATGTGTATGTTATCTAAACAACATCCTGAGACACAGGTACATGTATGGCTCAGTTCTGCAATATGCATTTGTACCAGGATGTATTTAAATGTATTTTTGCAAACTGCAATCACACAATCAAATCCCAAGTACAGACTTTGCTCACAGTTTCATAACAGTATATGTTACCTCTGACACTATGATGATGTTATCCTCTATAAAGAGCACTCTGACAATGATAAAACAGACATATGCAATGGTGCAAGTATTAAGTATTGTGCTCTCCAGCTTGTGTAACTAGTTAGGTAGGGGATTCAATAATACAGCAGTCAACTTGTGTGTGTGTGTGTGTGTGTGTGTGTGTGTGTGTGTGTGTGTGTGTGTGTGTGTGTGTGTGTGTGTGTGTGTGTGTCTGTGTAGTCAGAAGAGCTTGGCTCCATGTCTTGCTGCCCTCATTCAACTATCATTCATAAAATACTTTTACACTGGTACATGAGTCCACAGCAGTTTCCTACAGCCCTCACACCATAATCTTCTCACCATACACTAACAATATCATCCATCCTCTAAAAAGTGCACTCTGAAAATGTTAGAGCTAGACGTGCTGTAATGCTAGTGTTAAGTGCTCTGTTCTGCAGCTTATGTAATTAGTTAGGTAGTGGTTCAACAGTCAATTTGTGTGTGTGACTTGTCAGAAGAGCTTGACTCCAGGTCCTGCTACCCTCCCTCAACTAGCATTCAGAAAACACTTTTACACTGGTACATGACTCCACAGCAGTTTCAGACAGACGTCCTAACATCATCTTCTCAGCATACACTGATGATGTCATCCTCTATAAAGTGCACTCTGGCATAGTTAAAATCAGACTTATTCCATGATGCTAGCATTACGTTCTCTGTTCTCTAGCTTGTGTAATTATTTAGGTAGGGGATCAAATCTTACAGCAGCCAATATCGGTGTGAGAGTGTGTGTGTGTGTGTGTGTGTGTGTGTGTGTGTGTGTGTGTGTGTGTGTGTGTGTGTGTGTGTGTGTGTGTGTGTGTGTGTGTGTGTGCATAGTTTGAACAGCTTAATTCCAGGTCCTGCTACCCTCACTCAAGTATCCTTCAGAAAATAATTTTACACTGTTACATGACTCTCCGGGAAATTTCAGACAGGCCTCTCATCAGCTTCTCACCATACAATGAAGATATCTTTCTCTATAAAGTGCACACTGACACTGCTAAAGTCAGACTTGTGCTGTGATGCTAGCATTAAATACTGTGTTCTCTAGCTTAACTAGATAGGTAGGGGTTCTAATTTCACAGCAGACAACTTGAGTGTGTGTGTTCATTCAATTAACAGTCTGGAGACAATTTTACACCAGGATGTAAGTCCACATCTCTGTCACACAATTCTCCCAACATCATCTTCTCAGCATACACTGATGATGTCATCCCCTATAAAGTACCCTCTGACAGTATTAAACTCAGTTGTCAATGTTGGCATGTGTGATAAGCAGTGTGTTTTCCAGCTTCTGTAACCTACATAGGTATGGGTTGTAATGATGCAGCAGTCAACTTGAGTGTGTGGGTTCATTCAACTATCAGTCTGGAGTCAGTTTTTCATCAGGATATGTGTCCCTATCTATGACACAATACTGCCAACATTTTCTTCTCAGCATGCACTGATGGTGCTATCCTCTGTAAAGTGCACTCTTCACTTTATTAAACTCAGATGTCTGTGTTCTCTAGCTTATGTAACTAGACAGGTATGGATCTAATGTCACAGCAGTCAGCTTAAGTATGTGTGTGTGTGTGTGTGTGTGTGTGTGTGTGTGTGTGTGTGTGTGTGTGTGTGTGTGTGTGTGTGTGTGTGTGTGTGTGTGTGTGTGTGTGTGTGTATGTGGGAGGGTGTTCATTCAACCATCAATCTGGAGACAGTTTTACACCAGGATGTGAGTCCACTTCTATGTCACACAATCCTCCCATCTTCTTCTCAGCATACACTGATGATGGCATCTCCTATAGAGTGCACTCTGACAGTATTAAACTCAGACATCTGTGCTGGCTCAGGCTTTATGTTCTGTGTTTTCTAGCTTGTGTAACTAGATAGATAGGAGTTCTAAACAAACAGGAGTCAACTTAAGTGTGTGTGTTCATTCAGCTATCCACCTGAGGCAATTGTACACCGGGATGTGAGTCCACATCCATGTCACACAATCCTCCCAACATTTTCTTAGCTTACACTGATGATGTCATCCTCTATAAAGTGCACAATGAGAGTGTTAAAGTCAGACATATGTTGTGGTGCTAGTCTTACATCGTATGAAATCCAGCTTGTATACATACATTGGTGTATTTTAATCTAACCTCAATCAAACTGTGTGTGGTTGTTGGTATATTATGGCCATTGTATGATGTTTTGAATTTCTTTTCATTCGATTCCCATTCAGGAGAACATTTTTACAAAGCCCCATAAATCCATCATCCTATGTTTCCTGTGCAGAATACTGAGGTTGTCATCTCAAAAATGCATACAAATATCATGAAGCATAACTCTTACATTACCCTGTACAAGCCATCTGCAGACCACTGGATGTGTGATTGTTAATTCTGTCATGGAGTGATGCATATCATATATGGATAGAGGCAGTCTGTAATAAAATGAAACACATACACACATAGACACATACACTTACTTTCCTTCATCACATAGATATAGCAATTTGGGTTTAAATGGTATAATAATTGCTAGGATTTTATGTGCTCTTGACCATTAGTCTAGCAATGCCTTATTAACTTTTGAAGATTATACATATCAATGCTGTCGTCCCCCACATGTGCTATGTAAAGGTGTGGATGGGCTGTAACACTACAACAGTGTATTCCAATCTGTGATTTGAGCTACTGTCTTTGTCTGTTTCTGCCATTTGGTTACATGCTCCTTCTATAACGGCTGCAGTAATATGCTTCCTGGTGACCCTCTGAAGATTGTTCTTATCACCCACATGTGCTATGTTAAGGTGTGGATGTACTGCAGCCTTGCAACAGTGTATTCTAATCTGGGATTTGAGCTACTGTATTGATGCCCGTTGCTGCTATTTGGTTGCATGTTCCTTCCATAACAGGTGTAGTAATATGCCTCCTGATGACTGTTGATATGGATGATGCTATGTATATTATTGCTTTACTAAGGCATGTGCTTGTAGTGGAATATATCAACATTCTGCACAGTTCTCATTCAACATTGACAGTGACAGCTGAAGTACGGCACAGCTGTGCATGTGTAAACATGGCATCTGGAAATACTGTATTATCTGCCATATAGCAATATTATGTCATATTGATTACATGGGCACATATGCCTGGGCTCATCCATATGTTGTAATGCTGTTATATACAAAAGCACATGACATGTTCAGATTCACTTGCAACCTTGGGAAATTCATTGTTTGCACAATTGTGTTGGTATTCTTAATTATTATTCAGGTGTTCCACAGAAGCATTTTGGGACTATAAGCATTTGTGTCCTTAACTGTTCTGCATGAACTGCATCCACAACAGCTGTCATGTATCCATATATACGGTGCCAGGGCCTTCACCCACACATTTCCATTAATAAACATATAGGCGTATGATGCACAACTGATGCAATTTCACAAAATAGGTTGAGTTGTATGAATTTGTTAACAGTTCCACTGTGTTGCATGCAATCCATACCCAATGTTTTATTTGGAAGTTGTGTCAAAAAACATGTTGTAATTTGTAACTGCAGCTAATATCTTAAGGGGACTACACAGCCTATGTGCAGAGCTGGTTGTGGATGGCACCATCCATACTCAACCACAGGAAACAGACAATCTGCTAGCTGACAGATTTGCATCAGACTTCAACCCCCTGTCCCCACTGGTCATCACCCAAAGTATAACTGCCACCGTACCTCTGCCTATTATCTCAAGAGAGCAGGTCATCTCTGCCCTGTGTAAAGCTAAACGCATGCTATCAATGGGCCCCGACAACATCTCAGGTTGCCTTTAAGTAACTTCAAATATGACCAACAGACCCACCGGGATTGCTATTTAACCAGAAACTCTAGATAGGCTATGTTACAGCAGAATGGTGGACAGCAACAGTCATCCCTCTGGACAACGGGGAACCATCAATATAACCAGGGAATTATAGACACATAAGCCAAAATGCCTCATTAGTAAAGCTATGGAAATAATCATTGACCTTATCAACAAGAACATAGTTAATCTTCTGACTCTGGAACCAACCTAGTTTGGATTTGTTAAGAGTAGATCATGTCTGTTAAATCTGTCTGACTTCTTTTAGAAGGTCAACAAGGCTGTGGATGAGGGAAAGACTGTGCATCCCACCTTACTTGACCTTGCAATGGCATTTGACACAATTCCCTACCCACATATTATAGAGAAGCTGTCTTAACTGGACATAAACACATACATCACCAGATTGGTAGCCAAATGAATCACCAACAGGACACATGCTGTCAAAGTGAATGAATTTTCCTCTAGTAGGAGACCATTCACAAGTGTATACCACAGGTTTCTGTACTAGGCCCTTTTCTGTTTGTTTTTTTTTTCAGATATCTATACAAATGTAGACAGCCTTTATCTGACCGAGTTTGCAACTGACTGCAAATTGTTGTCACTCATGGAATCCACAAACAATGCTGATATATTGCAGAAAATATTAATGCACACAAAGACACAAACACAAACAAACAAATGATTGTTCCAGAGCCACATGGAGAAAATAAATGCAGAAAATTCATAATTATTCCCTTTTGTAAAGCAAATACCCCACCTAATTCCAGTATAGACAACACCCTCCTAAGATTAGACCCAGTGGAATGTGATGTGTTTACTCATGTTGATACTAATCTGAACTTCAAACATCCTGTGTCCATAGTGGTGAGAAAGTCCTTGTATATAACACAACTTATAAGTAAGCACATGGAATCCAGATCAAAGGACATTATAATTCATTGTACTCAGTCCTCATCACACCAGTAATCGAGTACAATGCACCCTTTTGCATGTACATCACCAGATATCTGTAACAGCTGGAGCAAAGACAGAGTTTTCTTACCAGGAAGATACAGGTTATAAAAAAGTAAGTCCTGCATGGAAAGACTTGACAGCCCTATCACTGTATTCTGTCTCCTACAGACTACTAATGGGCGATCTGAGTCTGGCCTACAGGGCAGTGTCTGATCAGGCCCTACTGAAAATGATAAACCTTCATAAAACAAACTGCATGAGTGTCACTCACTTCAAGGATCTTACTCTAGCCTCTGACAAAAATAAATTCTGTTGGAGATAGATACAGCTCTCAGACACTAACCCTTCATCTTCCCAGTCACATAAAGCAAAGCACTTACCTGAACCTCTTCAAGCACAAGCTAGATCAATGGATGTGTAGTTGTAAATTTACTCCGTGGGTGGCCCCCATGTCTGTCACAGACTGGGGCAGTTAGTATTACATAGCATAACATAGGTTCATACCTCTGTGAACTTTGTTCACCTACCTATTGAAAATTGGTATACTCATATTAATTCTGTCTAAGCTTGCATGGGCTCTTGGGCTATTAGTTTAGTACTCTCCTATGAACTTATGAACCTATGAACTTATAAAGTACAATTTTAGCCTTGGTTCATCTACAGTGTGACTGTACTGCATCACAGATGTACCAGTACATCAGATCAGTATTACTACTTGTTAGTTTGCATCAACACAGATGGATATATGCCAGGATTTAATTGCAGTACAGCATTTTGACTGGCAATGTCAGGTCGACAGTGATCATGTGGCACATGTCTTGAGGTTTCACATATGCTGATAGAGTTTGCTCTATTTATCATTTGTTATGTATACAATATTACACTGACAGCTTCCTCGATCATTGATGCTTGACTTTGCACTGCTGTACTTTCTGTGCACATGGACATAGTCGATGCATTTCCATCATTTTCACATACTACTGTACCATTCATTATAACAGATCACTTCTTAATTCACACATCAATTGTTGATGCATCAGAAAATATCCATTGGTATTACATGTATCAGATGCATGCAATACCCAGCTGTGTGTAGGGAATCCACTCATAATGGTGTGGTGTCTGTATGTGTTGTTATCCATATGTCCGATACCTACATCAGCCCAGGATACTTTAGTCAAGTGCATCACATTTGGCACAGTGAGCTCTCAAAAGTCTGGTAAGCCATATGGAACTATTCTTTAGAATGTATACCCATTAGGATTTGACAGTGCAGTCTTCCAGATGTTCTACTAGAACACTGTGTGATACATCTTTCTGTACTGTACTGGTTTTATTTGTGCAGGTGGTGATTGTGGCTTATGTTCCTGCAGGTGGTGATTGTCGCTTATGTGTCATGTAGCCCTATCAACTGACCATGACTGGCCCTGATTTCAAATCCAGTTTTAACATTGTCCTTCTTAAACCCTCCAAAAAAATGTTCATTTTTGTGGGATGGAGTGGTGAATTCCACTTACAGAATCCTAACAATCATTACAGTTGTAGATGACTGTTCCTGAAGAACATGTATAATAATTACACTTGCATATTCTATTAATGTCACAGATTAGTAGTCATAATATTGTAAAAATTTCTATTATTGTGCCTTTCTGTCTACATTTGTTCAGGAGTCTTTTGCTATATGTCCCTGATTGACTGAGAGTTAAGGTGACATGTTAGTAATATTCAAGCAAGTCATTTTGCAGATCTTCAGAGTATGCACATGTCCCTAATTTATATAACATCCTTGGTAAATGTTGTATCCAGTGAGCATGTCACTGATGTGAATATCACAACCATTCACCTCCATTGACATGTAGCCTTGTCTTACAGTCACATATATACTGTCATGTGTGTTTATATAATAATATACTTGCTCAGGAGGTGTAAACAGCACTGTGTACTGTGCTATCTACATATGTGCTTAATGTCATATTACTGACCTGTGCTGGAAGTGTACATACATTAACATATCCTATTTTGGGGACACTGACATATTTACCATGCCGTATTCCTTTTTATTCATTCCTATCATTCCCATCTGTGACTATTTTCATCAGCATACTTTCTCTGCACAGTGTATGTTTCCTTGTATTTATCCTTCCAATCTAACCCACCCTCCCTCCATTATTTCATTCTTCATATAGCTTTTTTTAGTATACATTGCACTGAGTGAACTTTTCTTTACTGTTTTACTGCAGCTGGTGTTGCAGTATTTTTACCCACGTAGACATTGTGGCACTCTGCACAATCTCGCCAAGAAAATTTGCTCATAATCAAACTCAAATGCAACTTCTTTCTTTTTTCATGCCTCTCTGCATGGCTTTCTGGCCTTTGACACTGATGCTGGCCAGTAAACCATGCTTGTATATATGTAGGTGTAATGAGCAGCATGGATATGCAATTAGCGCTGCTGCTTATCACGCTAACGCTTAAACTCTGTGTTGGTCTCACGCAAAGCCTACACAGAGTATATTGAATCCCTGGGAATATTTTACTTATACAAGACTGACATGCAATGTGACCTAAACTAGATTTAAGGCACATATCTAAATGCATCCTGATAAATTCTTTACAAAACTCTATGCTAGAATATGTGTAATGCTTATAGTTCTAAACTTGTCCATTGTACCTCAACAGTTATCTTTGAGAAAAGGAAGCACAATTACCTCCCAGCATACATTAGAGATATAAATGGCCTTTAAAGGTTTCTGAAACAAATTTGCTAAACGGGGCAGTATAGTGTTTTAATTTTGTTGTGAAAACACCTGTTTCGTCTGTCTGTCTGGCCCTGCTACTAAATCAGACCTTATTTTACAAAATGTCATTAAAATTTTTTTTCTCAGTAATAAAACAAAACCCAAAAGTTACACATGGGAATGATGCAATAACATTTCTGCCTGAAGAAGTCCATGCCTATTTACTCATTGCTTCCTACAAGGGTATAGTCATCAGGAAAGCAGAGTTCCCATGTAACCTGTAAGGGTATATTTGTTTTTCCACCAGACTTTACTGTACACCTGAAATGAATATACCTGTCACTGTTTTCAAAGTCTAATTTCTGAAGTCCTGGTAAAGGTAGATGTGTAAAACCATGCCAACAAGGTGGTATTTTGCAAACTGACATGATTTGATAATTATAGAAGTTAAACAGTCAGTGGGGGATGCTGTCATGTTGGGGGGCGCTGTATTCAAGAAATGGGTATGAGTAAAAACTTACATTAAAACATGGCAGATAATGTGAAGACATTCTGAGACACAAATGCTCTTTTTGTTAAAGCAGTTATGACTCTTACCTACATTTTCATAACTATGTTAATTTCACAAAAGCTGTATGACCTACAGGTGAACAAATAGTACCATCTTATACAAAACATTAAGGCACACAATGTTGTCACTGATATGTGCCAACTAACCAAAACTGTTTGTAGATTAATATTGTTTGGAAATAGTGAATTAATTACATGCATAATTTGCACAGATTTAGCAATATTGCAAAACAGCAGTATGCTATCCCACCTGTTTATACATCATTGGAAGCTCTTGAACAGTTAAATTATTCCCTTGTTGATATATTGGATCTATGCTGCATACTTTCAGAGATATGATTTTTTTGTTTGACCATAACCTTACTATATTTTAGTGAACAAGATATATTTTTTCTTTCAGAAATCTGCAATATCAAATAAGCATCTACAGAAAGTCTTTTAATAATACCAGTGTCTGTCCGATTGTCTACCAAAGAGTATCATATTTTAAAATTTTTGTAGCTCACACCATTTGTCAGATATTGTAAATCTAATGAAGATCTCAGGAAGCAAGTAATTTCCTAGTTTAGAAGATATCAGAAAGTAAAGGTGTTAATTAGCCTCCTGCTGTTCAGGATTAAATTAATTAAAGGACAAAAGGACTAATAAATGGGATGATATCATTTTATCACCTGCCTCAAAGCAGGTTTTGCTTTCTTCAGTAATCAGTGGATATAAAATAATATCAGTCTTGGTTTACACGGATGTACTAGTGTCCAGTAACAAAGTTTGAAGGAGGAAACTATCACTTAACAATTCAGCATATTTTTTTCTTGTAGGTTACTTTAATGTTAGTTTTATTTTCTGTCTCCCACTCATATGGATTCTAACTCTATTTTTAGTTTGTGTAATCTAGATATGTAAGGGTTCTAATCTTACAGATGTTAACTTGAGTGTGTGTGTGTGTGTGTGTGTGTGTGTGTGTGTGTGTGTGTGTGTGTGTGTGTGTGTGTGTGTGTGTGTGTGTGTGTGTGTGATCATTCAATTGTTATTCTGGTGATGATTTTACACCGGGATGTGAGTTCACTTATATGTCATACAATCCTCCCAACATCTTCTTCTCAGCATACTCTGATGATGTCATCCCTTTTAAAGTGCACTGACAATGTCAGACACTTGTGTTGGTGCTAGCATTAAGTACTGTGTTTTCTAGCTTGTGTGATTACATAGGTATGGGGTCTAATCTCACAGCGGTCAACTTGTGTGAGTGTGTGTGTGTTCATTCAACTGTCAGTCTGCATGCAATTTTGCACTGGGGTGTGAGTCCACATCTTTGTCACACTATCCTGCCAACATCTTGTCAGCATACAGTGATGATGATGTCATCCTCTGTAAAGTGCACTCTGACACTGTTAATGTCAGATATTTGTTGTGGTGCTAGTATTACATTGTATAGAATCCAGCTTGTATATCTACACAGGTGTGTTCAAATCTGACCTCAATCAACTGATCTGTGTGTGTGGTTGGTGGTATAGTATGGTCATTGTATGATTATCTGAATCTCTTTTTATTTGACTCTCACTCAGGACAGCATTTTACATAGCCCTATGAATCCAACGTCTTCCGTTCCCTCTGTCCACATAACATCTTTTGTGTGAAACACTGAGGTTGTCATCATCTCAAAGATGCAAGCACACATTGTGAAGCAGAGCCTTTACATTACTCTGTGCTAGCCATCTCCAGACCACTGGATGTGTGATTTGTAATTCTGTCATGGGGTGATGCACATGTCATATAGAGACAGAGACATTATGTTATACAATCAAACGTATGCACACATACTCACATACAACTTCTATCTTCCTTCACATAGATATAGCGATTTTATGCATTCTTGAACATTAGCCTAATAATGCCTTATGACCCTCTGAAGATTGTTCTTATCACCCACATGTGCTATGTTAAGGTGTGGATGTACTACAGCCTTGCAACAGTGTATTCTAATCTGGGATTTGAGCTACTGTACTGATGCCCGCTGCTGCTATTTGGTTGCATGTTCCTTCCATAACAGGTGTAGTAATATGCCTCCTGATGACTGTTGACATGGGATGATGCTATGTATATTATTGCCTTACTAAGGCATGTGTTCTTGTAGTGCAGTATATTAACATTCTATATAGTTCTCATTAAACCATCACAGGGACAGCTGCAGTATGGCAGAGGTGTGCATGTATAGACCTAGCATTTGGAAATGTTATCTGACATATACCAATATTACATCATGCTGATTACATGGGCATATACACCTTGGTTCATCCACAGGTTGTAATGCTCTTGTATATAAAAACATATGACACGTTCAGATTCACTTTCAACCTTGGGAAATTCATTGTATGCACAACTGTGTTGCTATTCACATGAATTATTCAGGTGTTCCACAGAAGCATTTTGTGAATATTAGCATCTGTGTCATTAACTGTTCTGCATGAACTGCATTCATGGTTGTAATGTGTCCACATATGGTGTCAGTCATCATCCACATATTTCCACTGATAAATATATAGATATATGATGTACAAATGATGTATTGACTTGAATTAGGTTGAGGTGTATGACTTTGTTACCAGTTCCACTTTGTTGGATGTGATTCATACACAATGTTGTATTTGGAGGTGATGTTCCAATTCATTTTGTAGCTACGTCTGAAATCTAAAGGAGAATAATCAACTATGTGCAGAGTTGGTTGTGGATGGCAACAACCATACTCAGCCACAGGAAATAGACAACCTTCTAGCTGACAGATTTGGATGAAACTTCAATCCCCTGTTCCCCACAGGTCATCACCCAAAGTGTAACTGTCACCATTCCGCAGCATATTATCTCAAGAGAGAAATTCATCTCTGCCCTCTCTAAGGCTAAAAACACAACATCAATGGGCCTGGACAGCATCCCAGGTTTCTTTATAAATAGTTTCACACATGACCTCGCAGAACCACATGGATCCCTATTTGACAACATCCTCCTGACCGACTATGCTCTAGAAGAATGGTGGACAACATCAGGCATCCCTCTGCACAAAGGGGGGCCATTAATATAACCAAGGAATTATAGGCACATATGCCTGAATAGCCTTATCAGTAAGGCCATCTAAATAATCATCGTGGGCCTTATCAGCAAAGACATAGGTAATCTTACAACTCTGGAAACAAACCAGTTTTGCTTCATTAAGGGTATTTTTGCCTTTTAATATCTGGTTGACTTCTCTGAGAAGGTCTGTAAGATGGAAAGACTGTGCATCATGAACAACTTGACCTGGCCAAGGCATTTGACACAATTTCCCACTCAGGTATTATAGAAAAGCTCTCTCAACTGGGCATAAACCCCTACATCACCGTATAGTAGCTAAATGGATCACTGACAGGACACATATTGTCAAAGTAAGTGAATTCACCTCTTACAAGAGGCTGCTCACCAGGGGCATACTACGGGTTTCTGAACTAGGCCCTTTCTTGTTCTGTATTTATTTCTCAGAAGTCAGTACAAATGTAGACATTCTTTGTCTGACCAAGTCTGTGGCTGACTGCAAATTGGGTTCAATCATGGAATCTACAAATGATACTGATACACTGCAGACAGGATTGATGTGCAGAAATGATTGTTACCCAAGCCATGGAGAGAAAATAAATGAAAGAAAATCATAATTATTCCATTTTGTAATACAAACATACCACCTTTATATAGTATAGACAACAACCCTCTCAACAGTACATCCAGTGGTACATGATGTGTTTACTCATGCTGATACTAATCTGAACTTCAACCAACCTGTGTCCACAGTGGTAAGTCCTTCTATGTGGCACAACTCATAGGTTCATAAGTGTTTACTAGGCTAATGACCACAAGGGCCTTTTTAAGTGTAGCCATGCATCCCGACCCTCTGAAAAGTTCTGATATCCTTGATAAGTGTAAGCATGGGCCTGGGAGATGAACCATTTACAGGCTGCCTGTGTCCATTAGAGACAAAAGTGCCAAACCAGGGATGAATTTCCTGCTCCCCATCCAATTGTCCAAGTTACACTTGAATCAATTTAGGGAGGAAATCTGCTTCATATAGATAGGGAGCCTGTTCCAGAGAAAGGGTAGCCTCTGGAATGCATACCTGTCTCTCCACCAGGTCCTATTTATATCACAAGGTAAGGGTTAAGTCTTTATAATGGGTAATTCTGGTGCTTTTTGTTTTGCAGATATGCTGGAGTGCCATCAGAGTGGGTTCTGACACTGCCTTGTATGGTAGGCGTAGATCACCCCTCAACAGCCTGTTGGAGACAGAATACAGGTAAAGGGCCTTGAGGCTGTTTGCAATGGACATGTTATTTATGTCCTGTATTCTTTTAGTGAGGAAGCTCTCCAGATGTTCCAGCTTTTGAATATGCCTGGTTAGGTACATACCAAAGGAGGCATTGGATGTAATGATAGGTCTGATGAATGCCAAATACAGTGGAATAATGACATCATTGGACCTAGATACCATACATTTGTTTATAAGTTGCACAACATAGAATGATTTCCTCACAACTCTAGACACATGATGCTCAAAGGCTAGATTACTGTCTATTTGTGTCCCTGAGTCCCTGACTACTGTGGCAAAAGCCTTGGCCAGATCAAGATAGGCAGCATGAACCATTTTAACCTCATCCATTGCTTTGGTGACCTTCTCAAAGAAGTTCACCATGTTGAGTAGGCATGACTTGCCCTTGATGAAGCCAAATTAGGATGGGTCCAGTGTCTGGAAGTTTCCTATGTCACTACTCATTATTTCCATGATAATTATTTCCATGGCTTTGCCTATCAGACTAGTGAGACTTATGGATCTGTAGTTTCCAGGGTCTGTAGATGGCCCTCCTTTGTGCACAGTGACAACTGTCACTGCTCTCCATTCATGAGGCATGAAGCCTTTTTGAAGGCTACAATTAAATAGTAATTACAGAGGGCCAGATTGTTCATGTTTCATGCTGTTTAGAGGCATCCTGGTATACTTCTGGGCCCACTGGTGCAGTGTTCTTGGCTTTAGAGAGAGCATTAAGGACTTGTTCTCTAGTGAAAGCAGTAGGAGTTATATTTGATGGTATTTCCTAATGGAAGGTTGAGGGGGAGAGAGAGAGAGGTAAAGTTATATCTTCTGGCTCAGTATAGGTGGCTTCATTAATAATGAGCTCTGTACATAATTGTGTATTGCCTTTGAGGTTGTAGACTTAGAAAACACCTTGTGGTTGTCCTTGGCCCGGGAAGCCACATTTTCCTCAAATTTGGCTTTGGTAGGCTTTATTTGTCCTCTGATTTGTTTGTTTAGTTTGATGAGAGAGCTTTTATGCTGCTGGATACCGCACCTCCTATTTGTTGCCATGATTTTCTTCCTTCTGTTATACAGCCTACTGATGTTGTGATTCCACCAGGTGGCTTGTTTTTTGAGTTAGTTCTGTACTTCTTCCTGGTGGATACAGCTGCCTCTGTGCAGCTATTAACATGCTTGTATAGGGTTTCTGTGAAAAATTCTGCATAGGCAGTAGTTTTCTTAAGGTTTATAGGGGGCTTGACATTTTGCCAGGTTATCATTTAATAGTAGGAAGTTAGCCTTGAGTAGTTCCTGAATATTCCAGGGATAGCTGGGGTTCTAAGTTTTATTTTTACTTCAGAGGAGACCATTTTGTAGTCTGATCTTACCAGAGAAGACATGACACTAGGGAGTGTGCAGCACACTCCCGTATTAGTGAAAACTAGATCCAGTATGGTCACACCCTTGGTAGGTGCATTGACAATCTGGTCCAGGGAGTCTGTGCTTACAAAATCCAGGAATCTCTGTGCCTGTACGGTTGGTGCTGTATATGATTCCCAGTTTATAGTAGGGTAATTATAGTTGCCTATAAATATAGTATTGGGTTGAATGGTGAGTGTTTCCAATAAGTTTAAATACATGGTATGGGTTTCCTGAGTCATAAAGGGGGACCTATAGCCTGCAAAGATTTGGATTTTACCTATAGTGATTTGAACATGGAGTAGCTCAAGTGCATTGTCCTGTTTGACCACCCTTGAGGTATATTTATTTTTGAGGAAAATAGAGACACATTCACCTTTAATCCCTGTCTGTGTAGTAGCTGTTCTAAAGGTGCGGAAGGCATTATAACCTTGCACTGTCAGTGTGCTCTCCATAGCTTTAAACCATGTCTCAGTGACTGCACAGATGTCAGCATTTTCTAGGGTGAAGAGATCTTTCCAGGGTGTGGAGTTTTTTTTATTAGACTCCTAGCATTAAACACCTTTAGATGTTCTTGTTTTTTATTTGCTATGTCAGAAGTGCATTCAGTTTGGCATTGCCTAAAAAGGTACTATGGTGGGGGAGGCAATGTTTTGGCTAATATTCAAAAGCCTAGAGGGGAGAGGTACAGACCATCTCTGGCAAAACAGTGTGGTCTGTTGATCATCTGCTTCCAAACTGATAAATATTGCACACTCTTAGAATGACACCAGAAACTAAGCCAATTATTAAAGTCAATCATCTTTTGTTTGTATTGTGGCAGCATCCTTAGAGAAGGCAAAATGCTGCTCAGTGCTAGGCTTATACCAGCATGAGACAGATATTCTGAGAGCTCCATGATGTCTCGCTCCATGTAGTCTAGGGAGTTATGTCTCAGGTAATTTACACCCACGTGGACTATGATTGAGTCATACTGATACTTGTGGTCCAATTACCTGAATGCATGCACAATGCGGTGTATTCTGGTCACTAATAAGCAACTGACCATGACTTTCTCAGCCAGGTGAGAGGTATGTCAGTGTGTCTCACAATGGAGTCTCTAATGTTGCATTGTGTGGTGGCTTGCCTTTTGGCTTAGAAGTAGAGGCTTCATGAGAAGTGGCTGTATGTGTTGATGTGGATGTTGTTTTGAAGGAGTGCATTCAGGGCTGCTGAGGGTATTTGTTATCTGTAATTCATCTAGGAGGTCTTTAGGATTTCAGAAGGTTAAATTTAAGTGCCGCAGCATATGTGGGTCTGTGTCTGCTTTGAACTGTGTGTGAAGGGTTCAGCAAGTGTACTACTGACAACCTCATTGACATTAGGAGTGCTTTAATGTGAGAGCTTTGCCTCCAGTGACATTGTGTAAATACACGTCTCACATACCATATCAATTTGTTTAATAATTAACTCCTTATCTGTAAATATGGGGCAGTTTCTACATTGCCTCAGGATAGCCATATCCACCAAGCTGGTAACAGAGATAGTGGGAAAGTTCATATCCATGGCAACAGATCCTTTTTTATTGATCAGATAGTTGGAGTGAGAATATAAAGTAATGTCAGGAGTATTCGGTTTGCAACTCTGGGCGGCAGTGTTTGTCACTGCAAACTCGTTGCCCTATGTGCAACTAGGTTTTGGAGAAAACTCAATGGTATTTTTACAGGAAAAATGTCAACTCTAGATCTGCACTGCCAAACACTTGAGGAGAAAGTAATAAGTAGACCCTGATGATTTGAGGATTAAGTGTTTAGGCAGATATTCTGAAGTTAGAAGCAAATCAAGCAGGACTTACTGAAAAGAAAAAAAAAAATAGCTTGTCAAGAATGATGAAAAAAGGGGAGTCACATGAATGGCTTCTGCCTGGCTACTACTAGTGCTGGTCTCACCACAGCTTCATGCTGCTGGGATACAATACTCCTTTGTTTCTTCTCTCACCAGATGCAAAACAGTAACACCAATTCTAAGATGAGAAACAGGCCACAGGTTGCTTGCTGATCCATAGTCTTGTCCCAGATGAATCAAGGGTTTGTAGGCTTGCTGTAGCCTTTCCTTAGTAAATGCCTTGATTAGCAACCAGACTAAAAAGGACGGTCAAGCAGAGAAACTCACTGCCCAATCAGAACAGTCAGGAATCATTACACTCTACTCCTTCTCTCACTAGGAGTAAAACAGAAGCAGTAATCCCAAGATGACTACTGAGAGGCAGAATGTGGGCTCTCCAGAAATTGGTGGTAATGAAGTAGATGCTGAAGATTTTAAAGGTAAAATGAAAAAGAAAATGGGTTAATATCCTAAAAGCTGCAAAGTCCACTAAGCAGTTAGATATGAAAGAATGGGTAACAAGTTTTAGCTAAGTGGAGAGCCACTAATTTTAAGAGCAAGATATATTGGAAGGGGGTGGGCACTTTGTATTCTGGTTCTATGGAATACAGTCGGATGGTCAATACATTTAAATAGTTGAAGAGAAGTGTTTTCACAAAATGATAATTTTGTGCTTACTCACAATTGCCAGTAAAGGAGGACAGGGAAGGAGATATGTGGTCAAATTAACATAAAGGGAAGGCAACTAGAAAGACAGTTGGGTTAAAAAAATACAACAGCACCAGGGTAGGAGGGTGGGGGAAACTTAATTTCTCTGTGACTCACAAGAGACACAGCTGTGGTTTCTTTCCTAGTTTAAATATGCGATTAAAATTAGAATAAAAATAAAACACAGTATAAACAAAATAAATCACTAGAAATAGAAGAAGGCAATGAAGCAATATAAAATGCAAGAAAGCAAAAATCCTCACAGCAAGTTGTGGTAGAGTATGGGTGAACTTAAGTAAGGGCATGACATCCAGATCAAAGGACACCATAATTCCATTGCACACAGCCCTAATCATAACAATAACTGAGTACAATGCACCCTTTTTCATGTACATCACCAGATATCTGCAACAGCTGGAGCGAATCCAGCGTTTTCTCACCAGGAAGATACAGGTTATAAAAAACAAGTGCTACATTGAAATATTGAAAGCCCTATTACTGTATTCTGTCTCCTACAGACTACTAAGGGCCACTCTGTGTCTGGTCTACAGGGCAGTATCTGATCAGGCCCTGCTGGAAATGTTACACATTCGTAAAACAAACTGCATGAGGGTCGCTCATTCCAAGGATAAATAAATCATGTTGGAGAGATAGATGCATCTCTCAGAGACTACCCCTTATCTGAAACAAGCTTCCTATTCACTTATAGCAAAACCCTTCCCTGAACCTCTTCAAGTGCAACCTAAATCAATGGATGTGTAATCAGAAAATTGGTGGTGCACATGTCCCTCACGGACAGAGGCAGTCAGTATTACATACCATAGTATAGCTTCATACCTCTGTGAACTTTGTTCACATATTACTGAAAACTGTTAAACTCATGTTACATTTGTTTAGGCTTGTGTTGACTCTTTGGTCTTTAGCTTAGTACTCTCATATGAATCTATGAAATACAATTGGTGCCTAGGTACAGCTATATTGGCTCTATGAGTACATCATATCAGTATTACCACTTGATAGTTTGCATAAACACTTATGCCAGGATTTCATGGAAGTATAACTTTTTGACTGGCAATGTCAGGAGGACAGTGATCATGTGGCACATGTCTTCAGGTTTGACATAGGTTCATAGGTTCATAGATTAGTACTAAGCTAACTGCCCTTGCGAGCCATTTCAAGCCTAGCCAATTACCCCTTGTGAGACTCAAACCCTGCACCTTGTGTTTGTAAGGCAAACACCTTAACCATTAGGCCACCCTCCCAACCCCCATGTGCTTATAGAGGGTGCTCCATTTATTGTTTGGTGTGTGTACAATATTACACTGACAGCTTCCTTGATCATTGACACTTGACTTTGCACTGCTGTACTTTCTGTGCATCTGGGCATAGTTGATGCATTGCCATCATTCTCAAATACTGCTGAGCTATTCAGTATAATGGATCATGTCTTAATTCACACATCAGTTGCAGATGCTTCAGACAATATCAATTGCTATTACATTTGGCAGATGCATGCAATACCCAGCTATGTGTAGGGAATCCAGTTATTAATGTGAAGCCTACACAGAGTTTATTGAATCCACAGAATGCTTTAAAGCCAGTACCTCAGAAGTAGAAGTATTCAGTGCCTTCCACACATTAAGTCAATCAAGTTCACAGGCAGGGACTAAAGGTGGAAGTGTCTAGATTTACATCAGTAACAAGCATACCTATAGGTTGGTTAAAAAGGACGGTGCACAGGAGTTCATCCATGCTCAGATTATCATGGATAAAATCCCATACTTTTTCCTAACAAGCTACAGGTCACCCTCTATTTCTCAGGAAACCCATAGCTCATACTTAGACCTATTGGAAACACTTACCATTCCACCAAATACCATACTCGTAGGGGACTTTTATCCCTCTACAAAATGTGAATCCTACATGACCCAAATTTGCAGGTGCAGAGATTCCTAGACTTTGTAAACACAAACACCTTGAACCAGATAGTGTATATCTTCATCAGAGGTTCATACATATTGGAACTGGTACTCATAGACAAAGGGAAATTCTGTACACCACCCACCCTCCCGCCAGTGTCATATCCTCTCTGGAAATTTCAAACCACATAGCAGTCTCTTTTGAGATAAAAACTAATTATGTAACCCCAGTGAACCCAGTCATACTTAGGAACTACTCCAAGACAAACTATCTTTTAATATGCAATAACCTAAGTAACACAGAAGCATGTGCTAACTTATTCACAAAAGCTGTATATAATAATGTCAGTGATTGCATACAGATGGTTGTACCTACCAGACGTAAACCCAAAACTAATTAAACCACCATTGTGGAATCCAAAATTAAACAGGTCATACAGTCATAATAGTAGGAAGTAGAATATCAAAAATGATAACAATTCTCTCATTAAACTGAATAGACAACTAAGAGGACTAATTAAATCCAACAAAGCAAATTTTGAGGTAAAGATAGCTTCCCATGCCAAGGAAAACCATAAGGCCTTCTTCAGCTGTGTTAGAAACCTTAAACACACTACACAACAGTGTGCCATGCTGTTGATAAATACAGCCACTTTCACAGAACTGGGAAATGCAGCAAATCTTATGGCTGACAAACTCAGTTCCAACATTACCCCCTCTCTCTACCAGCCATCCCCAGGAAATGTCATCTGACATAATCCCTCCAACTATCAGTAGGGAGCATGTCTTAAAGGTGGTCTCTAAGGCCAAGAATACAGCTTCAGTCGGCCTCAATATTATCACAGGATGCTTAAAATAGGACCTGCCAGGGCCACTGGAGTCACTACTTAACCACAGCCTCTCAACAGGTGTCATGCCACACAAATGGAGCACTGAAGCAGTCATCCCTCTGTACAAGGTCAGGCCATCAATGGATCACAGGAACTACAGACCCATTAGTACAACTAGTCTCATATGGAAAGGTATGTATAGAATTACCATTGAAGTAATTAACAATGACATAGGAAACCTTCAGACACTGGACCCCAGTTTGGATTCGTCAAAGGCGGGCCATGCCTACTGAACCTAATGGAATACTTTGAGCAGGCTAGCAAGGCAATGGATGAGGGCAAATTTATGCATACTGCCTACTGCCTTAACCTAGCTAAGGCATTTGATACAATACTCCACTCTGGCATTGTAAAAAAGCTCATGGAATTAGGCATAAATCCCTATATTACCCACTAAGTAGCCACCTGGCTCATAGATAGGACCCAGGAGATTAGAACTGGTGAAAAAAGCCAGTCACCAGTGAAGTCCTCCAGGGCTCTGTGCAGGGTCTGCTCCTCTTTGGCATCTATTTTGCAAAAGTCAAGGCCAATGTCAAGGGCCTCTGGCTTTTCAAGTTTGCAGATGATCGCAAGCTGGTAGCAATCACTGAAACCCTCAAGATACTAACATTTCACAGGAAGGTTTAACACAGACATATGACTGGTGCCAAAGCCACAGCTTTAAACTCAAATCCAAGAAATGCATAATAGTGTATTTTAGGAAGTTGGCCACACCAAGAAACTACCTCAACAATAAAACACCCCTAAGGTTTGACACAGTAGTAAGGGAATTGGGATCATGCAAGTAGTAACCTGGCTTTTTAACATTGTGTGTCTAAGATGGTAAGAAAGTTATTCTGTGTCACTCAAGTTATAAGTAAAAGCATGGCATGTATGTCTAGAAAATTCATAATACAACTATATTCACCCCTTAACAGGCAGATCATTGAGTATAATGCTCCCTTTGGTATGCACCCAACATCTGTGGAAGTTACTTACAACTACAGGGCATAAACACAATGCCCTATGCAAATCTCCTCAAAGCCCTATCCCTATACTCTGTTTCCTAGAGAGTGCTGAAAGGTGATCTATGCCTGACATACAAAGTATCCTTTGTTCCCACTCTGAAGGACCTTCTGCATATCTGTAAAACGAACAGCATCAGCACTACTAGAGCCAAGGATTTAAACTTTGCTTGTGATTTAAATATGTTGAAGGGACAGGTATGAATCTCAGAGAATCCCCATTCACAGGAATCAGCTTCCCATCTATGTGAAGCAGAGCCATTCTCTAACCCTGTTCAAGTGTAACCTGAACCAGTGGATGTGAAATTGGAAATTCATCCCTAGTGTAACATTTCTGTATCTGATGGACAGAGGCAGCAGTTAAATCATGCCCTAACTAGCATATACCCCTTAAAATAACCTCTAAGGCAAAATAGCCCATGGAATAAATTTGAGTTGCAAGGCTAGGCTTATAAAGTCCCCAGTGATCATTAGCCAAGTATATATCAATGAACCTATGAACTCTGCGGTATGTTAAAGCAGTGCATTAATGCCATTAGCTTTTTTTATTTCACAACAATTCTCATAGATACCTTTGTGGAGGGTATGCTTCATCTTAGTTACATAGAACACTGACAGGGATCACAGTAGGCTAGATATACTATGCATACACTGCCAGAATTAAATTTGAACCTATAATCTCATGCTAAACCCCTGAGTTTTAATTTGGGTCCAAAATGTATGAGTGGGCATTG